>NC_052033.1:4225248-4571383 GCF_015832195.1 Motacilla alba alba
GCCGCCTGATCAGAGCAAAATGTCAAAGCCATTTAGGGACTGGAGATATTTGGGGGAGAGTACATTCACCATCAGCAATGCCAGGAGCTCCCAACTCACATCTGTGATGGCCTTCTTGGCCTTCTCCTCAGCATTGCGGGCCTCCTGGATGGTATCCTCCATTTCACCCTGGATCTGGGCAATGTCTGTTTCCAGCTTCTTCTTGGTGTTGATCAGGCTGGTGTTCTGTGCAACACGAAAGACAGGATTCCTACTGTCAGAACAAATGCCTCCACATCAAGGCCTGAAAATGCAGCTAGAGTTTAGAAAAGTCTTTAGTGCGAGAGATTTCTTTAGCACCAGAGCCGTAAACCAGATATGAGGGCTGGAGGGAGGGGATAAATTGCAGCACATTTCTTCAAATGTTTACAGAGTAATCACTTACAAGAAGAATAACAATTTAAGTCTTTGTTATCACTTGTGAATGGCAATAATTTCCAGCCATGCCTGACCTGGGTGTGGAGGAGCTGTGCACGTTCAGTGGCATCCAGAAGCTCCTGCTCAGCCAATTTCCTTGACCGCTCGGTCTGCTCCAGGGCGGCCCGGAGCTCCTCAACTTCAGCCTGCAGCAGGTTTGCTCTGCGCTCCACCATGGCCACCTGCTCCTTCAGGTCATCCTGTGTCCTGAGAGCATCGTCCAAGTGCAGCTGAGTGTCCTGCAAAGACAGAGAAAAAGGAAATTACCAGGCATCAGTGGGTGCTTGAATGGCAAAAATGTCATGGATCTCATTTCTCTTTCTGTAGCTCTGCTGAACAGACCTTGAGCACAGCCTGGGTGTTCCTCAGGTTCTTCTGTGCCTCTGCAGCCTGGCGGTTGGCATGGCTCAGCTGGATCTCCATTTCATTCAGGTCTCCCTCCATCTTCTTCTTCAGCCTCAGGGCTTCATTCCTGCTCCTGATCTCAGCATCCAGGGTGCTCTGCATGGAGTCCACAACTCGGAGGTGGTTTCTCTTCATCTGGTCAATCTCCTCATCTTTCTCTGCAATCTTCCTGTCAATCTCAGACTTCACTTGGTTGAGCTCAAGCTGCAGGCGCAGGATCTTCCCCTCCTCATGTTCCAGGGAGGCCTGCACAATTCAACACAAAGAGTGTCTTACTTTCTAAGTAATCTTTTATGCAGTTTGACATAAAAAGTAGGCTTGCTTTCCTGCTGTCTGTCCAAAGGACTACACACATACTCTTGGTGCGGGCATAATTAATTAGCATTATCTGTACCTCAGCTTCCTCCAGGGAGGCTTGCAGTTCAGATTTCTCCTGCTCAATCTGCTTCTTCACTTTCTCCAGCTCATGAATGGCCTTTCCTCCCTCTGCAATCTGCTCCGTGAGGTCGGAAATCTCCTCTGTGGGAACAAAGATCAATGGCACGGTCAGGCACAGAGCAGAAAGGGAAGGGCCCTGTCCCACCAAGGTGACAGGCATCTCTGCAGACCTGCAGGCACAGACCCATGAACAATGGTGGTATTGGCTGACAGTGAGAAAGGCCAGGGAGGAGCAGAGGGCCAGGGACTTACGCTGCAAGTTCTTGTTCTCCCGCTTCATTGTTTCCAGGTGGTCCAAGGACTCCTCATAGGCATTCTTCATCTTGAACAGCTCCGTGCTGAGAGAGCGCGACTCCTTCTGCGAGGCCTCCAGCTCAGCCTGCGTTTCCTCATACTTCTGCTTCCATTCTGCCAGGATCTGAAGAGAAACGGGCTGTCAGTAGGCTGTGGCCATCCCGGGGCCCTGCTCTGGCCAGGAGGGCTGGTGCTGGAGGCCAAGAGACCTTGTCAAAGTTCTTCTGCTTCTTATCCAGAGCAGCACAGGCAGCATTGGATCTCTCCACATCAATCATCAGGTCCTCCACTTCATTCTGCAGCCTCTGCTTTGTCTTTTCCAGGGAGGCACATTTGGCATTGACAGCCTCAACATGCTCCTCTGCATCCTGCAGCCGCTGGGCCAGCTTCTTCCTGGGAGGAGAGAAGCACAGTTGCATGTTAGAGCTTGGAAAGACATCAGTTCTATTCTGTCATGAGAGGTCAGCTGGTCACTCTAAGGGTTTTGAACGATGCACTTTTCACAGATATGTAAGGATCTATCCTTTGCTGTGTCCAATCACCGGTGGAATATTAGACCTGTCTTAACACTTCTAATGACTATGTTTTCTAGTTCCAATCTACACTTTTTCTCTCTCTCCCCTTTTTTTACAAAGACAGTCTATCCTTGCTTCCCTCCCATTCTTATCTTAACCCACTCTCAGAGATTCCATATTTCTCAGCCTGCATTTTCTCCTGTCATTTGCCATCCTGCTTCCCCACGTACTTGGCCTCCTCGAGCTCCTCCGTGCGCTGAATTGCGTCCGTCTCGTATTTGGTTCTCCACTGGGCCACTTCACCATTGGCCTTGGACAGGGCTCGCTGCAGCTCCCCCTTGGCCTCCTGCTCCTCCTCATATTGTTCCCGGAGCAAGTCACAGTCGTGGCGAGCGGACTGCAGGGCGTGGGCCAGGGCGTTCTTGGCCTGTGGGGACATTGGGTTTGGTAAACTTGAATACTTATCCTTAAATACCCCTTGTCTGTGAACTTGAACATGAAAATGGAATGAAACTCTAATTGAGCAAATGTGGAGCTTGGAGCTGGTGAAGGCCTCATTATCGTTCAGGATCATCGGGATGCATTAGTGATTCTTAGGATAATAATCTGCTGTTTGTCTATATGTTCTGACTTGTATGGCTGAATCGTGTCTCAGAGAGGATAATCAGAATCTCATGGAAGAATCTCATATGGATTACTTCCTCCAGCATATACTGTATTGTGCTTCTTTCCCTCCCTAGTAGTAGAGTGAGGGGTTGTGCATTAATGCTGTTTCTTCCAGCCCTATGTGTGTCTAGGAAAGGAACATTGAGGCAGTCTAGGGTCAGACAGGATTTTGCATATGCTTTTGGGGGTGGTATAGGGTGTGGACAGTTGGGTATTTCCAGACCTTGATTTCTTCCTCTAGATGTCTCTTGAGTTCCTCAATCTGTTGGGTAAATCCTTGCTTGCCCCTAGACAGCTGAGAAATCAGAGCATCTTTCTCCTCCACCTGGCGGGAATATTCACCTGGAAAAGGAAAAGAAAGAAAACGAAGCAGACTGTTACTCCTATGACACCTTCTCCCTGTAACCTTGAATCGCCTGGAGAGCTTATTCCAGCTGCCACTCTCTGGCTCAATCAGGGCATTTAGGTCCTGCTATTGAACTTTGGGGATGAGGATCTCTCACCTGACTCTGTCTGCAGACGAGCTCTTTGCGTATTGAGGTCATTGATCATGCGCTGATTCTGCTCCTCCTTCGTTTTAATCTCACTCAGCTGATCTTCCAGTGTGCGGCACATCTTCTCCAGGTTGGCCTTGAGAGGAAACACAGGAAGGGAAAAGAAATGATGGTCTGCACTCCCCCTTATTGTCTTAGTGGGGGTTTTGTATTCTGGGAATATGTGTGGAAGAGGCAGCTTTTGTGCCACACTTGGTTCCTGTGAGCATTATCTCCTGCAACTCCATACCTTGGCTTTGGAGACAGACTCCATGTTGCTGGCCAAGTCGTCAATCTCCATCTTCAGCTCACTCTTCTCCTTCTCCAGCTTCTGCTTCACGCGTTGCAGGTTGTCGATCTGCTCGCCCAGCTCAGCTGTGCTGTCCGCGTGCTTCTTGCGCAGGGCGGCAGCCGTGGCTTCGTGCTGCAGCGTGGCCTCTTCCAGGTCACGGCGCATCTTCTGGAACTCTGCCTCACGCTTCTTGTTCATCTCTACCTGGGCTGCTGTGGCCCCTCCTGCTTCTTCCAGGCGCTCGCTGATCTCCTCCAGCTCCCTGGACAGGTCAGCGCGATGCTTCTCTGCTTTAGCGCGAGAGGTTCGCTCTGCCTCAATTTCCTCCTCCAGCTCCTCAATGCGGGCCTGCAGAACAGCAGGGAGCCTTCACAGCCATGCCCTCCTCCTGCCTCAGCTGAGCCTGAGCAAGGCAGGGCAAGGAACAGAGACTTGCCTGCAGCTCCTTGATCTTCTTCTGAAATTGCATGCCCAGGGCCTGTTCATCCTCGATCTTGCTCTGGATCTGGCTGATTTCAAAGTCTTTCCTTTGGGCCAAGTGAATCATGTTAGAGCTCCAAGAAAAAAGACAAGTGCTGCAGCTCAGCACTCAGGAACCCCAGAGACACACTTACTTCTTCAGTTTCTCATCCAGCTGCTGCTTATCATTCTCCAAATCCATGATGCTGTCCTGGGCCAGCTTCAGGTCTCCTTCCAGTTTCCTCTTAGCTCTCTCCAGGTCCATGCGCAGTTTCTTCTCTTGCTCCAGGGACCCTTCCAGCTAAACACAACAACACCATCAGGCCTCTGCCAGCCAGGCTGGACTCCATACCTGTCCTGCTCCTGCTCTGTGTCTGTGTGCTTACATCATCCACTTGCTGTTCCAGCTTGGTCTTGGCTTTGGTCAGAGTATTGACTTTGTCTTCCTCGACCTGCAGGTCATCCAGGGTCTGCTGATGGGCCTCTTGGAGGGCTTTCTTCTCTTTTGTCAGCTTGGCAATGGTCTCGTCCAAAGCTGCCATCTCCTCAGTCAGGTTTTTCACCTTAAGGAAGAAGGGAGCAAATATAAATCAAGGAAGTAGATATAGAAGTCCCGTAATAGCACACAGCCCATTTTCTGGAGTGCGAGTGACAGCTTCTACCTCATACCTTGTTTTCAGTGGCATGCTTTTCCTTCTCCACCTTGGCCAGTGTGAGCTCAAGGTCATCAATATCTTTCTTCAGCTCTGAACATTCATCCTCCAGCTTCCTCTTCTTGGCTGTCAGCTCAGCATTAATTTCCTCTTCATCTTCAGCTCTTTCAGTCACTTCTTTAATTTTGGCTTCCAGCTGGATTTTGGTTTTGATGAGCTGGTCACACCTTTCCTCAGCATCAGCCAAGCTATCTGCTTCCTGGTGGGGAGGCAGAAATTTGTGGGTTTTAATATTTTGAACTTTCTCTGCCTTTTTTAATCACAGAATAGGCAGGTTTAAAAGTAGCAGCTGAACCTGACCTTCAAGTCCAGCAATAGAAGGATCTTGAGTGGTTTCTACAAGTAATCCTTGTCATTTGAAATCATTATTTATTCCAAGTTTTTCTGTCTCCTAAATTTCTCTTTCAGGGTGACTAGCTATGAGAATGCCTCATAGCACAAGCACCAATGCAGAAGAAGAACATTCTAATTCTAATTCGATTTCTAATTTCAGCATGAGCATGGGCTTGGAATATGGCTTTTTTTTCATGGAAATTGTATCTACTCACTTTTCCTTTAGTTGTCTCAACAAAGCCTTAAAATTGTTATCATTTAGAGGGTTTTCAATTTCTGAGAACACTTTCAGAAAGAAATGTATCAGTTTTTTTACAGACTTCATGGCCAATAGAGTTCTGACCTATCAGCTACCTTTGTGGCTTCTTTCCAGGCCACGTCTAGGATCTTCTGTGGTAACTACCTGATCATTTCATTTGGTGTTAAGAAACTCCCTTGTCCTATTTGAGTTTAAATGAGGGAGTATCCATGTTTCTTAAAATAATCAAGGCTTTCTTGGAGCTGTATGTAGGAAAAGTAGATCTTTCTGCGAGTCTCTTTGCAGGACAAGAAGCATTCTGACAGTACATCATTCTTTTTCCAGAGGAAAATGAACAGTGATACTCACAGCCTGCACTTGGAGCTGCAGGTCATTTTTCTCTTGCACCAGGGCCACCATTTTCTCCTCCAGCTCCTTCCGCTTTGCCTCAGACTTTGCAAGCTCTTCCTTGGTTTTCTCAAACTCTTCCTTCATGTTGGCCATCTCCTTCTCAGACTCTGCACTCTTCAGCAAGGGTTTGATCTTGAAGAACAGCTTCATCCATGGCCAGTGTTTGACATTCATGAATGAACGAACGTTGTACTGGATGCAGAAGATGGACTCTCTGAAATGAAATTCATGCAGTTATTACATGGATATGGTGTGAATAATTTAAACATCATCAGTAAAGTTCCATGAAAATCAACTAATTATGAGAAGTACCTACCTCCTCTCCACCATTTTCTTATACTCCACTCTCATCAGGAAGCCTCTGCACCTGGCTTGTGTGCGAGTGATGATTTCTGCTAACTTGTCATCTCTCATCTCCTCCAGGAGTCCCAGCAACCCAGCTTTGAAGAACACCTTGAGAAAGGAAATGTTGCACCATGTCATTCTGATGTAGGATAGAACAGAGCACAGTGCCATGCAGATTGCTGAAAGACTTTAATGGCCATGATCAGTGTCACCTTGGGCCCTCTTCCACATCCTCTATCCAAAGGCTTAGGACTTTCCATAATCTCAGCCCTAAGCATTCAGTCCTTGTCTGAGCTACGTGTCATGAGTACTGGTTTCCAGTTCAGCCACAGCCGCAGTCACTCCTGTGCCTGGTCATGGACACTGCTGAGCTCTACCATGACTTATTAATCCCTGGCTTGATGTTAGACCAATCTCACTGCTGTGTCTATGTCCATGAATTAATGACTAGGGCCTTGCCTTTTTAGCCTACATATATCTGACCCTGACAAATGTTGAAAAACAAGGTTTTATGGCTTCAACATAGACCATTATTATTGTAACAAACTTTATTGATGGCATGGGCTCTCAGTTGAGCCTGACTGCCATTCCTGGGTCATCCTCACTTGCCTTGATTGAGTACTGTGAGACTGGGCACTTGCTGACAGCGGCCCCTAGTCTGGCAGCTCTGTTATGTTTTTGTGCTGTGCCTGATTCCCAGACAGAGCCCACTCTCCCTTCTTTGGACAAACTTTAGACACAGGTCTTGTTTTTACCTTGGTGTGACCAAATTTGTACTGGGTATGGTCTACATCAATGGACCCAAGGAGCTTCTCTGAAGCCTTCTTGTTGTCCATGAACTGTCCCTCTGGGATAGCACTGGCATTAAGTACTCTGTATCTGTAGGAGAAAGCAGAACATTAAGAAATCTCATTCAATGAAACCACCACCAGAACTTTTCAGACTGTACCACTGAACCAATCTCATGCCTAGAGACAGTTCACCCTCTCAGGAGAGGATATGGGAAATGCTTTTAATAGTAATTCTAAGTACAAAACAATCCTGATCTCAGCACTGCCACATGATCATAAACTGTGGGTGGAACATCTATAGTAATGATCAGTACCAATTTAAAATGTAAAAGTTCAAAGTATATTGTAATGATCAGGCTCCTCAGCTTGGTCTGAATTAGCAGAAAGGTTCAGAGCTCTCACCTCTGTTTGAAGTCAGCATAGAGGACTCTGCTGGGGAACCCTTTCCTGCAGATCCTGATCCCTTCCAGCACGCCATTACAGCGCAGCTGGTGCAGCACCAGCTCGTGCTCCATGGCACCTGACAAACACCACCATTAGTGACTACCCTGCTGTGTGACACTCAGGAGAAGAGCTTCTGCTGCTCAAGCCTTCCTCCCCTTGGCTTGCCTTACCAGGAGTTTTAGTTTCATTCGGGATGATGCACCGTACAAAATGGGGGTGAGTGCTTCTCAAGTTAGCCATCAGCTTGTTCAAATTCTCCTGTGAGATCATGAAATGAAGTTTGCATTATTAAGTGTAAGCACTGGAATCTTAATAGTGGATGTATCAAACAAGATGTGTTTCAGGATGCAGATGTGTCTTCTCTAAAACAACTTGCAGAACTCCCAAAAGGAAAATTGAAAGCTGAAGGGTTCCAAATTTTGGTTTTGAAGTTCTTTTATAAAATAATGGTTAGCATTACTTTTCCTTGACCTCCTCATCCAAACAAAGGGCTATCATCTCACAATTTTCCATTGAGCTGGTAATTCTGGTTGTATTGTGTTAGAGATATTAAATAAATGGCACGCTCCTGATTGAGCATGACTAGCATCTGATTTTTCAGCTAAGTAAGGGGTTTCTAAATGGAGGATATAATTTAATAGTCCATATAAGATGACCCTTTTAATAGTAATTCAGTCTCAAACTTTGAAAACAACTGAAAACCGACCTCACAAGTCATTAATTTTATATAATTTAACCTTCACTCTTTTTCCACATTGAAATCCAGTCATTGTCTTAAAATCCTGTAATCTTGCAGTAATTTCTTTTGCTTTTTATGCTTGATCTATTATTTTCAAATTTTACTATGAGTCAGTACTGAAAATTTGCCTAGAGACATAAAAAAAAGTCTAGGAAATATATCTGAATGCTACGGAGAGGATTTTAAGGAAGTTAGCTGATAAGTTTTGCACTCTCATCTAAGTAGGTGAACTTTACATAGTTTTGTGGAATATTTAAAGATGGCATTATAAAAGGAACATTGTGTAAGTTACAAGGATGGAAAGAGAAGGGTTTTAAAGGATGACAAGAGTTATATCCACAATGGAAACAGACCTTTCAGATTCAGAATAAAAACACTTTCCATCTTTAAGGAGATAATAAATAATCTAATTACCCTGAAGAGAGCTGAGACAGTCTGGAAAGAAGAACCCTTCTTCTTGCCTCCCTTCTTGCCACCACCACCAGCATCTGAAAATCAAAGAAAAGAAAAAAAGGTTTAATAATATGGACAAGATATATTAGATACTGCAGAACACAAAGCCTCTTTCTATTTCTACCGTTTGCAGCTTTAATTCTAAGAAAACTTTGTCCCACATTAAAAATACTATTTCCACAAAACTAACCTGCATCTCCTCCACCGTAGTTGGCAAACAGTAAAGCCAGGGTCTTCACAGATGACTTCTGGTACAGCCCAATGACAGTTTCATTCAGAGGGTCCTTGTTCTTCTCCAGCCACCCAGTGATGTTGTAGTCCACTGTGCCAGCATAGTGCACCAGGGAGAAGTGGGCCTCAGCCTTGCCTTTGGCAGGCTTGGGCTTCTGGAAGTTGTTGGACTTGCCCAGGTGCTGGTCATAGAGCTTGTTCTTGAAAGAGGTGTCAGTTGCCTTGGGGAACATGCACTCCTCTTCCAGGATGGAGAAAATGCCCATGGGCTGGGAGAAGCACAAGGAAGGAGAGAGGGAAAGGTGAAAAGGCAAAAAGACTCAGAGATGAAATAACTTCCAGAGTGGGACAATATCACTGCTCTTGGGAATTCTTCTGTTCAGCAAATCAAAAAAGAATACAAACTGATGTATCTGCAGTATCATATTTACCATTTCAAGCTGCATTTAAAAATATATATAAAAGGAATGCATTTCTGAAATTTCCTCACATTGTGAATTACAGAAATACCTTCTCAATGAGCTCAATGCAGGCAGCCAGGTCCATGCCAAAGTCAATGAACTCCCATTCAATGCCCTCCTTCTTGTACTCCTCCTGCTCCAGCACGAACATGTGGTGGTTGAAGAACTGTTGCAGTTTCTCATTGGTGAAGTTGATGCACAGCTGCTCAAAGCTGTTGAACTGTCCAGAACAAGGAAAGGTGCACAGGTTCTCAAGGGGTGCCAAAACACACAGGCCTTTGCTGCCATTCTCCTAAGGCTGTTTGAAGTTGAAACACCTGTCCCAACCCTACTAGACCAGCATGTGTTTCTACTCTAACACTCACTGTCCATGAAGGACATTTTCATTAGTACTTCGCAAGTCAAGCCAAAAGTGACAATTCTTATTCACTGTGCTAATCAGCTGCAAGTCTTTGGTAAACTCAGTAGCTCCATGGTGTCAGTTCTCTGAGCTACTGGATGATAGAAACCTCCTCAGTATCCCACCCAAGAATTTCCCTGGCCTTAGAACAATAATCTCAGGGTTTTTGTGCTCTGACACAGAAGTCCTTGCATCATCACTGCATTCACAAAACAGGAAACACGCTTGAACTTGCCCAGACCACTGCCTTTACAAGAGCATACACCCCTTTGGCCCATAGCTGTGTGAGCCTTAGTCCTCTGTGTTTTTGATTCCTCCTAACCCCTCCTTGCCCATCGCTTGACTGTGGTGTCAAACTCTTGCTGCTTACATCAAAGATCTCAAAGCCAGCAATGTCCAGCACACCAATGAAGTACTGCCTGGGCTGCTTCGTGTCCAGCTGTTGGTTGATACGAACAACCATCCACAGGAACATCTTCTCAAACATTGCCTTTGCCAGGGCACCCACTGAATTGTTCACCTAGAGCAGAGAGGAGACAGGACTGGAGTTACCTCTGAGGGGCAAAGAAAAATGTGCACATACTGCTTCAAGCTGTGCATTTTCAACTGTCAGATGTTACCTGTGTCACGTTTTGACCTTTGGTCACGTATTCATTCCCAACCTTGACTCGGGGGTAACACAAGGCCTTGAGAAATTCAGCTGAGTTTAGGCCCGTTAGGTAGGCAGCCTTGTCAGCCACTAGAGGTGGGGGGAGAGAGAAAAGCATTTGTTCATGGAAAATCTCTAGAATTCAGGTGTTGTGAACAACTTTGCGGTTCATGTTCTAGGAATGGAAGAACATTTAGCTCATTCCACATAGAAGGTCTGTGAAGGAATGCAAGTTCTGGACATTACTGGTGGTGGTCTTTCAAAGCAAGAACAAGTATGGCTTGCACAGGAAGAGCTAGAATGTGGAATTTCCCAGAAGAACAACAAAAGCCTCTAGCAAGACATAAGGCAACGCATATTCTCTTTCTGTGGGAAGGGGATTTGTGGGTAGCACAGCTTACAGGAATTATTTCATCAAAACACAATTGCCCCTCAGGGTGCCTTAGTGCTTGGAGATTTGAGAGAGATAGAGATATCCTGTGTTGAAAATGAAGTTTCTGCTTTCAGGCAGCATGATTTGAAGGAGCCATCTTTGGACAGAATAATGGAACTTCCCATGCACATAGGAAAGCACCTCTGCAGTTAGAGGGACCGCGGGCAAAAAAGGAATTCCCCGTGTTTTCTGTGGAGACTCAGGCAACTGCAGTGTGCCTCTGGAGGCTAACCTATTGCCTCTGGAGGCAGAGAAGGGCACCAATCAGCACCTGAATTTGCTGATACCTTCTGTGCCATCAGGCTCTGCCTGCTCCTCTCGTTGCTTCTGCTTGAACTTCAGGTTTCCATAGTGCATGACAGCCCCTGTCAGCTTGTAGATGGCTGTTTTCTCATCTGCAGTGAAGCCCAGGATGTCAATGGCACTCTGCAGTCAAAATAAAGAATCCAAAAATATGTCCTTAGTGGGTCAGAGATGCCACCCTCAAGCCATGCCCAGTAGGTACCTTGTTGCTGTGTTACTTACATCTGTAGCCATCAACTCCTCCTGGTCATCAATGCTGGGGACAGTGACCTCCCCTTGACTCACATAGTGGAAATCGTAGGGGTTGGTGGTAATGAGTAGCATGTCTGCAAACAGGGAGAGGCAAGGCATAGGTTTACTTTTCCAATCAGATGAGAGTGGGAAGTGTTTCTCAGTGATCAGCCCCAAAGAGCCATAATGCTCCTTCCTACCGATTAGCTCCGGCTTCTTGTTGGACATGATCTGATAAAAGATGTGGTAGCTCCTTTCCGCCTTGAGCTGGAAAGTGACTCTGGACTTCTCCAGCAGATCTGGCAAGGAAGGTAGAAAGAGTTAGGCACTTGTGAGAATGTACATGGAGATGGGAATTTGGGAAGGGATGGGGGCAGTCCAGGAGAATCTCTTACAAGTTTCAATATCAGCAGAAGCCAGTTTGCCTGTGGCACCAAAGTGGATTCTGATGAATTTGCCCTGTTAAGCAGAAGCAGCAGCAGGTCAGCCTGCATGTGTTCTGCTTTGCATGAACTGCTCAGGCATCAAGTGTGTTGCCATGAGAAGGAGAGATTTGATGCAAAGCAAGAACTCACAAAGCGTGAGGAGTTGTCGTTCCTCACGGTCTTGGCGTTCCCAAAGGCCTCCAGCAGTGGGTTGGCGCTGATGATTTGATCCTCAAGCGTTCCCTGCAGGGACATCATTCTTCAGTGACTGTTTTTGTTGACAGGGCAATGACAGGCCAAGCATTCGGTCTGTCCTTCCTGACTCACCTGCATTTTGCCTGATGTTTGCTCCTCTTTTTTCTTGTCTCCACTGGCTGCAATTGTTGCAAAGTACTGGATGACACGCTTGGTGTTCACAGTCTTCCCGGCCCCGGATTCTCCGCTGCCAAAGGCAAGAGAGAAGCAGAGGGTGCGTGGTCAGGCAGGAGGTGCCCTGGCACCGGGCAGCCCCGCAGGGACCCGCGCAGGGGGTGTACGTACGTGATCAGGATGGACTGGTTCTCACGATCTGTGAACAAGGCAGAAAATAAAAGATTATTATTATGTGTCATGAATATCATTGATGAAATTGTTCCTGTGACTTTTAGATGGTGCACTAGTAGTAGGCATATATTTCCATTAACAAACCTTTCTACCTCCACACCTACTTCCTTTTCAATATTTAATGTTCCTAGATCCAGCTGGGAAGCTGATGTCTTGACCCTGAGGTGATGCCAGGTATAGCACACATGCACTTCTTTTTCTGGCTATTCCCTTCATGTCATACTATTCATTTTGTATATAAAAATTATTCCAACTAATGATCAATTTTGTAAAGATAATGATTAAATTGTCTATAATCAAGCTGAATTGAACTGGAGCATGTGCTTCTCATAAATTTTATTAGATAAGAACAACCATTCCTGATCAATCAATAAGCCTCCTAAATGGTTTTTATGTTGTTGGCCAATTGATTATTGCCTAAAGAAAAGTAAAGTAACATTATAAATATGTAGTAACCTTTAACAGCGTATTCTTTCATGATCTAGAATATACAAATTTTGGTTCTTACTTAACTGGATTCAATATTTCTCTTTGCTATATCTTGAGCTGAGTTTGCTTTCCATAATTTTGTCTGGTTGCTTTTATAACCTATGCTCCCATTGTGACTCCATTGACAAAATCTTTGTCCAATAAAAACTGAAAAATCTCCAGGAAGTTTGAAGAGACTAAACAATTAGGGAACTAACTTTTAGTGGAGGAGTCTGGGTTTGCACTCACGAAGTTTCTGCATGTCTTTTGAAGGTGTGAGCAAGGGTAAATATATGGCAACTTACATGAATATGACCCTGATAAGACACGCTACTCAAACATCAATTTAGTATTGTTTGTTTTCATTGTATTCTCTTCCAATTAACTTTCTTAACACACTGAATGCTACAGATTTAAATACAGTAATTGGGGACAAAAGAGGGAAGAAGATTCCTTTTAACAAATTAAAATACATGTTATTATACTGTAATCTATATTTCTGACCAATCTGCTCTTTCCTAAAATTCTGGATATTTAGGCAGTGCTAGAAACATTGCCACTACCATTCCTGAGTTATTTCTTTCCTTTATAATAATGAATGGAAAAGGAAAAATTGATTCTGAGACGGAGGAAGGGAGTTAATAATTTTCTGAGCAGGTTTCACTGCAATTTCTCACTGAGACTGCTTCCAGAGTTTTTATAAATCTACCATAGGAAACATTGGCTCCAATGTTGAATGTACTTTCCTTTACACACAGTGTTATTTACAGAAATTCAGCCTAGTGATTTCAACTCCTGCATAGCAAATCATTCAAAGAACAATCCTTTCATCTGAGAAAAAGCAGAACTTTAAAGTATATCCAAATTTCTTGAATGGAAAATCTGACAATATATTCAGTGTTAAATCGTATCCTCCCAAATACACTGCACATGAAAATTTAACATTGATTTCTATAAACTTTATCTAAATTATGATGTTCAGTAAAAAATCTATTTACAATGATGACAGAACATCCACATTCATAGCAATATTAAACTGAACTATTGTGCAGTGAAAAGACTTTTTTTCTCCTTTGTGAGTGTTTACAGCCAAGTGATTTTAAAGAAAATCATGAAACTCACCAGTCAGCATGAACTGATAGGCGTTGTCAGAGATGGAGAAGATGTGTGGCGGGGCCTCCTGGCGCTTCTTGCCTCGGTAGGCCAACACCACCTCGGGGTTGTACACCGGCAGCCACTTGTAGGGGTTGACAGTGACGCAGAAGAGACCCGAGTAGGTCTGCAAGGAAGGGACACAGCACGTTGGCTCCCCCTGAGCCTGGCCCAGCAGCCCCTGAGGCTGCCCAGAGGAAGCTGCTGCTGCCACTTACGTAGATCATCCAGGCTGCATAACGCTCTTTGAGGTTGTACAGCACAGCGGGTTCGTGCAGGTGGGTCATCATGGCCATGTCCTCGATTTTGTCATACTTGGGAGGGTTCATGGAGAAGATTTGATCTTCCTTCACGGTCAGAGTCTGCCACAGAATAGAGAGATGCATGTATGTCAGCTAAGAGCTCAGAGCAGGAATTAAATTTTATTTGTACATTTTGCATTTATTCACCTCTCCACCTTCAGTCTTGACAGTGACCTTCCCTGCATCCTTACTCTCGATCTTCCCTTTCACATAGGACTCCTTTGCATGTACCACAAAGACACATGTCTTGGCATCAAAAGGCTTGTTCTGGGCCTCAATTCTCTCCTTCTCTGACTTTCGAAGGTAAGGGGCCGCCTCGCCAAAGGCGGCCATGTCAGCGTCTGGAGTTGACATGGTTGCACTTCTTCAGGAGCCACAGTCAGCAGGGTCCTCTGTAGGCTACAAGATATGTTGTGTCAGTGAATGAACATTTTTATGTGAAAGAAAGGAGATCTCTTGCACTTTGATTTTTTCAAATATTAAAGTAGGTATAAGCCCGTCTAAAGTTGGATTTAAACTTCCCAGTCTTGGCTGAAAATACTTACATAGTTCTCTAAAATTAATCCTTAGACATCCAGCTTAGAGACCATGTACAGAACAGCAGTTAAGTGCACTGTATGTTGTGAAGTTTAGCAGTATTATTTCAACTTTATGAACTCTACCAAATTTTGCTGTTCCCATGAGAGAGTCTCTGTTGTTTTGTTTTTTTTTTTTTTAATGCTACTGAAAGACTCTGAAATAGTTCTTTTTCTGATAGCAAGTAGTGGCTTTCTAAAAATTACTTGCTATGGATAATTCATCTTGCATTATGATAGATATAAATGTTACTTTTAACTTCCACAAATCTTAAACTCTTGGATTTCATCCTGTTCCTTAAAACTTGTTAAATTTTGTTACTGATTTTGGTGGCAGAGGTCACTGCTACTTGAAAACAAAAAAACTCATTTTGTGTTGCACAGATATCTAAGTTGAAGGAAAACCTACAATAAAGTTACTGCTCATACAGTCAGTCCATGACAGAAGTGGATATCCAAGTCTTACAGGAAGTTAAATGGAATAAAAAGGTATATGTTTTGCCCAGCAGTTCACAGGAGCCAAACACTTACCTCGAAATTTTCTGTCAAGACTGGGCACAGCACTCCAAAGAGACTTTTATAGACTCTGGTATGCAGATGCTTTGGATGTTTCCTTTTCCTTCTGTCAAAATATATTTTGGCAAACCATCTTTGGCAAAATATTGTCTGGCAAACTTAACTAATGGCATAATTGTCATTTGACCCGATATATTTAGAAATGTTTTGCATCTTACCGTCCCTGTGGATACATTTCCTATAAATAGTCTGACAGGGCTATTAATATTGGAATCTGGACTAGTCAAGGCACTTTAAGAACTTGGGTATGATTTATTGGTTCTTCTATGATCTTTACAGGTAACTTAATCTTTGATCCAGATGGGATTCTTTGGCATTTCTGTACTTTTGCAGATGTAAAAGCGAAATAATGTAATGTATCTTGTACATGTGGTCCTATGAACTTAGAGCTTGCCTTACATCATTAGAAAAGGCAGCTCTACAAAAGAAAAATTGTTGTTAAAATTCTTTCAGTGACTCATTATATATTATAATCAAAAGGGGAAAACCAGACCTATAGTGGGCCAGGAATATCAGATGGAGAAGAATCCAACAGACAGCAAGGTCAAATACGGTTTCAAGTTTGGACATGTAGTTTGTGCCTTCAGTGTGAAATGTGACTCCTTAGCTATAAAAGCAATTGAGTGTGTATGTGAATAAATCCTCACTTGATATTTTGCAGAAATCAAAAAATTCAAAATGTGCATACTAGAGGAATGTTCACTATTGCAATAGTCAGTCATAAGTGATTTAACAGAAAATTCTTCATAGTTTCAAACAAATTATTCATAATATCTCACATCTGAAAAAGAAAATTATACAGTTTCCTGCAAGTAATTTCAGATTGTGAAAAAGTTGATGCTTCTGTTACAGAGCTGATATAGAAGAAATATATAACAAGGACATTTATTAATAGGAACATTATTAACATAATTTTTTTTCTGTTTCTCAAAATTCATTTAAGGTTTTTAAGGGTTAAGAGAGGACAGAGGCAAAAGTAACCTAGACCAGTAAGTACTTTTAACCCCAGCAGACATAGTGTCAATAAATATACAGTGATACTTCCTGTTTCATCTCACACAAACATGAAGTGCTAACATGCCTTGAAGAGCTCAGGCCCGTGTTGCTAATATTTATGTGCTTATTGTCAATGTATACCAAGCAATGCTCTCAACCAAGTTAGGCCCTCACTACCTACAGCTCCAAAAAAAACTCAACCCTTCTGCCCAAAAACAACTCTACCCACATTCACACATACAGCATTGGTCTGGGATCCTCTGCACTCTGACACATCCTCAGTCCAGCACCCCCAAATCACAAACATCTTGCACTCTTAACATACTCATACAGCTCCAGCAACAAGAACTCTCAACACAGTGCTGCCTGGTTTGGAGCAGCATTGCTGTAGGCAATACTCTGAGAAAGGGGGACTTTGCCAGTAGTTCTGGAGAATGAGTGGTCAAGTTCTAGGAAAAAGGGCACTGTCACTTGAGCTGCTTTAAACAGTGACAGTTCTGAGCACGCTCTTCTCCTGGTCATTGGCATTTTGATTATTAAAAGAGCTCAGTGGGGAAGTGCAGAGGGGCAAGGTCAGTAAATGTGATGCAAGATATCCAACAATAAGCACTGTCAGGAAAAGCTTGTTCCAAGGATGAGCAGGCAACTTTCTGCAGTTCAAAACCAGAGCTCAGCCCTGAGCTCCCTGTGCAGGGCAGGGGGAAGCTGGTGGAAACACCCTCTGCCCTGAACAAGAGGAGCTCTCTAAAATAGAAACAGAAACAATCTGTATAGAACTGTGAGTGTGGGGGAGCATCAGAAGTCCTGTGTCTGAGCAATCTCTGACTTCCACAGACATACAGAGCTTAGAGGACAAATCAGAGAATGGTTTGGGTTGGAAGAAACCTTAAAAGAATAATCTAGTGCAACTCCACTGGTGTGGGTAGGAATTTTGACTAGATCAGGTTGTTCAAAGCCCCATTCAACCTGAGCTTGCACACTTCCAATGATGGGACATTCCTGTATCCTGGGGCCTGTCTGTTCCTGTGTCTCACAGGAATGTCAATTTATATCCAACCAGAATCTACCCTTTTTAATTTAAAACTTTTCCCCTTGTTCTATGGCCACAGGCCTAGGTAAAAAGTCTTTCCCCCTCTAAAGAGCTGCCTTTATAGACTGAAAACCTCCAATATGGCCTTCTCAGAGCCTTCTCATCTCCACACTGAACAGGCACAACTAAGTAAGCCTTTCTTCATAGCAGAGGCATTCCAGGACTTGGATATTTTTTTTCTGTGGCTCTTCTCTGCATTTGCTTCACCTGGTCCATTGTCCTGTTTTTTTATTGGGGGTCCCAGAGCTGAATGCAGCACTACAGATGGGGTCTCATGACAGCTCTTTACCTGGATGACATTCCTTCCCATTGGCTTATCAACTGAAAAATCCAGTTTGATGTTGTCTGCTTTATCAGTAAATTCAACAACACAGCCCCCAGCACACATAACTCTTCTCTTTTATTCTGTCTCCATCTGACTAGGAGTTTTCCTTTTTATCCCATGGCTTCATCACTTCTATAAAAGCCTCTGTTGGCTTTCATAACCTTGCTGAAAGGATTTGGAAATCCCAGTCAATTATATTATCTGTATCTCTCTGTCCACATGCTCATCTATCCCCTCAAAGTTTTGTGTGTTTTTTCATATGTACAGCTGACTGGAATTTAACAGACTGCTCCTTTTGGAAGGACATAAACCCTCCGTCCTCAGTTCCCCATACCAGCTCTTTCCCTGGAGGCGTTATTATATATTCTTGGTCCAGTGCTCCCGGGGAATTCAGTGTACTCTGCCCTAGGAGGCAGGGCCTGGGACTGAACACGGTAACTTTCTCCCCCTGCATTCAAGTCTTCATGGTCAGTTTATGTGGATCTCTGCTCAGGCTCAGAATCTGCCCTTTAATTGCCCGTCTTCTTTGTTGCTTCTTTTGCACATTGAATGGAAAATCATTCATCTGGACAGCTACTAATGAAATGACAGCTACTAATTAAGTGTTTTCTTTTCACTGCTGGACTACTACAAGCTGTCTCTTCCCTGCTGTCTTCTCTGACCTCTCTTGCCATAGGCTACTGCGAGAAGCTCCTGGTGTGGGTTTTGAGTAAGGAAAATACCACATCAAACAGCTGATCTTTCTCATCAGGAAAGAAAAATTGCCCAAGACAGGGCAGTGTTTCAGAAAGCAGTGCAGCAGAAACTCAGCTTTTGTAGACACTGATCTAATTTATAAAAACTAAAGTAATTCTAACAGAACTGTCACCAACCTTCTCCAGTTTTAATTCAAGGGAATGTGATACTCTTCATGGTCTTGTAATTAAATTCAAGGGAAAAAAAATAGAGACTAAAGACTACTTTCTGTCAGCTTCACAACAAACCACAAACTCTGGGTTATTACCACTCTATGAATCACTCTCAGAGGCCATTAAAAGGAGCATCTCATGCCTGACAACAGCAAGCTGGAAAGTGCTGAGGTGCCATAAGGGTGAATATAATGTAAGATATTGTCTGGGGTATACCAGTAGGAAGAACTTGGAGGAGTCACAATCAGGAACTACTGTCCTTGATTTCTCTTCATGTGATGTTATTTCTCTAGTCACACCTCAGTCACTAAGAAAAAAAGAAGGGATAAGTAGTCAGAAAAAAAAGATGACAAAAAAGCTGCATTGTGACATAGGTACACAGATATTGTAAGACAAAACTGGGCAAAAAAATACCAAAAATGAGAATGAAGGTCTAACCCATAAAACAAGAAAGAAAGGAAAAGTACTACTCATGGTATGCACACAGAGGAATCTACAGGATTTATTCTCTAGACATTAAAATGATTAAAACAAAAATTGCAGAAAGAAGGAAGTGCCTGAGAGGTTCACATTTTGTGCAGCCCCCAGGTCACTTTGATGCCTCGTGACATCCTCACTCTTCCTCTTCTATCTTCTTGCCATGAATGTCACGGCTCTTGGCTCGGAGCTTGTTGACCTGTGACTCTGCAATGTCAGCCCGCTCCTCGGCTTCCTCCAGCTCGTGCTGGATCTTGCGGAACTTGGAGAGGTTGACATTGGACAGCTCCTCCTGTGAGAGCAGAGGGAATCAGGGGTCAGGAGCCCAGGACAGGGGATTCACTCCTGCTCCAAGTCAGCTTTATGGGGCTGCAAATCTCCATCCCCCTCCCACCACTGCTCACACATCAGCCTCACACAGAGCTCCTCATCCTCTCCTTTTCAGGACTCTACTGGGACAAGCTTCACCAGGACTGGGACACACGTGAGGAGCAATTTCACCCCTTCGATTTATCATTTCTGTACTTACTCTCACACTACATGTCTATATGGGTAATTGGGTTAAGAAGACCAGGAAGCCTTCTGCTGCTGATTAATAGCAGAGATTCAGAACTTGTCAGTCACTGGGTGTGGCCCCTGGGTTTGTTTACTCTGGCCTCCTGTGTAAAACAGGCTGCAGAACTTTCACTTAAAGAAGCTCCATAACTGCAGGGTGCCCAGAGCTCACCAAGGCCTCCTGACACGATACCAAAGCAGCATGTCCAAGAGAGTTGTGTCTTGGGATTTTCTTTCATATCCCTCTCCTGGTATTAAGCCTCATTCAAGGTGTGTCCTGCCCCAACGGAATGTGGTGTTTGCCCTTTCTCCAAGCAATACTTACGGCCTCCTCAGCTTGTCTCTTGTAGGATTTCACTTTCATTTGCAGCTTGTCCACCAGATCCTGCAGCCTCAGGACATTCTTCCTGTCTTCCTCAGACTAGAGTGTTTGACAAGCAGAATAGAGAGTCAATTCCTGGTTCTGCATCACGTGAGGTTAACAATTGCCCTTGGGGATGGTGTGGGCAAAATGTGACTCACTGAGAGAAAGCCCTGTGAGAGCAGCAGAGCTCCTGCCTTACCTGGTAGGTGAGTTCCTTCACCCTCCGCTCGTACTTGCGCACACCCTTCACGGCTTCAGCGCTGCGCTTCTGCTCAGCATCAACCTCCCCTTCCAGCTCCCGCACCTGCAAGGACAAGCCCATCCCTGCAGCTTCCCTAGCAATGCCTCTCCAAGGAGGGACATGCTCACTCAGGCACAGCCCCAGCCCTACACACCCTGGCCTCCAGCTTCTGGATCTGCTTCTTCCCTCCCTTCAGTGCCAGCTGCTCGGCCTCTTCCAGACGGTGCTGCAGGTCCTTGACCGTCTGGTCCAGGTTCTTCTTCATCCTCTCCAGGTGGGCACTGGTGTCCTGCTCCTTCTTCAGTTCCTCTGCCATCATGGCCGCCTGATCAGAGCAAAATGTCAAAGCCATTTAGGGACTGGAGATATTTGGGGGAGAGTACATTCACCATCAGCAATGCCAGGAGCGCCCAACTCACATCTGTAATGGCCTTCTTGGCCTTCTCCTCAGCATTGCGGGCCTCCTGGATGGTATCCTCCATTTCACCCTGGATCTGGGCAATGTCTGTTTCCAGCTTCTTCTTGGTGTTGATCAAGCTGGTGTTCTGTGCAACAGGGAAGACAGGATTCCTACTGTCAGAACAAATGCCTCCACATCAAGGCTTGAAAATGCAGCTAGAGTTTAGAAAAGTCTTTAGTGTGAGAGATTTCTTTAGCACCAGAGCCGTAAACCAGATATGAGGGCTAGAGGGAGGGGATAAATTGCAGCACATTTCTTCAAATGTTTACAGAGTAATCACTTAGAAGACGAATAACAGTTCAAGTAGTTGTTATCACTTGTGAATGGCAATAATTTCCAGCCATGCCTGACCTGGGTGTGGAGGAGCTGTGCACGTTCAGTGGCATCCAGAAGCTCCTGCTCAGCCAATTTCCTCGACCGCTCTGTCTGCTCCAGGGCGGCCCGGAGCTCCTCAACTTCAGCCTGCAGCAGGTTTGCTCTGCGCTCCACCATGGCCACCTGCTCCTTCAGGTCATCCTGTGTCCTGAGGGCATCATCCAAGTGCAGCTGAGTGTCCTGCAAAGAAAACGAAAAGGGAAATTACCAGGCATCAGTGGGTGCTTGAATGGCAAAAATGTCATGGATCTCATTTCTCTTTCTGTAGCTCTGCTGAACAGACCTTGAGCACAGCCTGGGTGTTCCTCAGGTTCTTCTGTGCCTCTGCAGCCTGGCGGTTGGCATGGCTCAGCTGGATCTCCATTTCATTCAGGTCTCCTTCCATCTTCTTCTTCAGCCTCAGGGCTTCATTCCTGCTCCTGATCTCAGCATCCAGGGTGCTCTGCATGGAGTCTACAATTCTGAGGTGGTTTCTCTTCAGCTGGTCAATCTCCTCATCTTTCTCTGCAATCTTCCTGTCGATCTCAGATTTCACTTGGTTGAGCTCAAGCTGCAGGCGCAGGATCTTCCCCTCCTCATGTTCCAGGGAGGCCTGCACAATTCAACACAAAGAGTGTCTTACTTTCTAAGTAATCTTTTGTGCATTTCCACATGAAAGTTATGTTTGTTTTCCTGCTCTCTCACCAAAGGACCACATACATATACCTAAGGTGGACATAATTAATTAGCATTATCTGTACCTCAGCTTCCTCCAGGGAGGCTTGCAGTTCAGATTTCTCCTGCTCAATCTGCTTCTTCACTTTCTCCAGCTCATGAATGGCCTTTCCTCCCTCTGCAATCTGCTCCGTGAGGTCGGAAATCTCCTCTGCAAGGAAACGTGAAAAGAGCCATGGTCAGGCACAGAGCTGAATGGAGAACGGCTCTGGTGCATCAAGGTGCCAGGCAAGATCTTATCCCTGCAGGCCCAGAGCTGTTAAGTGTGGCAGATAGACAAGCTTGTGAGAAAGGCCAGGGAGGAGCAGAGGGCCAGGGACTTACGCTGCAAGTTCTTGTTCTCCCGCTTCATTGTTTCCAGGTGGTCCAAGGACTCCTCATAGGCATTCTTCATCTTGAACAGCTCCGTGCTGAGAGAGCGCGACTCCTTCTGAGAGGCCTCCAGCTCAGCCTGCGTTTCCTCATACTTCTGCTTCCATTCTGCCAGGATCTGAAGAGAAACGGGCTGTCAGTAGGGCTGTGGCCATCCCGGGGCCCTGCTCTGGCCAGGAGAGCTGGTGCTGGAGGCCAAGAGACCTTGTCAAAGTTCTTCTGCTTCTTATCCAGAGCAGCACAGGCAGCATTGGATCTCTCCACATCAATCATCAGGTCCTCCACTTCATTCTGCAGCCTCTGCTTTGTCTTTTCCAGGGAGGCACATTTGGCATTGACAGCCTCAACATGTTCCTCTGCGTCCTGCAGCCGCTGGGCCAGCTTCTTCCTGGCAGGAGAGAAGCACAGTTGTACATTTGATCTTAGAAGGGTGTCAGTTCTACAAAGTTATAAGAGGGTAGGTTTGTCAATTTGAGGGTTTTAGCCAATCACATTTCACAGATATTTAAGGATTTATCATTTATTGTGTCCTATCACCTGTGGAGGATTCAGTGTGCCTTAGCACTTCTAATGACTATGTTTTCTAGTTCCAATCTACACTTTTTCTCTCCCCCTCTCTCTCCCCTTTTTTTACAAAGACAGTCTATCCTTGCCTTTATCCCAGCCTTGTCTTAGCCCATTCTTAGAGATTCCAATTTCCCATGACTAGTTTCAATCTTCTCCAGTCATTTGCCATCCTGCTTCCCCACGTACTTGGCCTCCTCGAGCTCCTCCGTGCGCTGAATTGCGTCCGTCTCGTATTTGGTTCTCCACTGGGCCACTTCACTGTTGGCCTTGGACATGGCTCGCTGCAGCTCTGCCTTGGCCTCCTGCTCCTCCTCATATTGTTCCCGGAGCAAGTCACAGTCATGGCGAGCGGACTGCAGGGCGTGGGCCAGGGCGTTCTTGGCCTGTGGGGACATTGGGTTTGCAAACGTAAATACTTATCCTTAAATCCCTCTTGACTGTGTACCTGAACATGAAAATGGAATGAAACTCTAAATGAGCAAATGTAGAGCTTGGAGCTGGTGAGGGCCTCATTGACATGTTTTGGAGAATCAGGACACGTTAGTGACTGCTCCTCTGGGGACAGTAATCTGCTGCTTGTTTATATGTGTGACTGAATTTTGTCTCAGAGACGATCATCAGAATCTCATGAAAACCTTGGGGATTACTTCCTCCACCACCTAAAATAACGTGCTTCCTTCCCTCTCTACAGGAAGAGTGAGGGGTTGCGCATTAATGCTCTTCCCTCCGGTCCTATGTGTGTTTGGCAAAGGAACACTGAAGTAGTCTAGTGTCAGACAGGATTTTCCACATGCTTTTGGGGGTGATGTAGGCTGTGGACACTAAGGTACTTCCAGACCTTGATTTCTTCCTCTAGATGTCTCTTGAGTTCCTCAATCTGTTGGGTAAATCCTTGCTTGCCCCTAGACAGCTGAGAAATCAGAGCATCTTTCTCCTCCACCTGGCGGGAATATTCACCTGGAAAAGGAAAAGAAAAAAACGAAGTAGAATGTTGCTCCTATGACACACTCTGTCTGTAAAGCCATGTAACCTGGAATGGCCTGGAGAGCTTATTCCAGCTGCCACCTTGAACTTTCTGGCTCACTCATTTACGTCCAGCTATTGAACTTTGGGGATGTCTCACCTGACTCTGTCTGCAGACGAGCTCTTTGCGTATTGAGGTCATTGATCATGCGCTGGTTCTGCTCGTCCTTCGTTTTAAGTTCACTCAGCTGATCTTCCAGTGTGCGGCACATCTTCTCCAGGTTGGCCTAGAGAGGAAACACGGGAAGGGAAAAGAAATGATGGTCTGCACTCCCCCTTATTGTCTCAGTGGGGGTTTTGTATTCTGGGAATATGTGTGGAAGAGGCAGCTTTTGTGCCACACTTGGTTCCTGTGAGCATTATCTCCTGCAACTCCATACCTTGGCTTTGGAGACAGACTCCATGTTGCTGGCCAAGTCGTCAATCTCCATCTTCAGCTCACTCTTCTCCTTCTCCAGCTTCTGCTTCACGCGTTGCAGGTTGTCGATCTGCTCGCCCAGCTCAGCTGTGCTGTCCGCGTGCTTCTTGCGCAGTGCAGAAGCTGTAGCTTCGTGCTGCAGCGTGGCCTCTTCCAGGTCACGGCGCATCTTCTGGAACTCTGCCTCACGCTTCTTGTTCATCTCAATCTGAGCTGCTGTGGCCCCTCCTGCTTCTTCCAGGCGCTCGCTGATCTCCTCCAGCTCCCTGGACAGGTCAGAGCGATGCTTCTCTGCTTTAGCGCGAGAGGTTCGCTCTGCCTCAATTTCCTCCTCCAGCTCCTCAATGCGGGCCTGCAGAACAGCAGGGAGCCTTCACAGCCGTGCCCTCCTCCTGCCTCAGCTGAGCCTGAGCAAGGCAGGGCAAGGAACAGGGACTTGCCTGCAGCTCCTTGATCTTCTTCTGAAATTGCATGCCCAGGGCCTGTTCATCCTCAATCTTGCTCTGGATCTGGCTGATCTCAAAGTCTTTCCTTTGGGCCAAGTGAACCGTGTTAGAGCTCCAAGAAAAAAGACAAGTGCTGCAGCCCAGCACTCAGGTGCCCCAGAGGCACACTTACTTCTTCAGTTTCTCATCCAGCTGCTGCTTATCATTCTCCAAATCCATGATGCTGTCCTGGGCCAGCTTCAGGTCTCCTTCCAGTTTCCTCTTAGCTCTCTCCAGGTCCATGCGCAGTTTCTTCTCTTGCTCCAGGGACCCTTCCAGCTAAACACAACAACACCATCAGGCCTCTGCCAGCCAGGCTAGACTCCATACCTCTCCTGCTCCTGCTCTGTGTCTGTGTGCTTACATCATCCACTTGCTGTTCCAGCTTGGTCTTGGCTTTGGTCAGAGTATTGACTTTGTCTTCCTCGACCTGCAGGTCATCCAGGGTTTGCTGATGGGCCTCTTGGAGGGCTTTCTTCTCTTTTGTCAGCTTGGCAATGGTCTCATCCAAAGCTGCCATCTCCTCGGTCAGGTTTTTCACCTTAAGAAAGAAGGGAGCAAATATAAATGAAGGAAGTAGATATAGAAGTCCTGTAATAGCACACAGCCCATTTTCTGGAGTGCAAGTGACAGGTTCTACCTCATACCTTGTTTTCGGTGGCATGCTTTTCCTTCTCCACCTTGGCCAGTGTGAGCTCAAGGTCATCAATATCTTTCTTCAGCTCTGAACATTCATCCTCCAGCTTCCTCTTCTTGGCTGTCAGCTCAGCATTAATTTCCTCTTCTTCTTCAGCTCTTTCAGTCACTTCCTTAATTTTGGCTTCCAGTTGTATTTTGGTTTTGATGAGCTGGTCACACCTTTCCTCAGCATCAGCCAAGCTATCTGCTTCCTGGTGGGGAGACAGAATTTTGTGGATTCTAACGTTTTGAACATTCTCTGCTCTGTCTCTTTTATTAATGAGTAGTAGTTTAATCTGACCTTCAAGTCCAGCAATAAAAGGATCTTGAGTGGTTTCTACAAGTAAACCTTGTCATTTGTAATCAATATTTATTCAAAAGTTTTTGTGTCTCCTAAATTTGTCTCCCAGAGTGACTAGTTATGAGAATGTCTCATACCACCCACAAGCATAATGGAATAAGGTTTGCTTTAGTTTCTCATTTTAGCAGGAACAATGACCTGGAGTATTTTTCTCATGGTAAAAATATGCAACATCTTTTTTTGTTTGTTTTACTATTTAACTTCTTAGTATTTGAGCAATAGATGCTTTATAGGAGAACTTCAGTGGAGAAAGATTTGTTTTCTTTGGTGAAATTGTGATTTCCTAATTTAGTTTTGAGGCAAAGTGGGCTTTCTCCGGTTTGCTTTTATGGTCTTAGACAGATACACTGCTTTGAAAATTATTTCTCTTCAAGCTCCAAGTTCTCAGCTGTTCAATACAGATTGGCTGGTGCTACATGGCTCTTTCCTCAGACACCAGCAATGGTGAGTGCCACATGGATCTGCCAGGAGTCTCAGTATGCCCCTGCCAGTCCCTGTTTACTCAACATTAGTGTTCCTCAGAGTGTGTGATTTAGACTGTTTCTTCCACCCATTAATTCCTGTGAGTCTCTTTGCAGGACAAGAAGCATTCTGACAGTACATCATTCTTTTTCCAGAGGAAAATGATCAGTGATACTCACAGCCTGCACTTGGAGCTGCAGGTCATTTTTCTCCTGCACCAGGGCCACCATTTTCTCTTCCAGCTCCTTCCGCTTTGCCTCAGACTTTGCAAGCTCCTCCTTGGTTTTCTCAAACTCTTGTTTCATGTTTGCCATTTCCTTCTCAGACTCTGCACTCTTCAGCAAGGGCTTGATCTTGAAGAACAGCTTCATCCATGGCCAGTGTTTGACATTCATGAATGCACGAACATTGTACTGGATGCAGAAGATGGAGTCCCTGAAAAGAAATCCACATGGTTATTGAATATCCTGTGTTCTGTGAATTTTGACTCAGTTAGCCAGTTACCATTAGAACATAACAAATGAGGGAGAAGTATCTACCTCCGCTCCACCATTCTCTGGTACTCCACTCTCATCAGGTATCCTCTGCACCTGGCTTGTATCATGGTCATAATCTCTGCCAGTTTCTCATCTCTCATCTCCTCTAGCACACCTATCAGTCCAGCTTTGAAGAACACCTTGAGAAAGGCAAGATTGTAGTACATCAATGTCGGGTAGTGCATTACCAGGGCAAACTGTATTTAAATACAGAACTTCATTCTACCTTGGTGTGACCAAATCTGTACTGGGTGTGGTCAACATCAATGGACCCAAGAAGCTTCTCTGAAGCCTTTTTGTTATCCATAAACTGACCTTCTGGAATAGCACTAGCATTAAGTACTCTGTATCTGTAGGAGAAAGCAGAACATTAAAAAATCAGCAGTTCTGAAACCATCACTGTGATTGAACCTCACTGCCTACTCAGCAACAGCTGAATAATATCATGTATTAGAGAGTACATTCTTTCAAGACAGTGCAAGACTTGAAAGACACCGAGAGTGCAAGAACCATTCATACCATTAACACAGAGTCCAAGAGAATCCTCACAATCAGCGTAAAATAAATCATAAATTCACAGCAAAACATGACAATGTAAAATGTAAAGACTGTTAAGATGATTAGGCTCCTCAGCTTGGTCTGAATTAGCAGAAAGGTTCAGAGCTCTCACCTCTGTTTGAAGTCAGCATAGAGGACTCTGCTGGGGAACCCTTTCCTGCAGATCCTGATCCCTTCCAGCACGCCGTTACAGCGCAGCTGGTGCAGCACCAGCTCGTGCTCCATGGCACCTGACAAACACCACCATTAGTGACTACCCTGCTGCTTGACACTCAGGAGAAGAGCTTCTGCTGCTCAAGCCTTCCTCCCCTTGGCTTGCCTTACCAGGAGTTTTAGTTTCATTTGGGATGATGCAGCGCACAAAATGGGGGTGAGTGCTTCTCAAGTTAGCCATCAGCTTGTTCAAATTCTCCTGTGAGATTACAAGGAAAAGTTCAGGTTTAATTTAGTAAGAATCTCATGCCTATCTATGACGTGCATTAAAAAAACTGAGTCTTTCTGAGTCTTGAACTCATTCCTTCCTAATAATGTAGGAAATACATGATTATGTTGGTGTAAAAATTGAATAAATATGAATCAGAGTCTTAGGCCTGAACTACACGCCTGTCTTCTGACTGCAATTTCAATGAACTCCTATGTTATTTCAGTAAATATTTAAATGAGGAAATGAATTTTGCTTTTACCCTGAAGAGAGCTGAGACAGTCTGGAAGGAAGAACCCTTCTTCTTGCCTCCCTTCTTGCCACCACCACCACTAGCCTCTGCAAGTCACAGAAAAGAAAAAGAAACTTTTTTTTTATCATGGGCAATAAATACTGCAAACAACAGAACACAAAGCTTCTTTCTATTTCTAGTGTTTGCAGCTTTAATTCTAAGAAAACTTTGTCCACATTAACAATACAATTTTCATAAAACTAACCTGCATCTGCTCCACCATAGTTGGCAAAGAGTAAAGCCAGTGTCTTCACAGATGACTTCTGGTACAGCCCAATGACAGTTTCATTCAGAGGGTCCTTGTTCTTCTCCAGCCACCCAGTGATGTTGTAGTCCACTGTGCCAGCATAGTGCACCAGGGAGAAGTGGGCCTCAGCCTTGCCTTTGGCAGGCTTGGGCTTCTGGAAGTTGTTGGACTTGCCCAGGTGCTGGTCATAGAGCTTGTTCTTGAAAGAGGTGTCAGTTGCCTTGGGGAACATGCACTCCTCTTCCAGGATGGAGAAAATGCCCATGGGCTGGGAGAAATCACAAGGGACAAGGGAAGGTTACAGTACAAATGTTCAACGTCACTTTAGATGGGATGTTCACCTGCCTGGTCTAGTGAAAGGACTCCCCCCCACCTTGGTAACGGATTGGAACAAAATGTTCCTTATGGTCCCTTCCAACCCAAACCATTCTGTGACACTATGACATGACAAGAAGCCTATGCTATGAACATCAAAGTCTGGTTGTGCTGTTGACAGCATCTCAGCCTGGATGAAAGCCTGGGTTTACCAGGAGTTGTTCTCAGTCAGTGAGTTTATTTCTGCCATCCCTTGCCTCTCTGCACTCTATCTCCATGGAACTTGTAGGAACATCTGTCCACTTCACATGAGAATTGGTTGTAGGAATGGAGAAGCAATGATAAAGAGAAAAATATTGGAAAACAGCTACAAGGGGCTCTGCAGTTTGGGGATATCAGGTGATATGGTATTTATTTCTCAAATTTGTCTGTGGATCTGGATCACAAATTTGGACTTTGGATCTAACTGTGCCTCAGAAACATCGGAGAATTCCAACAGCCATCAAATACATGCAAGGGAAAGGTACCTTCTCAATGAGCTCAATGCAGGCAGCCAGGTCCATGCCAAAGTCAATGAACTCCCATTCAATGCCCTCCTTCTTGTACTCCTCCTGCTCCAGCACGAACATGTGGTGGTTGAAGAACTGTTGCAGTTTCTCATTGGTGAAGTTGATGCACAGCTGCTCAAAGCTGTTGAACTGCCCAGAACAAGGAAAGGTGCACAGGTTCACAAGGGATGCCAAAACACACAGGCCTTTGCTGCCATTCTCCTAAGGCTGTTTGAAGTTGAAACACCTGTCCCAACCCTACTAGACCAGCATGTGTTTCTACTCTAACACTCACTGTCCATGAAGGACATTTTCATTAGTACTTCACAAGTCAAGCAAAAAAGTGACAAGTCTTTTTCACTGTGCTAATCAGCTGCAAGTCTTTGGTAAACTCAGTAGCTCCATGGTGTCAGTTCTCTGAGCTGCTGGATGGTAGAAACCTCCTCAGAGTCCCACCCAAGAATTTCCCTGGCCTTAGAACAATAATCTCAGGGTTTTTGTGCTCTGACACAGAAGTCCTTGCATCACCACTGCATTCACAGATTCACTCTGAACTTGCCCAGACCACTGCCTTTACAAGAGCATCCAGCCCTTTTCCCCCTAGCTGTGTGAACCTTCATCCTTACATCAAAGATTTCAAAGCCAGCAATGTCCAGCACACCAATGAAGTACTGCCTGGGCTGCTTTGTGTCCAGCTGCTGGTTGATACGAACAACCATCCACAGGAACATCTTCTCAAACATTGCCTTTGCCAGGGCACCTACAGCATTGTTCACCTGGAGCAGAGGAGACAAGACAGAAGTTACGTTTGAGAGGCAAAGAAAATGTGCACATACTCCTTCAAGCTGTGCATTTTCAACTGTCAGATGTTACCTGTGTCACGTTTTGACCTTTGGTCACGTATTCATTCCCAACCTTGACTCGGGGGTAACACAAGGCCTTGAGAAATTCAGCTGAGTTTAGGCCCGTTAGGTAGGCAGCCTTGTCAGCCACTAGAGGTGGGGGGAGAGAGAAAAGCATTTGTCATGGAAAATCTCTAGAATTCAGGTGTTGTGAACAACTCTGCGGTTCATGTTCTAGGAATGGAAGAACATTTAGCTCATTCCACATAGAAGGTCTGTGAAGGAATGCAAATTCCGGACATTACTGGTGGTGGTCTTTCAAAGCAAGAACAAGTATGGCTTGCACAGGAAGAGCTAGAATGTGGAATTTCCCAGAAGAACAACAAAAGTCTCTAGCAAGACATAAGGCAAGGCATATTCTCTTTCTGTGGGAGGGGGATTTGTGGGTAGCACAGCTTGCAGGAATTATTTCATCAAAACACAATTGCCCCTCAGGGTGCTCTAGTGCTTGGAGATTTGAGAGGGAGAGAGAGAAATTTTCTTTGTTGAAATTTAGGTTTCTGCTTTCAGGCAGCATGATTTGAAGGAGTCATCATTGGATAGAATAATGGAACTTCCCATGACTAGGAAAGCACCTCTGCAGTTAGAGGGACTGGGGGCAAAGAAGGAATTCCCTGTGTTTTCTGTGGAGACTCGGGCAACTGCAGTGTGCCTCTGGAGGCTAACCTATCGCCTCTGGAGGCAGAGAAGGGCACCAATCAGCACCTGAATTTGCTGATACCTTCTGTGCCATCAGGCTCTGCCTGCTCCTCTCGTTGCTTCTGCTTGAACTTCAGGTTTCCATAGTGCATGACAGCCCCTGTCAGCTTGTAGATGGCTGTTTTCTCATCTGCAGTGAAGCCCAGGATGTCAATGGCACTCTGCAGTCAAAATAAAGAATCCAAAAATATGTCCTTAGTGGGTCAGAGATGCCACCCTCGAGCCATGCCCAGTAGGTACCTTGTTGCTGTGTTACTTACATCTGTAGCCATCAACTCCTCCTGGTCATCAATGCTGGGGACAGTGACCTCCCCTTGACTCACAAAGTGGAAATCGTAGGGGTTGGTGGTAATGAGGAGCATTTCTGAAAGAAGGAGCAGGCAAGGCATAGGTTTACTTTTCCAATCAGGTGAGAAAGGGAACTGTTTCTCAGCAATCAGCCCCAAAGAGCCATAATGCTCCTTCCTACCGATTAGCTCTGGCTTCTTGTTGGACATGATCTGATAAAAGATGTGGTAGCTCCTTTCCGCCTTGAGCTGGAAAGTGACTCTGGACTTCTCCAGCAGATCTGGCAAGGATGGTAGAAAGAGTTAGGCACTTGTGGGAATGTACATGGAGATGGGAATTTGGGAAGGGATGAGAAGAGTCCAGGAGAATCTCTTACAAGTTTCAATGTCAGCAGAAGCCAGTTTGCCTGTGGCACCAAAGTGGATTCTGATGAATTTGCCCTGTTAAGCAGAAGCAGCAGCAGGTCAGCCTGCATGTGTTCTGCTTTGCATGAAGAACTGCTCAGGCATCAAGTGTGTTGCCATGAGAAGGAGAGATTTGATGCAAAGCAAGAACTCACAAAGCGTGAGGAGTTGTCGTTCCTCACAGTCTTGGCGTTCCCAAAGGCCTCCAGCAGTGGGTTGGCGCTGATGATTTGATCCTCAAGCGTTCCCTGCAGGGACATCATTCTTCAGTGACTGTGTTTGCTTGACAGGGCAATGACAGGCCAAGCATTCGGTCTGTCCTTCCTGACTCACCTGCATTTTGCCTGATGTCTTCTCTTCCTTCTTCTTCTCTCCACTGGCTGCAATTGTTGCAAAGTACTGGATGACACGCTTGGTGTTCACAGTCTTCCCGGCCCCGGATTCTCCGCTGCCAAAGGCAAGAGAGAAGCAGAGGGTGCGTGGTCAGGCAGGAGGTGCCCTGGCACCGGGCAGCCCTGCAGGGACCCGTGCAGGGGGTGTACGTACGTGATCAGGATGGACTGGTTCTCACGATCTGTGAACAGGGCAGAAAATAAAAGATTATTATTAATGCACTGGCAATAGGCAGCTGATTTCTTTCATAAAGCCGTATGCCTTCACTCATTTTGAATATTTTGATGTTCCCAGCTGCAGGTGGGAAGCTGACTTCTGAACCCTCCCACGGTGTCTGGTGTAGCACACATGCAGTTCTTTTCTTCATAATCCCTTCATGTCAATCTGTTCATTTTATTTATAAAAATTATTCCAACTAATGATTAATTTTGTAGAGTTACTGATTAAATGATCTATCAGTAAGCTGAATTGAAATGGAGTGTGTGCTTCTCATAAACTTTATTACATAGGAACAACCATTCCTGATCAGTCCACAAGACCCTCTAAATGATTTTTATGTTGGCTGTTGATTAAATAAAATTACAGGAACATGATAAATATGTAGGAACCTTTATCAGCATAATCCACTGTATAATATTGAAATTTTGGTACTTCCAGAGCTAGAATTAATGTATCTCTTTTCAACAGCTTGAGCTGAGTTTGTTTCCCACTATTTTGTCTGCTTTCTTAACCCATGCTCACTTATTTTTTTGTTCCATTGTTATGCTCCATTTTTGAACCACTCAATGACGACAGAAAATATATGTTCCTGGTGTTGAGTTTGTTTCATCATGTACTCTGTCTTTTCTATTAATCTTATTTTTGCCATGCATAATTTTATAAACTAATAAAAATCTTCCTTCTAGGGTTACCAGCACAGCCTGTCCTACCTTGGGGAAACCTTTTCATCTTCCCCTTGAGCTGTTCCACTTTACTACATTCTTTTGTGAAGAAGGAAGCTTGAAAATACATATGACACACCAGGTGCCAAGATACCCCTTGTATATAGTAATGCTTTCTGTTTTGGTCTCAATTTCTATCTCAGTGATCTCCAGGCTTCAGCTTATTATTTTGTAGATTTATGATCCTTGAGAAAAAAATTTTAAGCAGTATTAGAGGATATTTAAAAAAGTTCTTGGCAGTGAGGGATTTTTCCCCAGTGGCATTTGTTTTACACTCCTGTTTACAAAAAATTCTTGCAACTTCACAGAACAAGAACTTAATGTAATAAAGTCCCCCTGATATTCTTCATTATTAGACTTCATTTTTGCTGACCTTAAGAACTTAGCCAAATCAGAAATATTTTCATCACTCCCTGAATATTTTAAAAAATGTTGAACAGTTGAAGGCCCAGAACAAGCCCTTTGAGAGTTGCCATTCATACCAGTCTTCAATCCAGCTCACATCTACTTGTCCAGCCCTCACTGCCTGAGTTTGTTATGAGGACATCATAGGCATCAAACAGCATCAAAACCCTTGCTGAAATCCAGGTGGAAAATACGCAGTGCTCTCCCCTCATGTCTCAATGCAGTCATTCCATTGTAGAAAGAAATCGGGTTGATTAAGCATAATTTCCCTTTGGTGAAGCCATGCTGACTACTCCTGATCAAATTCTTGTATTCTGCATTCATAGAGAGCCTCCAGGATTAGCCATTCCAAGACTCAGGGGAGTAGTTCCTTGGATCTTCCTCTTTGCCCTTTTTGAAGACTTGTGACATTTGCTTTCTTCCAGTCCTCACACACGTCTCCTGCTGCCATGACCATTCCAAGGCGAATGAGAGGCCAAGATACGATGCCCCCCAGTTCCCTCAGCACTTGCAGGTGCATCCCAATTGGATGAACTTGTGGATGTCAGGTTTGACTAAATGATCTCTAACCTGATCCTCTTCAACCAAAGGAAAATCTTCATCATTTCTAATGACAAGACAGCATGCACCCTCACAACTCTATTAACTACTTTGCCACTAAGAGACTTTTTCTCCTTTGTGAGTGTTTACAGCCAAGTGATTTTAAAGAAAATCATGAAACTCACCAGTCAGCATGAACTGATAGGCGTTGTCAGAGATGGAGAAGATGTGTGGCGGGGCCTCCTGGCGCTTCTTGCCTCGGTAGGCCAACACCACCTCGGGGTTGTACACCGGCAGCCACTTGTAGGGGTTGACAGTGACGCAGAAGAGACCCGAGTAGGTCTGCAAGGAAGGGACACAGCACGTTGGCTCCCCCTGAGCCTGGCCCAGCAGCCCCTGAGGCTGCCCAGAGGAAGCTGCTGCTGCCACTTACGTAGATCATCCAGGCTGCGTAACGCTCTTTGAGGTTGTACAGCACAGCGGGTTCGTGCAGGTGGGTCATCATGGCCATGTCCTCGATTTTGTCATACTTGGGAGGGTTCATGGAGAAGATTTGATCTTCTTTCACAGTCAGGGTCTGCCAGGAAACCAGAAAGATCCACATGTTTCACCTAAAAGCTCAAAGTGGGGATCAAATGTTGTTTTTGAGCCTTGTTTTTGACTCACCTCTCCCCCTTCAGTCTTGACAGTGACTTTGCCTGATTCCCTGCTCTCAATTTTGCCTTTCACAAAGGATTCTTTGGGATGAACCACAAAGACCGATGTCTTGGCATCGAAAGGTTTGTTCTGGGCCTCAATTCTCTCCTTCTCCGATTTTCGGAGGTAAGGAGCAGCCTCCCCAAAACAAGCTAACTCAGCGTCTGCAGAAGTCATGGCTGCACTTCACTGAAGGCACATCAGTAAAGAACCCTGTGGAAGAAAAGAAATGTAACATGAACAGATTATTAATGTACCTTGCTTGCAAGGACAGCTTTTCTAATGCTTTAAAACTGAGCACTTACTAGAATTGCTAAAACTACCAAAAGTTGCCTTCTTTGTGTTTAATGATTTAAACCCAGAAGAGAAAAATATTGTTTTATCCTTAAATAATGTATAATAACCTTGTAAAAATTTATTTTGTGTCTTATGGTACTGTACAGATTTTACTTTGGTTTTATGGACTGTAGTGTCATATTTCAGAATATGAAATATGTTAAAGGAACTTTTTATTCTAGTATAAAATAATTTTAAAAATATAGATAGAATAGATACCATAGCCTTAAAAGCAGATGGAAAAAATTAGTTTGAAACCAGTTTCAAAGGAAAAAAAATATACCTAATAGCTAGATCCAGTGCACTTACCTTGAAACTTTTCTAGTAGACAGGGCAGAGCACTGCAAAGACACTTTTATAGAGTCTGGTTGGCAGGTGCTCTGCATTCTTCCCCTTTCTTCGGTCAAAACATTTTTTGGCAAACATTCTTTGGCAAAGCATTGTCTGGCAAACTGAACTAATGGCATAGTCATTTGATTTAAAAAGATATATTTAGAAATGTTTTGTATCTCACCAATGCTGTGAATGTATTGACTATAAATAATTTGTCTAGAGACATAAGGACAGAAGTTCAGTTAGTCGAGGCATTTGGAAAATTTGGATGTAGGACCAGTGAACGATACTGCTGCATTTCCAATGGTTTCTTCATGTGCTCAAGGCAGATTTTTATTGCATGACCGTGATGTTACTCTGATACATCCTCAGTCCAGCATTTCCATCGCATCACAAATATCGCTGTCACTGAAGCTCCTTTAAACATGCTCTTCTCCTGGTCATGGGCATTTTGATTGTTAAAAGAGCTCAGTGGGTAAAGCTCAATGAAGAGCAGAGGGCAAGGTCAGTAAATGTGATCCAAGGAGATATCCAACATCAAGCACTGGCATGGGCATGAAAAGCTTGTTCCAAGGATGAGCAGGCAACTTTCTGCAGTTCAAAACCAGAGCTCAGCCCTGGGCTCCCTGTGCAGGGCAGGGGGAAGCTGGTGGAAACACCCTCTGCCCTGAACAAGAGGAGCTCTCTAAAATAGAAACAGAAACAACCTGTATAGAACTGTGAGTGTGGGGGAGCATCAGAAGTCCTGTGTCTGAGCAATCTCTGACTTCCACAGACATACAGAGCTTAGAGGACAAATCAGAGAATGGTTTGGGTTGGAAGAAACCTTAAAAGAATAATCTAGTGCAACTCCACTGCTGTGGGTAGGAATTTTGACTAGATCAGGTTGCTCAAAGCCCCATTCAACCTGAGCTTGCATACTTCCAATGATTCCAGGGACATTCCCTTATTCTGGGGCCTGTGTCTCACTGACTTCTTCTTAAAAAAATGTCACTCTTATATCCAACCAGAATCTATCTTCCCTCCAGTGTGTTGACTGCAGCACATGGCTTGGTGTTATCAGCAAACTTGCTGACAGTGTCCTCAATCCCACTGTCCATGCTCTTGACAAATGTGTTAAACTATAATGCTGGTTTCACAACAACCTGCTGGGGGACACACTTGTTACTGGTTTCCACCTGAAATTCAAACCATTGACCAATGTGGCTTTGTGTGTGATCATCCAGCCAATGTACCATAGCATATTTTCCAGAAGGATCTACTCCATGATCTTGCCATGCAGAGAGGTGAAGCTGACCAGCCTGTAGTTCTCTGGGTCTCTCTTTTGCCCCTTTTTAAAAATGGGGATTTTTCTATCAGTGGAACTTCATCAGACAGCCACGACTTCTCAAGTGTGATGGATAGTGGCTTAGCCACTTCATCTGCCAGTTCCCTCAGGATCTGGGGATGCATCTCATCAGGGAAACTCCCTCATCTCTCCTTTCTTGACTCTCCCTTCCAAATATTTTATAGCTGTCAGTCACAGCATATGTCAATCACACAGTCCATCCTAACAAGTTTCTGTGTTAGCAATCAGTGCCTGTCTGGGCAGTGGCTACCAGCTCCTTCTGTCTGTAGCCCACAGTGCTGCACTGATAAAGAAGCACTTCACCTGGGCTGTCAGCCACATCTCCTTGTTAGAGGAGTTTGTTCTAATTCCCGTAAGACAATCCACAGGTTTGGTCACTAATTCCTTCCCGACTTTGACTCAAGGATAACACAGGGTCAAAGCAGGTCTGCTGAGTACAGAACCATCAGGTAGGCTGCCTTGTCAGCACCTGAAACAAGAGAGACAAAGAAAAAACTGATCATTGGACAAGGACTGGAATTTGATGTGTGTGGGCAAATTGCCATTAGTGACCAAAATTCTTGATTGCAAACCTTTTAATCTGGTGTCACAGCAAACACTGAATACAGAAAAGCTACAAAAGCCAATATTGCTATTTTCTGAACATAGTTATCAGTAAGAAAACTTTCCTTGGATATTTTAACTAAATTTATAAACCAAATTACTTATTTTAATAATTTTCACTTTAAAAATTCATTAAGATTTCTTCTCTAGATTTGGCTCTATCATATTTAGACTTCTCCTAATGGCAGTACACACCATGGCCTTTGGAATATAAGAGCTTTCTTAGATCATGACTATGTATGAAACTAGAGAGAATTTGTCTTCTAAAAACCTTGTCAAAACTCTGCATATGAAATGGTAAAATGCATGAAAGTATCCCATCAAAAAGCCAACTGAAGGAGTACCATTTAGTAAGAGAGGCCAGGGGTCAGACAATCAGTTTCATATACACTAAAGGAAATATTATTTGGTTTTCACATTATAAACGAATGGCTTTTGTCCTGTCTGAAAAAAAACCCCAGTATTTCTCAAAACTGCTTTCTTTATTAAAAGGTTAGTTGCTAAGGATTTTCTGTGCCATCTGGAAAAAACCTGCAACTGATTGTAACTAAATCCAAGGTGATGTTACTGAAAATGGAAAAGCAGAAACCTATTGTAGCTCACATTCCCTCATGGACAATAGATCAACTCTTGAAATACAGCTTACTTATAGAGCACTTGAGGTGATTTCCAGAATCTTGAGATACATACCAATGGATAGAAATATATTATAATGACAAATATAAAGGTATATTATATTTAAAGGATATTAAATTGACTTTCCCTGAAAGATGAGATATAAAAGACATTCTGCATGTCCCTAAAAATGAAAAATTAGTTGCGAATTATTGTGGTTTTCACATGTACCATATAAGATTTCAACAGCTAAAAGTCACAGCATCCCCATGTCTGTAAAAATAAGGAAGTGCTTTGCTTTGAGCAAAAAGACGAATTTTTAGATTTATAGTATTCAGACAGAGGAAGTATGTAACAACTCTTACTTGAGACAATGAAAGAAGAGTGAGGGATATCTGATGCTTCTCCTAGGGTGACAGCTGGGGATTCTCTCCTCTCACACTTGGAACTGAAAATCTTTGCTTTCCCAGTGGCAAATGACAAAGCCAGTCTACTCAGCAGAGCACATTTGGGGCTTTTTTTTTTTTTGTTGTGCTGTGCAGGATGTGGACTCAGCTTTGCAACAAGCAAGAATGAGGCACATGGCCAGGCAGCTATTGGGCTGCTAGTCCTAAGGAAAGGGTGTACTGAAAGCAGCAGCAATGCCTTAACACAAAAAAAAAAAAAAATAAATAGATCCTGCCCACCACTTTCTCCCAGTAAATTAAATAGATTCTGCTGACCACTGTCTCCCAGTTCTGCTACTTTCACTGCAGGGCTGCACTCTGCTTCAGCTGAGAGCAAAGCATGGCACACTCAAAAAGAGGAGAGGGAGAGGGAGCACAGACCCTGGACATGGAATGTCCTGCTCAGCAATGCGGGGTGGGCAAGGTATTGCAGGGCTGACATTTCCCATGAAGAAGAGACTGAAGCATGCTGAAAATAGAACCATCTTGAGAAAGACATCAAGCAGCTGACTCACTGTCTGCCAGCTCTTTGGATATGACTTCTTCTATCTCAGACTCTGTGTTAGCAGGCAGAGAGAGAATACTTAGCAACAAAATGGCAAAATCTCACACTTTTCAGATTTGCATTGTAAACTGGACACCAGAGTTTATAACATTCTGTGGAAAAACAGAATGTGTGGAAAACTTTTCACAGCCTGGAAGAGTGATATTTTCTTCATTACTTTTATCCATGTTTCAATACTTTTATTAATGAGTTTCTTCAGTGGAAGAAGCCCCATGGTTCTTGTTCTGGTGTCAGAACCTATTACCAAAAATAAACCTAAGAGTAATCAGATCTTCATATAATTCTCATCCATTCTATTATGCAGCTTGAAAAAACTGACTAAAACTGAGCACTGCTTATTTCTCACATGTGGCAAGGAAGGCCTTTTCATCCTATCTGGGTTGAATCTTATTAAAACCAGATTGCCCTGGGCAGCCAGCAGAGACCACTGTAGTAGAAAATAAACTGTTAGGTCCCATTTCCACTTTCACTGTGGTGCAGCAGTGAAATTATGTTCAATTCATAATTTTTATATGCTCATCAACTATCTCTTGCAGTCGCATTAGTTTCTACCTTTCACTAGTTTCCCAGTACAATCTGAAATTTCAGATATGTCTTCAGGATGTTTGTTTATCCAGTAGGAAATTCACTCAGTGGGCACTAGATGAAGAAGTACTCATTTATAGATTCATTAAAAAAACCTTCACATATTAGGTAGCATCATACCTCACTGAGATTGTGACTGGGGAGTTCTGAGTCCAGAAACTTTTCCTGAAGATTGGCTGCTATGACATTTATTTCCAACTGACTGTATCTTTGGAGATAATTCATTCAAATAAGCATCAGTAGATTCCAATGTAACACTGATTACACTTATATGATGGGCATGTCCTCTGATCTAGGCCTTGTGAGGTTTTACTGCTTACAGAATGGCATGGCATGGGAAAGATGCAGTAGAGATTCAGGGAATAACAAGATGCATTGCAGAGTGAAATTGGGTCTTGATAAGTAATTCCTACCACCACTAGATTAAGATTAAAAGCATGACTCCAAGTGACTTATTTCCCCAACAACATGAAGCTCACAGGAAAAAGCAAACCATTCTTGCTAGTGAGCCCTGGAAGGTTGGACAGAGTTCAGAGATGCTCAGCTTCTGCTCCAGTAGGAAACCTCCTGCTGTGGGTCGAGGACATAGAGAGGAGGCTCAGGTGCCCTACACAAACAGCTGTGTCTCCTTGTGCCTGGGGACAGGTCATTGCAGCTCCTCCTCACGTAATTGGGGTGCCTGATGCCCTGATCAGGAACTGGGAGGTGCTCAGGGCCATGGGAGGGAGCAGGAATGAGCAGGATCTGTATGGATGTGCTGGTTCTCTGGCAGACCATGGCTCATGTAAGCTAAGCCCAGACACAGCTGGGAGAGCAGAGGAGCAGTGTGTGTGAGCCTGTCCCACCCTGTGCCTGGGCAGGGGCTCACTGCAAGGGACACGCCTCCAAGGACATGTTGAGGTCAGCTGAGTGAGGGTCAGAAGAATGAGAGCACTCATCAGTGGGGAAACTGAGATGGGGTAATGCAGGATAAGGGATGCAAAGAGAGGAGGGACAGGCAGTGGAGAGAGAAGATGCAGTAATGTGGGTGCATTGTAAATGGGAAGTTGATGCAGCAAAAGTTTTGCTGGAATGGAAAGGGCTTGAGCTCTGCTGTCGCTCCTATAGGAATCCAGGAGATAAACTCACTGCCACATCATTCATTTTAGAATGGAGTGTTCTTTTATTGCTAACACTTTTCAACATTTATTTTTTTGGTCTCAAAGAGCAAAAATCTCAAGAGGAGCTCCATACTTTGGAGATGAAAATCAAGAATTGTGATGAAATCTTTTAATTCATTCTCTCCCTTCTCATTTTAGAAATAGCTTAGTTTCAATGGACTGAACCAAGAAAACAAAATTAATCCAAATGCTACACTGGAACACATGTACATACTTATTGATGCCAAAAAAAAGGTTAATATCACATAGATTTGGAAAATAGAGAGGATTACTAGAATTAATGAGAAGCCTTTAGCTGTAGGAATGAAATTATCAACATTCAAGAAAAGATGTCTCATATACTGACTTGATCCAAAATGCAAAGATAAGCACCCAGGTTTCTTGTTAAAAAATGGAACATGTGCAGCATTTTTTACTGCTTCATGTTAGTTTTACATTAATCTAGAAGGAAAATTTCCAATGGGAATTGCAGTTTGCAAATGCAATGGGATTTGCAGCTTGCAAATGCTTATCTCAGCTATGCTGTTAATATTTATAAAACATGCCAGGAGGGACCTTTTTGCCTGCAGATTCTTAATGACTGATAAGGAATGTGTAGCCTCTTACTGAAGATCCCTGGGTAAAGTAAGACCTCTCAGGAATGCTGGCATGAGACAAGAAGAAATGCCAGAACATTAATTCTCTGGTGCAAGCTTCTCACTGTGACACTTTTGCTAAGATGTGGCTGAACACTGGACCCTGGAGATGGTAAGAATGAATTTCACATTGAATTTCTATTGAAAGATGGGTATTGTGTTGAATTAAATTAAATATTGTTAGTACCTTCTCTGGTTTTGGCATATTTATTCTGGGTAATATTTTACCTGGGTGAAATGAGTCCTTCAGAGACTTGAGCGTCATTCCAGATAAGCAGTGCTAAAATGGATGGATAGAAAAACAGTTGGGGATTATGTCTAGCAAAAAAGTCAGTGATGAGCCTAACAAAGGAGAGATTAACTAACCTGGTGAGGCACTTTGGGCCAGCTACTGGCTTGGCCATTGCAAGAACAGAACGGGAGAGAGCTGACCTTTGTGCCTGCACTGCTAAGAACATCCTTGTATCTCAGGCTAGCTGTGAATGGACTGAGATGGCTTTGAGCTCTTCTGATCCTGCCCCTTCCTTTGGAGACTCATTTCTGCAATGCTTAATGCAGTTATTAGCTGACCTCACAGCAGGGAAAACATGTGGGACTTCTGAAGTTTCAACAGTATATTTTAAACCTAGGAATGTCTTTATTTTGCTTGGTGAGACCTAAGTGTCTGCCCACTGAGGAAAAGTAAGTCTTGCAAAGAAAAGTGAAGAGGGAGGGCAAAACCAGCTAGAGATTAGTGACAGTTGACTCACAGAATTTTTAGACTTAATGATAAACTGCTTTCTGTGTGCGTGAGATTTCTATGGTTACTCAAATTCCTCCCATCTTCACAGCACATGTCAGAGAAGAAACATGAGCAGCAGGTTCTGGATGAGGAGGTGACATTCAGGATGCCCTTTCCATCACATGCCAGGGTAACTGAAAACCTTCAGTTACCAAACAGGTGAGTGAGGTGGATGGAAGGAGAAAGAAAAGGCAAAAGAAGCTGGACAATGGCACGGAAAGAGAAGAAATGAGAACAGCAATAAGAAATTAAATTAAATTAGCTTGATTAATTGGCTTGTTTCTCTATTGACTGCACTTGCAAGAGAAGCAGAGAGAGGCTACACTATGGAAATAAATTTGCTTAGATTTGCACAACTAGCCTTTTTTTTCCTCTAAGTGAATGTTGCAATTATATAAAAAATGTTTACCACTTTTCTTCATAAAACAAGAAGGACATCAGAACATTAAACCCAAATTGTACAAGGCATTTTCAAGTGCAGAAAAAGTCTGCAATATTGATACCAGATGTTTAGTATTGGTAATTACAATATTCATTATTTATATTGGAAGAAGAGGGTTCTCCAAATTTGCTTTCAGTTTTGAGAGGATACACATTAAGAATAGTAAAACTTTGGTTTCTCATGGGTCTTCTACATGTGTCCTAATAATGTAATATGGGTCTTCAATAAAGCTGTGCTGTAATTCCCAGGAGAACATGTAGGACTAGAATAATCTATCCAAAGATGCCTTTAGGAAGAGCACACCATGTTTAAAATTATTAGCTCAGACTGAAAATTATAGCAAGTTGTAGGAATCCTAAAAAATCTCTGCAAAATAAAACATTCAATAAATGTGATATGAGTTTAAAATCCTAAGGAATATGATAATTTTCCAAGTACAGCATATTATATTTTCAAGGTATTTATAATGTATGGTTGATATTTTAATAATTTTATATTGTTCAAAATGTATTATCCAAAATAAAAATGTTGCTTTTCTCATGCACTTATTTACCAACCCAGCCCAGTGAGTTCTTTCCTACCATGGAAACGTTCTAGGTCTGCCACAATAACATACAAACACAAATACAAACCAAAAAAATTTCCTAGAAACCTTCAGAAATATCAAAAATATACTTCCCCCCCCAAAAAAAAATTAACTTTTGATGGGTTATAACCTCCAATTCCTTTTCTTCCTAATTAAAAAGCCATAAACCTTCTTGACTAATCATCACAAAAGTACTTTATTTCTCTTTATTGCATTTACTTCTGAAGATTTGAGACAACTTCTCCAGTTTCTCAGAGTTACTTTTAATTCTGATGCCCTTTCACCCTGCCAAAGTGTTTGGATGTCCCTGTCCCAAAAATCTCTCAGGACCTTCACAAAGTCTGCAATGTGAAAGCCATGTGAGGTAATCAGGGCAGGGAGTCATGATGATCATGGTGTGTTCAAAAGGGCAGTTCCTGTGGCAGATACATGATGTGGTTTCCAAGTGTGGCACTGAATACCTCTGCTTTAAAAGGCAATGGAAATCAAAGCAGAGAATGCTCACGTATTCTTTACCTGCCATGTAGCTCTGGGTATTTTAGGCCAGAGTTTTTATCCCCTGAAGACCCAGGTCTCTGGCAGACTCATGCTGGGCCATCTCAGTAGGTCTATCATCCTGAAAAAGTCAAATTCTGGCCACAGATTCCTCCTTGGACAAGGGATCCACCAAACCAAGGACATGAAGCGCAGCTCACCTAAATAGGGCAATTATCTGTTCTTGGCCTTCCAAAGCCTCTCCCTCCTGCAGCTGTGGCCAACTCACTGCCACATGCCAGGACAGAAGGACAGGAAAGACCTCATCCCTGTCAGCAAGAGGAAGGAGATGACTGGAGGGCACTTCTGTGCCTGCAGCCTCAGCTGCACAGAGACCCCAGATGGAACCATCCCCTTTGGGATAGAAACAGCATTTTTGGGGGTGGGTGTCTCCCATGCCCTTCCTCACCTGGTTGCTGCACATTCTGCCATGGTGGAATCAGCAGTGATTGCATGGGGAGTCTTTGAGGATGTCCTCATGAATACTTAGTGTCAAAGAGGAAAATCCCTGTTGCCCCACAGTTTGATTTGCATTACAGGTATGATCTAGGGGCCCATTGAATGTGCTCTCACCTCACACCGGCATCACCCCTTGGGACTTCCATCCTTTGCCCTGAAAACCCATTTCAGTCTAGGTGCCAGGTCTTTCTGTTCTGCCCCACTGATCATCTCCTATCATGATGCTCTACCAGCTGAGGGAGAGATGGCCCGGGTTTGCAGTGTGTGCTAGAAACTGACCCTACCTCTCACAGCAGCCCTGTGTCCTGCAAAGCTGGTCCTGCTGACATGTCCCAGGGGAATATGTCCCCTCTGCAGAGGGAAACCTCAGGGCAGGAAAGGAAGACAAAGAAGATGATGAGGAGGATTTCTTCTTCGCAATGTAGCTGTGCTGTTCTTTTTTATTGAACAGTCATGGTCAGGTGGGCTTTGCTTGGGTTCACAGTGCCATGTTCAAATCTGTTTTACAGGGAAAGAATATCTTGATTATTTGTGTACTTTGAGGTTCCATAGAGGTAGACCATGGGAATTGCTCGTCTGCGCTTTAGCCTTCCAAGAGGTTTTTCTGTCACTCCTGCTGGCCTAAGAGTCCAGGAAGTCCTTACGTGTGGCAGCTGGACCTCATCCTAGGAGGAGTGAGGGTGTTCAGAGCCCCAGGCCTCTCCTGGTGCCTGCACGATGAAGGCCCAGCCAGATCACAGTTGCCAAGAGAACTGTTGCAGTGGCTCTCCTTGGGCTGCTCCACAGGGTGTGCAGTGGAGGTGGCAGGGCCACTGACACTGTCTTGTCCTTTTCTCAGTCACACACTCCCAAGCACCTCCGTGGTTCCCTTTCTGGGCACAGTGCCCTGTGCCCTGAGCAGTGCCTGCTTCTGTCAGCTCAAGCTCTTTTCTTCCAGCATTGAGGACCCAAACAATTCCAGCTGTTCTTTGGCCCATCCCACCTGTTTTTTGTTGTGTCCCAGTGGGGAACACATGAAACTGGCTGATCCACCTGGCTGGATTTTAACCCCTTCTCTGTGATTTGCTCCTAACAGGTAGGCCAGGCAGTTTCGGGAGGTTTAAAGCACCCAGGGTTCAGGGAGATGGGCCCAGCAGTTTCAGCAGGTTTGAAGCACCCAGGTTTCAGGAAGATCTCCCTGCTGCTCTGCAGAGGAGCAGGGCCCAGAGCAGGGTCCCCTCGATGGCTCCAGGCTGCCATCCCCTGGCACTGAGTGCTGGAGCAGGGCCTGGTCAGCTGCTGCCCTGGGAGCTCCCTGTGACTGACAGGAGCCTGAGGGAGCCATGGGACTGGCACCCCCAGCTCCTCTCACCAGCAGTAATGCTGTTGGCTACCTGCCAAGGATCCCTAAAGGAACTTCAGTGTCAGCTGACAAGGCCCAAGCTGAGGAGAAAGCTGATGCCACCTGTGCTGTCGGAGCAACAGGCAAGGCCTGAGGGGAAAGGCACAGCCACCATCCCAGCTGATGTCCTGGGCTCAGTGTCCTCTGATTGCCCGTGGTGACTGTACCTGGCTGGGAAACAGCTTTCCTGAGCTCTCCAGAGGCCAGGGGAGTCAAGGTGCAGGCAGGGCTGAGTCTCCATAACCATCATGTCAGAGTCACCAGCCCAGCCAGAGCTTCTCCTGCAGCCCTGCTACTCCTGGGACACTTGAGGGACCTGTGGTGCACAGCCCTACAGCCTTCCCTAAATGAGGGCTGGGAAAGCACAGACTGAGCAAAGGGACATGGATGGCCCCTGGACCTCAGAGCAAACCCTGCCTCTGCCTTCATCCTCACCCAGGAACTCCAAGTAAAGCTGTAAAATGCTGTGCTTTCAAACCTACAGCCCAGCCTGTCCTTTCCATTTGTTGGTTAAAATCACCCACCCCAAGGAGCCCTGACTGACTGCTGGAAGGACCTGGGCAGCTGCTGTGCTGCCCAAGGCACAGCACATCCCAGCAGGGGATGGCCATGGCCCTGGGCTGGCACAGGGCCATTGCATGGGCTCCAAAGGGGAGCACTCTGGATTCAGGCTCTGAGCAGGGAGAGCACGCTCGGGCCCCATTCTGATGTTTAACCTTTCAGCTGGCAGTGGAGCTGTGCTGCACTGAGTCTCTCTGGGGTAAGAATAGCAGCTGCTGCCTTGGGACACAGCACACGTGTCCAGCTCCTCCAGGGCAGCACGTTGCAGTGCCACATAGAAGGCAGCCTACCCGCCCAGGAATGTCTTCAGGCGCTATTACTGGAAGCAGATCATCCCCACAAACAGGCACGACCCCGCACAGGAGCCTTAGGAGAGTGGGGCTATTTTGGGCTTTTGACACTGAGCGTGAAAGGAGACACGTGATGGGCTGATCCTCCTGCCATGGGCCTCCTCCAAAGCTCCCTGCAGCCTTGTCCCCTCCTCCAGCGATGGCTCTTGTGGAGCCTGAGGGGCAGTTGGGTGTGGCCTTGGAGGGCAGGAGGTGAGGGCAGAGGGAGCTGTGAGTTTTTTGGGAGTCAGGGCTAGCCCTCAGTGCCAGCAGCATGGGGCCCCCTGCTTTATTCTCAGCCACACCCCTGAGGGTGAGAGAGATAGAAGAACGTGCATGCAAGAGTAACCGGCAGAAAGCTGGAGGAAGAAGCAGCTGATTTTACAAAAAATCTAAAGAAGGCTATAGTAGGTCAGAACAGACACCGTCACACCCACAAAGAGAGAGTTGCTTCTTCAGTGACATGCCAGTCATTCCCCATTGGTGTCTTTTGGAACAGTGCTTTTGGTCAAGTCATCAAGAAACTCTTCCAGTGTCTCATGCAACAGTAGGTAGACACTGACACTTCACTGGTCTGTCTCAAGGACTTCTGCAAAATGGGGATGGGGTGACTGGCTGTGACATCTTCAGAAAGGGACAGAGCTGCAACAGTGGGGGAAATTTCATGAGCTGATATTGCTGAAAGAATTTCCAAAATAACTTCATAACCCTCAGCTCTCATTAACCTGTTTGACTTGGTGTATACACAGAGCCCCATGGCCTTTGAGGTTTCTGGGAAAATCCTCTGAGTGTTCTCTCTGTCAATGTGGTGAAGAGTTGTGTTGGAGCCGTGTGGTGTGTGAGAGCTGGGCACTAAGGGAGTCCTGACAGTCCTTCCAGCACATGGCCCCCTGCAGGCTCAGCTGTTTGCCCACTCAAGAGAAACTGGCAGCAGCTGGTGGCAGCAACTGAGGAAATCTAGGGTGAGGGAGGTGGCACAATGTAGGGATGCTATAGGTGTCTTGTTACTGTGGTATTTGTGACTGAAATAATCTCTGTCAAGGAACTATCAGTCCTTCACAGTGCAGTGCACTGCAGCTTCTGATGACTCTCCTAGAAATTGATGTTTAGTGTCTATAAGGAACCGGCATCACAAAAAAAAGTAGGAAAAGGAAAAAGCAAAAGGATCACCCTCTCTTGACTCTCCCATGAAAAAGAAACTGTGCTGAGAGGACAATGGGAGAAGCATTAGGAGGATGTGAAGACAGGAGCTGGACAAAGAGCTGCTGGAGACAGGAGAGAGCACAGGCTGGATTTTCAGGTGTCTCCATAGCAATAGCCAGTCTCTAAATTTGCAGATCCTCAATCTAGCACTGACACCAGCTTTTCCCATGTCCCAGAGAGGAAAAGTAAGGAAACTTCTTCTGCAGTGCAATTGCCCAAGGAAAACAAAACCGAAAGAAGGACAAAACCACTGGCCATAGTGCGTATGCAGAGGAATCTACTACAGTCTTTATTCACTAGACACTGAGGTGGGTACAGAGGCTCATGGCAGAGGGAAAGTGCCTGAGAGGTTCACATTTTGTGCAGCCCTCAGTCACTTTTGTGCCTTGTGACATCCTCACTCTTCCTCTTCTATCCTCCTATGGAACTCGCGGCTCTTGGCTCGGAGCTTGTTGACCTGTGACTCTGCAATGTCAGCCCGCTCCTCGGCTTCCTCCAGCTCGTGCTGGATCTTGCGGAACTTGGAGAGGTTGACATTGGACAGCTCCTCCTGTGTGGGGAAAGGGAGTCAGTGGTGAGGAGCCCAGGGCAGGGGCTTCATTCCTCTTGCACCTTAGCTTTGTTGAGCTGCAGCTTTTCCCTTGGGGGAAGGCACAAATCTCCATCCCATTTCTTCCACTTCTCACATGTCACCCTCACACATAGCTCCTCATTCTTGCCTTTGAAGAAGATCCATTGTAGATGGAGCACAATGGGATTTAAACATAATTCTGCTTCGGAATGTGGGAAGGAAGCAAAATGGGCAGCTGGAAATGTGATTTTTTTAGTGCAGAATCAAATATTCAATTACATCTGCAGATCTTTAAGTGGGGTTAGGAATTTATGAGAGACGATGATCAAAAGAGGGCTCCTCTCATAAATTGCTTTAACTGAACCAGAAGCCCAAATCTGTGCTGAACTGTTTCCACAATGAAAAAACTGTGCTAAGGCAATCTTAAGTTCAGGGGCTGTAGGACTTCCCTAAGGGCATCCCTGTCTCCTGCATGCCTAGAAACAAGCAAAGGTTCCTTGTACAATTAAAAAAGAGTAACACAAAGTGGTTTGGGAGGGGAATTCGAACACCTTTCTTGTCTGCTATCAAAATTCTAAGTTTTTTTCAAAATTTCTTAATACAATGTGTTACTGAAATAAGTTATAAGACTCCTTACAGGTTGCTTTGTGGTTCTAATGCAAAAAATGCTATGTGCATTTGCCCTCCTCAGTAGTCTTCATAGTGATTCATTGGCAAGTCTGATTTATGATCCTTTCAGAGAATTTGAAGAACTCCATTATTGATGAGTGGCATCTTCCAACTTTCTTATATCTATCTCCTACATGGCCAAACTACCTTCTAGGAAAGTGGTTCTTGCCAAGCACTCAGAAAGATACTTACAGCCTCCTCAGATTGTCTCTTGTAGGATTTCACTTTCATTTGCAGCTTGTCCACCAGATCCTGCAGCCTCAGGACATTCTTCCTGTCTTCCTCAGACTAAAGCAGTTGGTAAACAGAACAGAGAGTCAGTTCCTGGTTCTGCATCACGTGAGGTTAACAATTGCTCTTGGGGATGGTGTGGGCAAAATGTGACTCACTGAGAGAAAGCCCTGTGAGAGCAGCAGAGCTCCTGCCTTACCTGGTAGGTGAGTTCCTTCACCCTCCGCTCGTACTTGCGCACACCCTTCACGGCTTCAGCGCTGCGCTTCTGCTCAGCATCAACCTCCCCTTCCAGCTCCCGCACCTGCAAGGACAAGCCCATCCCTGCAGCTTCCCTGGCAATGCCTCTCCAAGGAGGGACATGCTCCCTCAGGCACAGCCCCAGCCCCACACACCCTGGCCTCCAGCTTCTGGATCTGCTTCTTCCCTCCCTTCAGTGCCAGCTGCTCGGCCTCATCCAGACGGTGCTGCAGGTCCTTGACCGTCTGGTCCAGGTTCTTCTTCATCCTCTCCAGGTGGGCACTGGTGTCCTGCTCCTTCTTCAGCTCCTCTGCCATCATGGCCGCCTGATCAGAGCAAAGGGTCAAAGCCATTTTGGGGCTGGACATATTTGGGGGAGAGTTACATTCACCATCAGCAATGCCAGGAGCGCCCAACTCACATCTGTGATGGCCTTCTTGGCCTTCTCCTCAGCATTGCGGGCCTCCTGGATGGTATCCTCCATTTCACCCTGGATCTGGGCAATGTCTGTTTCCAGCTTCTTCTTGGTGTTGATCAAGCTGGTGTTCTGTGCAATGGGAAGGACATGGCAAGTGTTGAATTCTAAAACCTGCCATAATAAACCTTCTGCCTGGACAAGGACTTTCCCATTCCAGTCTCCAGTTCTTACTCTGGAACTATTGAAACAATGGTTCTTTATAATATGTGAGGTGTGGGCTTGGAGAATGGATGCAAAACATGCCTCTCCTTGGGGACACCAGCAGAGAAGCCTTTCTAGTGATGCAGGTTCTCTGGTAAATTCCAGCCCTTTGTGTTTGGCTAGTGTCAACCCAGCTCTTTGCTCCCTGCCCTGACCTGGGTGTGGAGGAGCTGCACACGCTCAGCAGCATCCAGAAGCTCCTGCTCAGCCACTTTCCTCGACCGCTCCGTCTGCTCCAGGGCTGCCCGGAGCTCCTCAATTTCAGCCTGCAGCAGGTTTGCTCTGCGCTCCACCATGGCCACCTGCTCCTTCAGATCATCCTTTGTCCTAAGTGCATCATCCAGATGGATCTGAGTGTCCTGGAAAGAAAGAGAAAATAAATTAGTAGGTGTAAGTGTGCACTTGAGTGGCAAAAATGTCAGGGATCTCATTTTATCTTTTCTGTTGCTTTGCTGAATGAACCTTGAGCACAGCCTGGGTGTTCCTCAGGTTCTTCTGTGCCTCTGCAGCCTGGCGGTTGGTATGGCTCAGCTGGATCTCCATTTCATTCAGGTCTCCTTCCATCTTCTTCTTCAGCCTCAAGGCTTCATTCCTGCTCCTGATCTCAGCATCCAAGCTGCTCTGCAAGGACTCCACGACTCGCAGGTGGTTTCTCTTCATCTGTTCGATCTCCTCATCTTTCTCTGCTATCTTCCTGTCGATCTCAGCCTTCACTTGGTTGAGCTCAAGCTGCAGGCGCAGGATCTTCCCCTCCTCATGTTCCAAGGAGGCCTGGACAAGTGGACACAAACATTGATAGCACTGATAAACCTCCTGTTTCTTTTTAGGGAATGACAGAAAATTTCCAGATATCTCAGCTGTCTGCACTCCCCAGCCAGAATAGAGAACACCCCAGGCCTTTTCAGCCCTATTTCCTCATTTCTTTACTGCAGACACCAGAGTTGACAGTCATGTACCTCAGCTTCCTCGAGAGCAGCCTGGATTTCAGATTTCTCCTGCTCAATCTGCTTCTTCACTTTCTCCAGCTCATGAATTGCCTTTCCTCCCTCCGCAATCTGCTCCGTGAGGTCAGAAATCTCCTCTGTGGGAACAAAGATCAATGGCACGGTCAGGCACAGAGCAGAAAGGGAAGGGCCCTGTCCCACCAAGGTGACAGGCAGCTCTGCAGACCTGCAGGCACAGAGCCATGAACAATGGTGGTATTGGCTGACAGTGAGAAAGGCCAGGGAGGAGCAGAGGGCCAGGGACTTACGCTGCAAGTTCTTGTTCTCCCGCTTCATTGTTTCCAGGTGGTCCAAGGACTCCTCATAGGCATTCTTCATCTTGAACAGCTCCGTGCTGAGAGAGCGCGACTCCTTCTGCGAGGCCTCCAGCTCAGCCTGCGTTTCCTCATACTTCTGCTTCCATTCTGCCAGGATCTGAAGAGAAACGGGCTGTCAGTAGGGCTGTGGCCATCCCGGGGCCTTGCTCTGGCCAGGAGGGCTGGTGCTGGAGGCCAAGAGACCTTGTCAAAGTTCTTCTGCTTCTTATCCAGAGCAGCGCAGGCAGCATTGGATTTCTCCACATCAATCATCAGGTCCTCCACTTCATTCTGCAGCCTCTGCTTTGTCTTTTCCAGGGAGGCACATTTGGCATTGACAGCCTCAACCTGTTCTTCTGCATCCTGCAAGCGCTGGGCCAGCTTCTTCCTGGCAGACATAAGGTCAGCTCACATTTATACTGAGTATTAGTGCATGCTTTTTATTATAGTTTGCCTTTTCAATTTGCAGTTTGCAGTCACACAGTGCTAAGGGCTACATTCATGCCATCCTTAGGCCTTGCTTTTACTAAATATGTTACAGGATAAATTACTCATTTTCTATTGCTCTTCCACAAATCATATCTATGACTTATTTCTCACAATATAGTGATGTTTCCCTTGCAATTTCACCTTTGAATTTTCAGTCTTACTTTTCTGCTTTTTCTATCACCACGTACTTGGCCTCCTCGAGCTCCTCCGTGCGCTGAATCGCGTCCGTCTCGTATTTGGTTCTCCACTGGGCCACTTCGCTGTTGGCCTTGGACAGGGCTCGCTGCAGCTCCCCCTTGGCCTCCTGCTCCTCCTCATATTGTTCCCGGAGTAAGTCACAGTCGTGGCGAGCGGACTGCAGGGCGTGGGCCAGGGCGTTCTTGGCCTTGGAGGAAAATTGGGTTTGGATAAATATTTTCCCATGAGATAGTAAAATGTTAACTTGATGAAAGTTGCTAAAAAATCTTGGATTATGACATTTAATGTCAGACCGAACAAAAATGGCATATTCTTTCCATGTTTCAAGAATCTAGAATGCCATTTCAGGAGAGATGATAGGTGAATTCTAAGTGACAGCTATACAGCTGTGAATCATGGAATCCTTTTAAATATGTTCTAAAGTGTCAGCTGCCATTATGGAAAAGTACATGAAGAAGTACAATTTCTTTATAGATATAGCTCAATAATTTTTTATATGTCATCATAAATTGATTAAAGACCTAAAATTGTTTTTCCCTCTCTCAGTATCCACATGGGGGGATGTCTTCCTCAGCTTTTCACAGCACAGAGGGAGGAGGTAAAATTTCTCACCTTGCTTGATAGCTCAAAAATTGAAACAATACAGCTAACATTCTGATTTTATGTGAGAGTAGGAAATCTCCATAAAGAAAACAGATTCCCAATCCAAAATCAACCTCCTACAGGAAGTAACCTTACCTTTATTTCTTCCTCTAAATGTCTCTTTAGTTCCTCAATCTGTTGAGTGAATGCCTGTTTGCTTCTGGATAACTGAGATATCAAACCATCTTTTTCTTCCACCTGGCGTGAATATTCACCTAAGCAAGTTTTCAGACAGAAGGCCATTTAGGATCAATATTAAATCAATATTTCTTTTAAGCACAGTTTACCAGCTTACAGAGAATACATCAATTTGAGTAAAGCATCAATCTTTTTTCTTATTATCATTGGTTACAGGTTGTTCCATTTTGAGGGGATATATGGGGGTGTATTACCTGACTCTGTCTGCAGACGAGCTCTTTGAGCATTGAGGTCATTGATCATGCGCTGATGTTCTTCTTCCTTGGTCTTAATCTCACTCAGCTGATCTTCCAGTGTGCGGCACATCTTCTCCAGGTTGGCCTGTGCATCAAAGTCACATAAAAAAAGAGGACTACCACTAAGTCCTAGCATTCTGTTCTCAAGGTGAAAAACAATGCAACTGTATGTGATAGTAGAATAAAATCAGAATCAAAATCATGTATGAGGGTGTTTATAATAGGGCAGTAACATGACAGACACTCCATACCTTGGCTTTGGACACAGACTCCATGTTGCTGGCCAAGTCGTCAATCTCCATCTTCAGCTCACTCTTCTCCTTCTCCAGCTTCTGCTTCACGCGTTGCAGGTTGTCGATCTGCTCGCCCAGCTCAGCTGTGCTGTCCGCATGCTTCTTGCGCAGCGCGGCAGCCGTGGCTTCGTGCTGCAGCGTGGCCTCTTCCAGGTCACGGCGCATCTTCTGGAACTCTGCCTCACGCTTCTTGTTCATCTCCACCTGGGCTGCTGTGGCCCCTCCTGCTTCTTCCAGGCGCTCGCTGATCTCCTCCAGCTCCCTGGACAGGTCAGCGCGATGCTTCTCTGCTTTAGCGCGAGAGGTTCGCTCTGCCTCAATTTCCTCCTCCAGCTCCTCAATGCGGGCCTGCAGAAAAGCAGGGAGCCTTCACAGCCGTGCCCTCCTCCTGCCTCAGCTGAGCCTGAGCAAGGCAGGGCAAGGAACAGGGACTTGCCTGCAGCTCCTTGATCTTCTTCTGAAATTGCACACCCAGGGCTTGTTCATCTTCAATGTTGCTCTGGATCTGGCTGATTTCAAAGTCTTTCCTTTGGGCCAAGTGAACTGTGTTAGAGCTCCAAGAAAAAAGACAAGTGCTGCAGCCCAGCACTCAGAGGCACACTTACTTCTTCAGTTTCTCATCCAGCTGCTGCTTATCATTCTCCAAATCCATGATGCTGTCCTGGGCCAGCTTCAGGTCTCCTTCTAGTTTCCTCTTAACTCTCTCCAGGTCCACGCGCAGTTTCTTCTCTTGCTCCAGGGACCCTTCCAGCTAAACACAACAAGACCATCAGGCCTCTGCCAGCCAGGCTGGACTCCATACCTATCCTGTTCCTGCTCTGTCTGTGTGCTTACATCATCCACTTGCTGTTCCAGCTTGCTTTTGGCTTTGGTCAGAGTATTGACTTTGTCTTCCTCTGCCTGCAGATCATCCAGAGTCTGCTGATGGGCCTCTTGGAGGGCTTTCTTCTCCTTTGTCAGCTTCACAATGGTCTCATCCAGGGCTGCCATCTCCTCGGTCAGGTTTTTCACCTTTGAGAAGGAAACAGCAATCACAGACAGAAAATGGTGCTTAAACTTTCTAACAAGATAAGTCTTTTCTGGAGTGCGACAGGTTCTACCTCATACCTTGTTTTCAGTGGCATGCTTTTCCTTCTCCACCTTGGCCAGTGTTAGCTCAAGGTCATCAATATCTTTCTTCAGCTCTGAACATTCATCCTCCAGCTTCCTCTTCTTGGCTGTCAGCTCAGCGTTAATTTCCTCTTCATCCTCAGCCCTTTCAGTCACTTCTTTAATTTTGGCTTCCAGCTGGATTTTGGTTTTGATGAGCTGGTCACACCTTTCCTCAGCATCAGCCAAGCTATCTGCTTCCTGGTGAGGGGACAGAATTTTGTAGATTCTAATGTTTTAAACTTTCTGTGCTCTGAGTCTTTTATCACTGAGTAGCAGCTGAACTTGACCTTCAACTCTGGCAACAGAAAGCTCTTAATTGCTAGTTACCAAGGAAAGATATTATGGTTTTTCCTGCACCTGAATTCACAAGTACGACTTTCAAGTGAGATTTGCATTTTGCCACAAAATTCATTCATTGTTCTACCTTGTGTCGCGGATCTACATTTGCCTCCTTCCTCTGAAGACAAGAGCTCCCAGTTGAAACTCTCTGTCAGAGTGCTTACCACATCACTGCCAGAATTTTTTTCCTGACCTTCACATACACATGATGGATAATTTCCCAAATTTATGACTTTTGGTCTTCTACAGTCTGATCTTCTGTTCGTAAAGGACAGTCTGAATATATAGACTTATTTTCTGAGTGATAAACTAAAGGTGATAACTCACAGCCTGCACTTGGAGCTGCAGATCATTTTTCTCCTGCACAAGTTTCACCATTTTCTCCTCCAGCTCCTTCCGCTTTGCCTCAGACTTTGCAAGCTCTTCCTTGGTTTTCTCAAACTCTTGTTTCATGTTTGCCATTTCCTTCTCAGACTCTGCACTCTTCAGCAAGGGTTTGATCTTGAAGAACAGCTTCATCCATGGCCAGTGTTTGACATTCATGAATGCACGAATGTTGTACTGGATGCAGAAGATGGATTCCCTGAGGTATATTTAAAAAGTGCAATGAATATTCTCAATCTGATGAGTGTCAACACTTCCCCCCATGCAGAATGACTCTTTAACTGAAGAAGAGGAAGGTGTACCTGCGCTCTACCATTCTCTGGTACTCCACCCTCATCAGGAAGCCCCTGCACCTGGCCTGGGTGCGGGTGATGAGCTGTGCGAGCTTGTCATCCCTCATCTCCTCCAGGAGTCCCAGCAGCCCAGCTTTGAAGAACACCTTGAGAGAGGGAACGTTGCAGCACATCACTGTCAGGCAGAGAGAGCAAAGCCCAGGCAGGCAGTGAATGGGGGGGTTGTACCTTGGTGTGTCCAAATTTGTACTGGGTGTGGTCCACATCGATTGACCCAAGGAGCTTCTCAGAAGCCTTCTTGCTATCGATGAACTGTCCCTCAGGGATGGCACTGGCATTAAGCACCTTGTATCTGTGGAATCAGAAGAAGACAAGGCTATTTTTTTCCAAGCAACACACAGTAGCCTCTAAACCCCATCAACTCTTTTTTAAAACAGAGCACAGCCTAAATGAATGACCCATGAATGAACCAACATTGCTTTTAATGATGTTGACAAGCACGGAGCTCTCACCTCTGTTTGAAGTCAGCATAGAGGACTCTGCTGGGGAACCCTTTCCTGCAGATCCTGATCCCTTCCAGCACGCCGTTACAGCGCAGCTGGTGCAGCACCAGCTCGTGCTCCATGGCACCTGGCAATGCAGAGCACAAATGAGTGGCACAGATTGCAGATCAGGGGGGAATGGATTTATCAGAAAGAAGGATCTTTCAGCTTGGGGTTCTTACCAGGTGTTTTAGTCTCATTGGGGATGATGCAGCGCACAAAGTGGGGGTGAGTGCTCCGCAGATTGGTCATCAGCTTGTTCAGATTCTCCTAGAGGAACCAGTTACCAATGTGAGTTTCCTTGTATCAAATTCTTTATGCACCAAGTCCAGGTAATGATTTTACAGACTTCTCAAGATGGGTTTTGAGCATTTTGATAAAGCCACAGAAACCAAAAAATTTCTTCTATTTGAAGATTCTGAGCACCAGACTGAAATACTATGGTGCTGCTATTGGCTCAGTAAAAACTTATGTATAATTTCACACATTCACAAAAAATAAATTTCCTAGATTTTTCACATTCTGCCTTCAGAAGTCTATCTACTTTAGTTTTAAAAAATGGGGATTTACTACAATGAGATCTATTTCTCCATGGAAATTATTTTCAACTCCTCAACAGAAATGCAGGAATACGAATATTACCATTCTAGTATGACCCAAAAACATTTAAATATCAAGATCTGAATGATATCTGCTAATAAAAATTAAGAAAGAAAACCACCGCAAATTAGATTTCCATGATTTTGAAGACTAAATGCTTTTTTTTGGACATATTTGCAATGTTAAAATTGACCCTGAAAAACCTGATGTGGAATTCCCAAAGAAATTTACCCCCTTTATAGTAATATAAAATAGCTCTTTCAAATTTAATATTAGCTCAACCCTTTCTTCATATTTCAGAGATAAGAGATACAGAAATATACCCGGAAAAGAGCTGAGACAGTCTGGAAGGAAGAACCCTTCTTCTTGCCTCCCTTCTTGCTGCCACCAGCCTCTGCAAATTGAATAAAGGAAAAAAAAAGTTTTAAAATTTACATGAAACAACTTAAAATGTTTAGTGTTTGTGGCTTTAATTCTATGACAATTGTCCCACATTAAAGATACAATTTTCATAAAACTAACCTGCATCTGCTCCACCATAGTTGGCAAAGAGTAAGGCCAGGGTCTTCACAGATGACTTCTGGTACAGCCCAATGACAGTTTCATTCAGAGGGTCCTTGTTCTTCTCCAGCCACCCAGAGATGTTGTAGTCCACTGTGCCAGCATAGTGCACCAGGGAGAAGTGGGCCTCAGCCTTGCCTTTGGCAGGCTTGGGCTTCTGGAAGTTGTTGGACTTGCCCAGGTGCTGGTCATAGAGCTTGTTCTTGAAAGAGGTGTCAGTTGCCTTGGGGAACATGCACTCCTCTTCCAGGATGGAGAAAATGCCCATGGGCTGGGAGAGATTATGACAGACAAGAGGGAGAAACAGATTAGAAAGGAGACATCTCTTGGTTGGACAGTTGCTGAAGTCAGAAAAGGAATCTGTTTCCATAGTGACTTTAAGTCAGAGAAAATCAACTAAGGCTCAACTTTTTTTAGTGTTGCTGTTTCATTCAAAATTATGGAAATCCTTTGTTGATGAAATTATTATAGATATGACAATGTGAAATACTGTTCTCTCCATAAAACCCGTTTACTGGTGAGTACTTAGAGAACATGACCTTTTTCAATTCATTTTGTAATTTGGCAATGGATTCTCAAACCAAAAGCCCTGATATCTGAGTAATGATCTCCAAAATCACTTCTCCCTTGTTGCCGCTTTCACAAAGTATATATTTAAAGAAGCCAAAATATTCTCACATGTTTCTTCATTCTTTCTTTTGGCAAGCACAGAACACCTAATTTATATTAAACTTGAACAGGAAGGATACCTTCTCAATGAGCTCAATGCAGGCAGCCAGGTCCATCCCAAAATCAATGAATGTCCATTCAATGCCCTCCTTCTTGTACTCCTCCTGCTCCAGCACGAACATGTGGTGGTTGAAGAACTGTTGCAGTTTCTCATTGGTGAAGTTGATGCACAGCTGCTCAAAGCTGTTGTACTGCCAGACATAAAAAGACATACAATGCTTTCAAGGATCAGCAATGATACCAAGGTGGTTTTTTGTACAGTCCTAATTCACCATGTCTTATTCTTTAAGTACAAGTCCTCTTCCTGTGTAGTTTTCCTTTGCTGTCTCTCTAGGATATTTAGAAAAAGAGAGGTTTCTAATTTAGAGCAGTGAGATTAGTTTTCTATTCTCTTGTTTTTTTAGGATTAAAAACATGATTTCAAAAGCCCTACAAATAAGTGTAGGGAGATAGTCCCTACACTTCTATTAAATATATTTCAAAGTTCTCAATTATAGTTCTACAAAAATTCTAGGAAAGCTGTGCTCCTTACATCAAAGATCTCAAAGCCAGCAATGTCCAGCACACCAATGAAGTACTGCCTGGGCTGCTTCGTGTCCAGCTGTTGGTTGATACGAACAACCATCCACAGGAACATCTTCTCATAGACAGCCTTTGCCAGGGCACCCACTGAATTGTTCACCTAAAGCATAGAGAAAGCTGCGGAGGTTACTATACACAGGAGAGGACAATCAGTGGGAACCATCACAGCATGCTCCACATTACCATATTTTTTCTACCTGCTGCACAGTTTGGCCCTTGGTGACGTATTCATTCCCCACCTTGACTCGGGGGTAGCAGAGAGCCTTGAGCAGGTCTGCTGAGTTCAGACCCATCAGATAGGCAGCCTTGTCAGCAACTATCACCAGAAAAGACAGAAAAGTAGATATTTAAAAATTCCTAAAAGTCAGTGCTTGACTGACTGTCCCAATAGTGTTCTCCGCAAGGCTGCATAACAGTATCTGTCACAGCTAATTTCTGTTTTTGTGTTCAGCAGTCAGAGTCTATCACTCTTCCTGAGCTTCAGATTCTGCAAACATTCTTCAAGAGAGCTCATTGCCTTTATCCTCTTTCAGGTGTCAGTATGAAACTTCAAACTTTCTCATCATATAGCAGGAGGATTTATCACTCAGAAAGATGGAGATATGGACTGTCGTTCCAACTGTGACAGAGACTAATGAAGTACACATCTCATGTCAGAGTTCTCTCCAGTAGGTGAGGATGAAGAGGAGCACAGCCTTCTGTCTTGTTAGGGCTGCTCCATACTACAGCAGAGGTTGCAAGGTGTTATTTCACCTTAAGTATGTTAGCAATCTTACAGCAATTGACATGCAAGTCTCCTGGCTTCCTGTCGGTGCACACTGGATCTCTTATATAGCAGTCACAGAGGAAAAAGTACAGGTATCATTAAATGAGATAAATGCCTCAACTGGCATTTAGTCATGGAGCAACTCCTATTATTCTTAGTTTACACATTTAAAGCCTGAAATCTGCTTAAGTCCTTATGTAATAAAGATTGTCTCCTTTGGAAAGCTTGCTGACTCTGCTGATACCTTCTGTGCCATCAGGCTCTGCCTGCTCCTCACGCTGTTTCTGCTTGAACTTCAGGTTCCCATAGTGCATGACAGCCCCTGTCAGCTTGTAGATGGCTGTTTTCTCATCAGCACTGAAGCCCAGGATGTCAATGGCACTCTGGCAATAGAAACACAATGCACATATACCAGGGCTCAAGTCCACCAGATGATCATTTGGTAAAGTTACTCACATCTGTGGCCATCAGCTCCTCCTGATCATCAATGCTGGGGACTGTGATCTCACCTTGACTCACAAAGTGGAAATCATAAGGGTTGGTGGTAATGAGAAGCATGTCTGAAAGCAACAGAAGGAGAAAAACAAGTTTAATTTAGTTTCCTGATAACACAATGAACAATTATTGCTCAGTGATCTTCCTTCCAAAAAATTTACTGATCTTTCCTACCAATCAGCTCTGGCTTCTTGTTGGACATGATCTGATAAAAGATGTGGTAGCTCCTTTCCGCCTTGAGCTGGAAAGTGACTCTGGACTTCTCCAGTAGATCTGGCAAGGAAGGTAGGACACAGTCAAGCACAAGAAGTGGGGAAGGCTGGAGGGAAGGGGGATCAGGCCAGAAGGGTGTCTTACAAGTTTCAATGTCAGCAGAAGCCAGTTTGCCTGTGGCACCAAAGTGGATTCTGATGAATTTGCCCTGAAAGCAGCAGGAAAGTCAAGTGAGATTTATTTTACCAATCTGGACAGCAAGAATATTTAAATTGGTGTTGACAGTTGTACCAATTAATAACTCACAAAGCGTGAGGAGTTGTCGTTCCTCACAGTCTTGGCATTTCCAAAGGCCTCCAGCAGTGGGTTGGCGCTGATGATTTGATCCTCAAGCGTTCCCTGCAGGGTGATAATTATCCTTTGCTAGTTATCCTTTCCAAAAATCATGTCAGGAACAAAGAAAAGCTTTGATCCCAACACGTATCAACTAATTTACCTGCATTTTGCCTGATGCATGTTCTTCCTTCTTCTTCTCTCCACTGGCTGCAATTGTTGCAAAGTACTGGATGACACGCTTGGTGTTCACAGTCTTCCCGGCCCCGGATTCTCCGCTGCCAAAGGCAAGAGAGAAGCAGAGGGTGCGTGGTCAGGCAGGAGGTGCCCTGGCACCGGGCAGCCCCGCAGGGACCCGCGCAGGGGGTGTACGTACGTGATCAGGATGGACTGGTTCTCACGATCTGTGAAGAGACAGAGGTAAGAAACAGAGATAAGAAAAGACAAATAAGAAATTCAAGAACTAGGAGAAAAATAAGAGCTGAAGCTTCCAGAGGATCTAGGAAAAGAAAATAGTAAAAAGTGCCCAGGTAATTCTAGTGGCTCTTGATGCTGTCAGCAGTACTGCAGCTCTTAGCAACTGGCTCTGTAAAGGAATCACTGCAGAGAAACTTCAGTAGTCTTATGCCTTTCCTGACACTGTCTTTCCATCAAACTACTTATTTCTCTTTTAATAGGCAAGTACGGTTATGAAAATATTGAGGTTGTAATTGTTTTGTATGTAAATTCTTCTGAAGCTAAAAGTCTCTAGAATGATCTTATCAAAATTTGGTGGCATAATTAATTACAGACACATCTGACCAACATCTTTCATCCTTTTTCACCTCTATTTTTTTCATCCCTATATATGCAGAAATTATGCATTCTTGAGATTATACATCAACAACATTCATTTTTTTATTTTTTCTATTCTGAATGAATGCATTTCCCAGAGTCTAAGAAAAGAACAGGAGGAGAAGTTCTAAAATTCTGCACACCTTTTATTTCAATGCCTATATAAGGAAGAGAAAATAAGAGTTGAAAGGAAGAGGGAAAAGCAGAAAGAAATTTTTTGAAGTCGCTCAATTTAAATGCTAAAAGTTTTTTTTTTTCTTTGATTTTTTTTATGAATCTTACTTTTCACTATACAGTGCAATTTATTTATAGATACAGCTACAGACCAGTGCATGAGTTCCAGAGATCATTAAAGGCTGTATGTAATTTAGATCACATGGCCATCATCTACGTAATGAAATCCATTTGCATATTAAGTGCCTCAGGTGAGGCTTACGTACCTCTTCAAGGTAAAGCTCTCTGTTTTATTTGTCAGCACTGATGCTTAAAAATTTAAAATTATATTATGCACATAATTTATAGGGTATGTGTCATTTAACTGTACTCTCCGTCTGAGACTAATTTAGTGATTAAGATACATAAGTTCATCCATATATGTAAATTCCATTATAGGCATAAGGTCTGCACCACAAAATAGATCATTTCTTTCCAGTGAATTTACACCCTCTCAGTAATGTCCAGGTCTTTAGTGATTCTAATGGGAGCATTGACACTCTGCTCTCACAGACCATTAGAGTGAAGTGCATTAATCTTCCATTAATTTCACACACACAATTTTTTTTAAGTGTGACACTGTATTTCCAGAGAATACCTTACATTTCCCTCTACAGATAGACAATTTCAAGAGCAGCTCAAAGGAAATCAAGCACTCACCAGTCAGCATGGACTGATAGGCGTTGTCAGAGATGGAGAAGATGTGTGGCGGGGCCTCCTGGCGCTTCTTGCCTCGGTAGGCCAACACCACCTCGGGGTTGTACACCGGCAGCCACTTGTAGGGGTTGACAGTGACGCAGAAGAGACCCGAGTAGGTCTGCAAGGAAGGGACACAGCACGTTGGCTTCCCCTGAGCCTGGCCCAGCAGCCCCTGAGGCTGCCCAGAGGAAGCTGCTGCTGCCACTTACGTAGATCATCCAGGCTGCGTAACGCTCTTTGAGGTTGTACAGCACAGCGGGTTCGTGCAGGTGGGTCATCATGGCCATGTCCTCGATTTTGTCATACTTGGGAGGATTCATGGAGAAGACTTGGTCTTCCTTCACGGTCAGGGTCTGCCAAGGAAACAGAAAGATCCACTTGTATCTCCTTAAAGCTCAAAGTGGGGGTCAAATGTTGTTTTTGAGCCTTGTTTTTGACTCACCTCTCCCCCTTCAGTCTTAACAGTGACTTTGCCTGATTCCCTGCTCTGGATTGTCCCTTTCACAAAGGATTCTTTGGGGTGAGCCACGAAGACAGATGACTTGGCATCAAAAGGTTTGTTCTGGGCTGCAATTCTCTCCTTCTCCGATTTTCGGAGGTAAGGAGCAGCCTCCCCAAAAACAGCCATCTCAGCATCTCCAGAGGCCATGTCTGTCCTCTAATGAAAGCTTGTCAGCAGAGGTGCCTTGTGAAGAACAAAATATTACTGGTCATCAAGAAGAATAACACAATTAATACCAACGAGAAAGCTCCTTGTTCCTTGCTCTTTAGCAAATAAATTCCTGGTTGGTCTCCAAAATAAACTCTTAGGAAGAAACCAATTAAATCCACTTTGATTTGAAGTTAAAAGTTCCCTCGTCTGAACCCAAGCTTAAGATTTAGACTTCTATAACATGTAGGTCTTGTAACAGTAAATTGATCATCTGAATATTAAGTACAGTTTGGTAAGTCACCCTGAATTCTGACAAGGTTTGAGTTTTTCACATAAAAGAATCTGGTCATAGAAAAATCACTCTCTGTTTGGGTCCTTAATTCTTAGCAATGAGTCTTCAAGAGAGTGCTTTCTTGCTGAAAGGATTACCTTTTTTATTAAAAAATGAAAAATTACTTTATTTTTTAAATCTTCCCTATTTCCAACTATCTAGGCTAAGCAAATTCAGCTGGAATATAAGAGGATTTATGAAAACAATTTGTGCAGCTCTTTAAAAGTCCTGTCCTAGAATATAGATTAGGAATGGATTATTCAGTGTATTACCTTTGGGTAACAGCTTGTATCCTGGAATATGGCCAACCCTGTAAAATAGGAAAGGCAGTTGTTTCTTATTGCTGAACAGAATTCCATCAAATACTGTAGATTGAAAATACAGGCATGCATCAAAATTACACTGAAAATTTTTGTTCATATGGGCACTCCCTCATGGAAATGGTTCTTAGAGACAGAAGAAATGAAACAGGATATTGCAAGGACATGGTCCTCTTTCTTCAAACTCAAGAAATGCATGCACTTACCTGGAAGCCTTCTGCGGAGACAGACCAGACTTGTCTCTGGCAGATTTTATAGTGTCTCGTCTGCAGATGATGCAGATGGTCCCCCTTTCTTCGGTCAGAACATTTCTGCCAAACCTTTTTTGGCCAAGCATTGTCTGTCAAACTAAGGGCATAATTGTCACTTGATTTGAATGATATAATTAGAACATTTTTATATCTTACTGACTACGTGAATATGTCTATAAATAATTTGTCAAGAGTGTTAAGGAGAGAATCTAGACTACTCAAGGCACTTAGAGAACTTGCATGGTTCTATTGCTGCCTTTCTCAGTGATTTGCTCCTTGACCCATGGTAGTTTCCTTGGTATGTTTATACCACAACTTTTCAGTCGTGTAATGGTGATGACAACGCCTATGATGCTTTAGGAACATATGCATTGGGAGGAACAGGGAAAATATGACAAAAACTAGCAAATAATGTTGGGAACCACTTTTCAGTGGTGTTTTCTAAAAAGCAACAAGTAAAATTCTATTACAGCTGAGTTTTCTGTATATGACACTCTCAATAGCTTAAATTATTTGAAATAAAATGAGTTGGGAGCCTGATCCCAAGTAATGGGAGACTCTTCTTTGATATGGAGCTCTTGAATAGATTCCTGAGCTGACTGTTGAGGAATCAAATGTTGCAAATGAGTTAAGGTTGCTTAAAGTATCACCATCAAAGGCATTAGTGAAAGAGGGTTCAATATAAATTTGCAAAAACACAACAAAGTTTGATGGCAAGGTTTGCTCTTTTACTTGATGCAAAGATCAAGAAAAATCTACTAAGAATTTCTTTAGAACGATTTGCACAACAGCTGGGGATGCAAAGGGTAAGGGTAAAAGCATAAGAAAAATTGTCCTGATGAGTTATGAGGTTCACAGAGGCCCCCTTGATTTCTTAATTCCTGACAGAGTCTGCGTGCAGTTTGATCTAATGATAATACAAGACCTGGTCAACAGTTTATGGTTTTAGCAGGACTTAATCATTGGCTAATTTGACATTCAAAAAGTGATTCAAATGGATTTACTATAATTGCAACAGTGACTTAATTATAGATCCCAGATAGCAACATTAAAACTACACTTGCTGTAGAGTGCTTAAATGAACTCACACATGCACACACACAGACACAAAGGTGTGTGTATGAATGTTCAAGGGTTACACCTGTTAAAAGTTCCCTCGGAGTTCAGTGAAATTTTCACTTCAAATGTCTTGAAATTTCTCAGTGTGCAAGAGGTGAGCCTCAGGGACTGCAGGATATTGCTCTGGTGAATCAGCTTTTAGTGAATTTTTTGCAATTCAGTCTTCCGTTTTCCACAAACTTGAGAGTTCATGAGTTTTGAGAGGCACCTCACTCTGAGGAAGATACTGGCTGCAGCCAGTATGAGTAATTCAGTTCTGAGGAACATTTACTGACCATACTACTGTTTGCCTTTTTTGGTTGAACAGCAGACTCATACTGAACAGACTGCACTCAGGAGAGAGGAAAACTGGGAAGCTGAATTCCTTCTAGCTCTTGCCATGTCCAGCACTGAAGTCCTGTGTTAAAATTTCTCCATGCTCATGCTGTTCAGGGAATTCAGGTTCCTCAAGTTTCCTGCTTCAGGCTCTTCACCAAGTATCTCCTCATTTCTCAGCAGCTGTCCTTTCAGGACAGAAATACCAACTTGCAAATAAAGAAGGGGCTACCACACTGCTCAAGCAACTCATGTAACACCCATAAGAGACTATAACTGCTCCATACATTATGGACAGATGTTATTTTGGGTTCTAGTACTCATTGCCAGTGAGTGCTTGTAGAAATCACTAAGTAGGGTGTGAAAGAAAAGCAGTGTTGACTTACCTGGTTTGAATATAGCTGTGAACATAGCTGAAAATAAAGCTGTTTGAGAATTGATCTATGACAATATATGTAATGTAGCATCCTGTGAAGGGTTAAAATGGCTCCCAAAAGTCAATATGATTGTGTTTATAAAGCACATCTCTCCTGAGCAGTCTCTTCTCTTCCACAGCTGCTGCAAAGTGTGTGCTAACTAGCAGTTCCTGGGGTGCAATGAATTCCAATCTTACAAAGTCTAGAGTGCTAATTCTGTTGCTTATCTCCCCAGCTTTCTGCTGGATCCTTCATCCAGTCATGTATTTGCTGCAGTCTGAGGTGCCATCTGGGATCATGTTTATCACAAGTTCATCTCTGCTTCCAATACTCTGTGTTGCCTGTCCAGTATTTACATTGGGCTATTGACATCAGCACTGCCTAAGAATTTCTGGCAGAGCTTGCCTGCTGCTGTTGCTCTCACAGCAGATGTCCACATGGCTGAAAACCTCCCTAAGGCAGAGAAGGCTTGAGTTTCTACTAGTTGTGGAAATCCCTTCACTATTTTGTCTCTTTCAGGTGGCCCATAACAGGCCCTATCACAACATCACTCATTTTCCTCCTGTCTCTGACAGGATGTCTGCAGCCCCACAGTGGAGCATTGCACAAGCAAGGAGCAATTTGACATAAAGCATAAACCCTTCTCATTTCCCCTGTGTATTCTTCCTACACAGTCCATACTGTCCATGACTATGCTCCCTTGATGCACACTGTCCTACATTACCTCCATAATTCTGATCACGTTCCCCTTCTTCCTTGTAAAATCCCTACACTTGCAGCTATTCCTCTGTCATTTCTCATCTTAAGTGTTCTTCCCATAATGAACCTGATTTCAGACCCTTACCATCAGGTTAGTAGTCTCATGGCAGATTTCTTTTCCTTCTCAGTCCTCAAATACAGATGCCCAAAAATCTTGGGGAGCTCATAGATGAACTTGTGAAGCTTCCAAACACAATGAAAGCTCCTACTTAAGAATCCATTAGTATATCACACAACTGCCAGGTAATGAATGTAATGTAATGGCATTAAGAGGGCTTATGGGGAAACCAGGAGAACTACAGTGCAGCAAGGCTGATGGCTTTACTGGACAAATGAATTCAGCACCCTTCCCTCAACTCACTTTTTGAGGGCAGCACCAATAGTTTGTTTTCTTGGTCTCAATCCTTAAATTTTACAGTAAACAACAATAACACAGGTGAAACCCAACAGGGCACCAGCTGTTTCTCATTAATTGGTTGGAATCCCACTGCATCCCATGCTTCCTGGAAGTTTTAGCATATTTGGAATGGGGATAGAGACACATTCTCCCCTCCAATGGCTCCAAATTTCTCACACAACAAGAAAGACACAAGGGTCTCTCTCTGCTCTCTGGGTAAGACACCAGGGCTCTTCACCATGTTCTTTCTCCTTGTAAAACTTTATTTCATTCCCCCCATTAGTGAAATTATTAAAACATTCTCCATTTTCTTTGGGGTGATTGCTTCTTTTCTCTTGTAACTTAACCAATTCTGTTGCAGAGTGAAATAAAATTACCATGGTGTTTCCTTCCTGATAAAAGAATTCTCTTTACAACTGGGCAGAGCTTAGGGTGCAGTGGAGAGGGCAGGTGGTTGGCTTTGCTGAGTCCTCCTCCAGGGAGTGAAGTGACATCATGTTTAGGGAAGTCCACCTCCTTCCTCTCTGAAAGGGTTGCCAAGCCCTGGAACAGGCTGCCCAGGGCAGTGGTGGACTCCCCATCCCTGGAGAGATTTAAAAGATGTGTGGGAACATGGTTTAGTGGTAGACTTGGCAGTGCTGGGGTAATGGTTAAACATAATGATTTTAGAGGTCTTTTCCAACCCAAATGGAGCCCTCATGACTCCATCACACTTTGAGAGTACAGGGCAGCAGGAGGAGCAATTGTTCTGCTTTCTTTTCCTGCTTTTATTTCTGCGGTCTCTTTAGGATACTGACACAAAACCTTCATCTCTTTTATTTCCCTGTGTCTGCTAAACTGTTTGGAATTATGTCCAGAATACTGAATGGCAGTCATTGCCAAGTCCTCCCCTTAGTTAGCAGCTAGGATTTGCAGGAATCTTTCAGAAAAAGGTTATAGTTTCAGTACAGAGTACCTAAATTCACTTCTATTGGGAAATGAGTATTTAGTATCACTATCCTTATCTTCTAGGAAAAGAAAAAAGAAGGTATTTTGTTCAGTGTCTTGATTGTGCCTTAAAAACATTTATGGCAATGTGAGACCTAGCTGATAGAATATCACTTTTCTGGTCTAATGTTTTTTCTTGTCAGACTCTGTAATTCATACATAGTGGAATACTAACCCTCCAAAATAAGCGGATTTGAATACTAGAATTTGAATTCTAGAATTAACATTCGAATTCTAGAATCAGGGCATTAACATATAGCACTTTGTAGGTAAAAAACACATCACCATCACCTCAAAACAGCAGAGGCTGAGATAGTGACAGTGGCAGATACAAAAATCATGTAGATTAGAACAATACTTACAACTCTTCTAGGAAGAGCAATGGTGTAGGGAGGAGTCTAAATTACTTGCTCATTATTTCCCCCCACTGCCAAAAAAAAAAGGGATCTCAAATCCTTGCAGGGTTTTTGGTTTGCTGCTGGCCCTGCTGTCATTAAGGTAGGGCCTGCCTAGAGAGGTCAGTTTTCTCTGCAGCCTGTCATGGACAGTCTGACAGGGAATGCTCAGCCCCTGCTGCAGCAGCTTTTCTGCTGCCCTCTGTGTAAAACGAGAACTTCCAGGAATGTTAGCAGAAGGCAAGCAGAAATGTCAGAGCACTGCTCTGTAGCAGCACTGCTCACCCCCGTACTTCTGCTCGGATATGACTGGACACTGAGCCCTGGAGAGGGTAAGAGCACATTTTCCATATTAAAAGGTTGGTTTTCAATTCAGTGTCGCTCCATTAAGGTTCATGCTTTCAATGTTACGTTGAAACATGCTCAGTGTTATGAGCAGAACATGCTCAGTCTGTAATTTTGATGTGACATCTGGTTAGGAAGTTTGCCATTGAACTAACATTTCTAATAGGTGTGGCTGAAGGAATAGGCTGAGGCAATTGCTGGAAGCAATCAGTGATTTCCAAGGAAGAGCTACTGAGGATCATAACTGGTAAGACTTAAAAGCTGCAGGTAAAGAATAGGCCACCCATTCTTTACCATGGCAAATGTGAAGAAATTTTCAACATTTCTGTCTCTAAGTGTGAGAACCTTTGAAGATAAGCTGAATGTCACAGACTGGTCATGGAGGGGCTGTGGTGGCCTTGCTGTCCTTTCTGCTCTAGTCAGAAATTAATTTCAGTGGATCTTCATGAGATTTACCTCCACTACATGTCAAATAAAGTGAATGCACCTGTCCTAGGGGGAACTTTAATTATAAATTTGTTTCCAAGTAGGTTCCCACAGAGTGGTATTCTTGGAAGTCTTGGAGTGAGTTTGAGCTGAACATGAGATGCAAATAAATTGAGTAACTGAACATGAGAGGCAAATAAATCCATAATCTGGGATTAGAAGAGGGGTAGTTTCAAGAGCATGCCACTCATGTGCTGCGATTCACACTCCTCCTGTCTCCACAGAGGCATCAGCAGAAGAGATCTGGGCAGCAGATCCCATCCAGGGAGGTGACACTCGGGATGCCCTTTCTATCCCCTGCCAAGCAGCTGAGGAGCTCTTATTACCCAGCAGGTGAGTGGGGTGGGCAACCTGGCAGACAGGAAGAGGTAATTGAAGCAGCAAGAAACTATGAGAGCAGGAAGGAAGGGGAAGGAAAAGGAAATAATGAAGGAGCATGGTATTAGCCCCTGCAGGAAACTCTGTCATAACCTAAAATAAGATGTCCTTGTGAGATCAAAGGTTCGTGTAGCCCAGCTTCCTGTCTTTGAAAGTGATGCTCAGGAAGGATCATCAGCATAGAATGGCACTTCTACAGAACTCTCCTACCTCCAGTAATTTGTATTTCTGGAATCCCTGAGCAGAATGCAGTGTCTAAGTACTTAACAGCTCATGGAGGAATTTTAACTGTTTAATTTCTCAAAGCACTTTTTTGAACTCATAAAGTGTTCCCTGAACATAGGTCATGTTGCTGTGATCCTCTACTGACCAAGGCCAACCCACAGAAAGTGAGATCTCCCTGCTGCTCTGCAGAGGAGCAGGGCCCAGAGCAGGGTCCCCTCGATGGCTCCAGGCTGCCATCCCCTGGCACTGAGCGCTGGAGCAGGGCCTGGTCAGCTGCTGCCCTGGGAGCTCCCTGTCAGTGACAGGAGCCTGAGGGAGCCATGGGACTGGCACCCCCAGCTCCTCTCACCAGCAGTAATGCTGTTGGCTACCTGCCAAGGATCCCTAAAGGAACTTCAGTGTCAGCTGACAAGGCCCAAGCTGAGGAGAAAGCTGATGCCACCTGTGCTGTCGGAGCAACAGGCAAGGCCTGAGGGGAAAGGCACAGCCACCATCCCAGCTGATGTCCTGGGCTCAGTGTCCTCTGATTGCCCGTGGTGACTGTATCTGGCTGGGACACAGCTTTCCTGAGCTCTCCAGAGGCCAGGGGAGTCAAGGTGCAGGCAGGGCTGAGTCTCCATAACCATCTTGTCAGAGTCACCAACCCAGTGGTGGCTGGTGGCCCACCGGCCAGGCCTACTGGCCGGGGCTTCTCCTGCAGCCCTGATACTCCCATGTAGGCACAGAGTTTGTGGTAATTGGGAGTGGGGCTGTGTGTGGCACACAGTTTGGGGTCCCTGGGGCTGTGTGTGGCACACAGTTTGGGGTCCCTGGCAGTGGGGCTGTGTGTGGCACACAGTTTGGGGTCACTGGGGCTGTGTGTGGCACACAGTTTGGGGTCACTGGGGCTGTGTGTGGCACACAGTTTGGGGTCCCTGGCAGTGGGGCTGTGGCCCAGCCTCATCCCCAGTGGGTGCAGCTGTGCAAAGCAGGTGAGCAGCACTGACAGCAGTGAGCCATGGAGTGCCCAGGTGTGCTGAGCAGCCACCAAAGGGAGCAGAGGGCACACAGGGGCAATGCATGAACATTGGGGTATAAAAGGCTGGGTAAAGAATAAGAAGGGCAGATGCTTGCAGCCTTCTGAAGTGGTGTGGTGTTACTGTGTATGGGTTGAAGTTTTCTGAAATTCTATGATGATACGCTGTGTATCATGGCCATCTCAACTGTGACATGTTCTGCAACCCTCCCAGGACACTTGAGATACCTCTGGTGCACAGCCCTACAGCCTTCCCTAAATGAGGGCTGGAAAGCACAGACTGAGGAGACAAGGATGGCCGCTGGACCTCAGAGCAAACCCTGCCTCTGCCTTCATCCTCACCCAGACAGGGACTCCATGATGGCAGCTGTAAAAGGCTGCATTTTCAGACCTATAGCCCAGCCTGTCTTTTCCATTTTCTGGTTAAAATCAGAGAGGCAAAGCCTCACCACCCCAAGGAGCCCTGGCTGACTGCTGGAAGGACCTGGGCAGCTGCTGTGCTGCCCAAGGCACATCACATCCCAGCAGGGGATGGCCTTGGCACTGAGCTGGCACAGGGCCATTGCATGGGCTCCAAAGGGGAGCACTCTGGATTCAGGCTCTGAGCAGGGAGAGCACGCTCGGGCCCCATTCTGATGTTTAACCTTTCAGCTGGCAGTGGAGCTGTGCTGCTCTCTGGGGTAAGAATAGCAGCTGCTGCCTTGGGACACCGCACACGTGTCCAGCTCCTCCAGGGCAGCACGTTGCAGTGCCACATAGAAGGCAGCCTACCCGCCCAGGAATGTCTTCAGGCGCTATTACTGGAAGCAGATCATCCCCACAAACAGGCACGACCCCGCACAGGAGCCTTAGGAGAGTGGGGCTATTTTGGGCTTTTGACACTGAGCATGAAAGGAGACACGTGATGGGCTGATCCTCCTGCCATGGGCCTCCTCCAAAGCTCCCTGCAGCCTTGTCCCCTCCTCCAGCAATGGCTCTTGTGGAGCCTGAGGGGCAGTTGGGTGTGGCCTTGGAGGGCAGGAGGTGAGGGCAGAGGGAGCTGTGAGTTTGCTGGGGGTCAGGGCCAGCCCTCAGTGCCAGCAGCAGTGCCCAGCTGTGCTCAGGGCAGCTCCTGTGTACCTGTCCCTGAATCTCTGAAGTTAATGCTTGTACCAGCCATTACAGCCAACAGAGGTACTCACAGGAGATGCCCTCAGGTGGGACTGCTCCCAAGAGGAACAGCCAGCCTCTACGTGGGCTTGGGCAGGCAAGAGTTCATGCTAAGAGGCCCTGGCTGTAAGTGACAGAACAATGCACACTGTGAGACAAGGAGAAAGACTGCAGGGGATGAGGAGGGAGGAACAAGGCTAGGAGTCTGCTAAGGAGCCCTTGGGAAAAGTTGAGCAGTGTCACAAGAAGGAAGTACTAGTCTGGCATCTCTGCAGGGCCTTGGGTGGCTATCTGAAGGTCAGGGGTTGAAAAATGAGGTCTGCTCCTAAAGAACCATCTCCCATTTCTCTCCACAGACTACAGTGACAGCTTCTGGTCGTCAATGCTTGTTGACACTTGTGACACTGGAATCAGTCTGGACTTCCCAGCAAGAGCTGGTGAGGCTGCACTTGGGAGCTGGGTAAGGTGAGAGCCCTTGGGATATTGCTGTCGTGGGTGTAACAAACAAATATCAGAGTGGTCAGTTTCAACTTCCCTTCAGTGTTGAGATTGTTGATAAACAAAACCTAAACCGTTGTTCAGGGTTTGTGAGGGCCAGCATCGCAAACAAGAGTAGGAAAGGGAAAAAGCAAAGGATCACCCACTCTTGACTCTCCCATGGGAAAGAAGCTATGCTGAAAGGACAATGGGAGAAGCATTAGGAGGATGTGAAGACAGGAGCTGGACAAAGAGATGCTGGAGACAGGAGAGAGCACAGGCTGGATTTTCAGGTGTCTCCACAGCAATGGCCAGTCTCTAAATTTGCAGATCCTCAATCCACACCAGCTTTTCCCTTGTCCCAGAGAGGAAAAGTAAGGAAACTTCTTCTGCAGTGCAATTGCCCAAGGAAAGCAAAACCCAAAGAAGAACAAAACCACTGGCCATAGTGCGTATGCAGAGGAATCTACTACAGTCTTTATTCACTAGACACTGAGGTGGGTACAGAGGCTCAAGGCAGAGGGAAAGTGCCTGAGAGGTTCACATTTTGTGCAGCCCTCAGTCACTTTTGTGCCTCGTGACATCCTCACTCTTCCTCTTCTATCCTCCTATGGAACTCGCGGCTCTTGGCTCGGAGCTTGTTGACCTGTGACTCTGCAATGTCAGCCCGCTCCTCGGCTTCCTCCAGCTCGTGCTGGATCTTGCGGAACTTGGAGAGGTTGACATTGGACAGCTGCTCCTGGGAGGGAGAAGGAGTCAGTAGTGAGAAGTTTGGGGTTTTCATTCGCCCTGTGCCTTGGCCTGGGCAGTCACAAACCTCCAAACTCCACCCACCACTGCTTGTACAAAGTCTCACAGTGAGACTGATGAGATCTCAGAGTCATTCTTACATATCTCCTTAATTGAACCAGAAGCCCTATTCTATGCTGGACTGTTTCCACAATGAAACAGTCAGACAATCATAAATTCAGAAGCTGTGGAATCCTCAGTCCATCCCTCAATGCTGCATGCCCAGAAAAAAGCAAATGTTCCTTGCACTATTCTAAAAGTGGAATGCAAACTAGTTTGGGGTGGGACTTCCAACACCTTCCCTTTGTGCTATCAAAAATTCTAAAAATAAGGTATTTCCAATATTTCTTTATATATTGTACTGCTGATATCATTCATAAAAATCCTTACAGGTTGCTTTGTGGTTCTAATGCAAAAAAAGTCTAGGTGCATTTGCCCTCCTCAGTAGTCTTCTTATGGGTTCATTGTTTTAATTCTCAAAGGTGAGTGTATTTTATGAGCCTTTCAGAGAATTTGAAGAATATTATTGATGAGCATCTACATTGGCATCTTCTAAATTTCTTATATCTGTCTACTCAATGGCCAAACTACCCTCTGAGAAGGTGGTTCTTGCCAAGCACTCAGAGAAATACTTACAGCCTCCTCAGATTGTCTCTTGTAGGATTTCACTTTCATTTGCAGCTTGTCCACCAGATCCTGCAGCCTGAGAATATTCTTCCTGTCTTCCTCAGACTAGAGTGTTTGACAAGCAGAATAGAGAGTCAATTCCTGGTTCTGCATCACGTGAGGTTAACAATTGCCCTTGGGGATGGTGTGGGCAAAATGTGACTCACTGAGAGAAAGCCCTGTGAGAGCAGGGGAGCTCCTGCCTTACCTGGTAGGTGAGTTCCTTCACCCTCCGCTCGTACTTGCGCACACCCTTCACGGCTTCAGCGCTGCGCTTCTGCTCAGCATCAACCTCCCCTTCCAGCTCCCGCACCTGCAAGGACAAGCCCATCCCTGCAGCTTCCCTGGCAATGCCTCTCCAAGGAGGGACATGCTCCCTCAGGCACAGCCCCAGCCCCACACACCCTGGCCTCCAGCTTCTGGATCTGCTTCTTCCCTCCCTTCAGTGCCAGCTGCTCGGCCTCATCCAGACGAAGCTGCAGGTCCTTGACCGTCTGGTCCAGGTTCTTCTTCATCCTCTCCAGGTGGGCACTGGTGTCCTGCTCCTTCTTCAGCTCCTCTGCCATCATGGCCGCCTGATCAGAGCAAAATGTCAAAGCCATTTAGGGACTGGAGATATTTTGGGTAGAGTTACATTCACCATCAGCAATGCCAGGAGTGCCCAACTCACATCTGTGATGGCCTTCTTGGCCTTCTCCTCAGCATTGCGGGCCTCCTGGATGGTATCCTCCATTTCACCCTGGATCTGGGCAATGTCTGTTTCCAGCTTCTTCTTGGTGTTGATCAAGCTGGTGTTCTGTGCAATGGGAAGGACATGGCAAGAGTTGAATTCTAAAACCTGCCATAATAAACCTTCTGCCTGGACAAAGACTTTCCCCTTCCAGCTTCCACGACTTATTGTGGAATTATTGTTACAATTGTTGTTTATATTATGCCAGGCATGGGCTTGGGGAATGGATGCAAAACACGCCTCTCCTTGGGGACACCAGCAGTTGTAAGCCCTTTCTAGAACTGCTGGTTCTCTGGTAAATTCCAGCCCTATGTCTGGTCAGTGTCAACCCAGCTCTTTGCTCCCTGCCCTGACCTGGGTGTGGAGGAGCTGCACACGCTCAGTAGCATCCAGAAGCTCCTGCTCAGCCACTTTCCTCGACCGCTCCGTCTGCTCCAGGGCTGCCCGGAGCTCCTCAATTTCAGCCTGCAGCAAGTTTGCTCTGCGCTCCACCATGGCCACCTGCTCCTTCAGGTCATCCTGTGTTCTAAGTGCATCATCCAGATGGATCTGAGTGTCCTGGAAAGAAAAAGAAATCAGCAGGTGTAAGTGTGCACTTGCGTGGCAAAAATGTCAGGGATCTCATTTTTCTCTTTCTGTAGCTTTGCTGAATGAACCTTGAGCACTCCCTGTGTATTTCTCAGGTTCTTCTGTGCCTCTGCAGCCACACGGTTGGCATGGCTCAGCTGGATCTCCATTTCATTCAGGTCTCCCTCCATCTTCTTCTTCAGCCTCAGGGCTTCATTCCTGCTCCTGATCTCAGCATCCAAGCTGCTCTGCAAGGACTCCACAACTCGGAGGTGGTTTCTTTTCATCTGGTCGATCTCCTCGTCTTTCTCTGCTACCTTCCTGTCAATCTCAGCCTTCACTTGGTTGAGCTCAAGCTGCAGGCGCAGGATCTTTCCCTCCTCATGTTCCAGGGAGGCCTGGAAAAGTGGACACAAACATTGACAACATCAATAAACCTACTGCCTCCTTTTAGGGAATGACAGAAAATTACTAGATATCTCAGCTGTCTGCACTCCCCAGCCAGAAGAGAGAGCAACCCAGGCCTTTTCAGCCCTATTTCCTCATTTCTTTACTGCAGACACCAGTGATTACAGTCATGTACCTCAGCTTCCTCGAGAGCAGCCTGGATTTCAGATTTCTCCTGCTCAATCTGCTTCTTCACTTTCTCCAGCTCATGAATCGCCTTTCCTTGCTCAGCGATCTGCTCCGTGAGGTCAGAAATCTCCTCTGTGGGAACAAAGATCAATGGCACGGTCAGGCACAGAGCAGAAAGGGAAGGGCCCTGTCCCACCAAGGTGACAGGCATCTCTGCAGTCCTGCAGGCACAGACCCATGAACAATGGTGGTATTGGCTGACAGTGAGAAAGGCCAGGGAAGAGCAGAGGGCCAAGGACTTACGCTGCAAGTTCTTGTTCTCCCGCTTCATTGTTTCCAGGTGGTCCAAGGACTCCTCATAGGCATTCTTCATCTTGAACAGCTCCGTGCTGAGAGAGCGCGACTCCTTCTGTGAGGCCTCCAGCTCAGCCTGCGTTTCCTCATACTTCTGCTTCCATTCTGCCAGGATCTGAAGAGAAACGTGCTGTCAGTAGGGCTGTGGCCATGCTGGGGCCCTGCTCTGGCCAGGAGGGCTGGTGCTGGAGGCCAAGAGACCTTGTCAAAGTTCTTCTGCTTCTTATCCAGAGCAGCACAGGCAGCATTGGATCTCTCCACATCAATCATCAGGTCCTCCACTTCATTCTGCAGCCTCTGCTTTGTCTTTTCCAGGGAGGCACATTTGGCATTGACAGCCTCAACATGCTCCTCTGCGTCCTGCAGCCGCTGGGCCAGTTTCTTCCTGGGAAGCAGTAAGCACAGTTCTTAACTGGAAATGTTGGTCGATGTTGATTATCATACTCACCAGACCACTGAGACACTTCTCAGTATTTGGTCCTAATGTACATGGTGCAGAGCCTATCCCTGCCAGTCATTTATTTTCCTATTTTATTTCCCCAAGGTCTTCATAGAATCATAGAGTCACAGAATGGTATGTTGTATTGGAGGGGACATAAAAAAATGTCCACTAATTCCATGCCATAGGCAGGGACACCTTCCACTAGGCCAGGTTGCTCCAAGCCCTGGCCAGCCTGGCCTTATACACTTTCAGGGATAGGGCAGCCACAGCTTCTCTGCAGTCTTGCTCTCCCTCTGCACATTGCACAATCCCATACATATCCTTTCTCCTGCATTCTTTGTCACATAGCCTGTTTTCCTTGTGTTTTTCTGTTTCATATAACTCCTCAATCCTCTACTAGGCTTTGCCTTTGAAAATCTCAGTGAGGTCTTTAAATTTCCCTTATTGGTGTATGCCAATCTTCCACACAATGCTCACGTACTTGGCCTCCTCGAGCTCCTCCGTGCGCTGAATCGCGTCCGTCTCGTATTTGGTTCTCCACTGGGCCACTTCGCTGTTGGCCTTGGACAGGGCTCGCTGCAGCTCCCCCTTGGCCTCCTGCTCCTCCTCATATTGTTCCCGGAGCAAGTCACAGTCGTGGCGAGCCGACTGCAGGGCGTGGGCCAGGGCGTTCTTGGCCTGGTGGTAAAAATATGGCAATAAGGAGTAAGTGTTTCCTGGGAAATTTCTCTCACTGGTACTTATATACTGATATACGTCTCAAAGAGATAGTAGGTAATTGACTGGTTGATAAAATCATGGGAGTCCTGCACTGCAAGGGCCTCAATTGCATCATCTAAGGGGATGGTTTGAACTTTTAATTGGATCACCTTTTGAAGGCCTGAACATTTCACAACAAACAATGTTATGTCAAATATTTATTTCATATGTAATGTGAGTATCTTCACCTTTATCTCTTCTTCTAGCTGCCGCTTCAGTTCTTCAATCTGCTGGGTGAAAGCCTGTTTTCCTCTAGACAGCTGAGAAATTAAAGCATCTTTTTCTTCCACCTGGCGTCCATATTCACCTGAAAAAGTTTGTAATTGGACAACATTTTAATAGCCAAGAGAGCATCTTATGGGGTACTCCCATTTACAAATTACAGATGGACGGGCTGTACCAGATTCTGTCTGCAGACGAGCTCTTTGAGCACTAAGATCGCTAATCATGCGCTGATTCTGCTCCTCCTTGGTTTTATATTCACTCAGCTGGTCTTCCAGAGTGCGGCACATCTTCTCCAGATTTGCCTAGATATCAATTGCACATGAAAAAAAAGAGTAAATACCTTGATCCTGCCTTCTTTTACAAGGAAAATATGTCCAGAAAATGCAGTTGACATCTTGGGACTGTACATGTGCCCACACTTCTACACATGAGATTTGGGGAAACCATTTCTAATACAACCTGATAAAAATTAAATAATTTAAGATTAAAGAAAAAATACTACATTGCTATCAAATTCCTAATAAAGGTAATTGTGTACCTTGGCTTTAGACACAGACTCTATGTTGCTGGCCAAGTCATCAATCTCCATCTTCATCTCACTCTTCTCCTTCTCCAGCTTCTGCTTCACGCGTTGCAGGTTGTCGATCTGCTCGCCCAGCTCAGCTGTGCTGTCCGCGTGCTTCTTGCGCAGGGCGGCAGCCGTGGCTTCGTGCTGCAGCGTGGCCTCTTCCAGGTCACGGCGCATCTTCTGGAACTCTGCCTCACGCTTCTTGTTCATCTCCACCTGGGCTGCTGTGGCCCCTCCTGCTTCTTCCAGGCGCTCGCTGATCTCCTCCAGCTCCCTGGACAGGTCAGCGCGATGCTTCTCTGCTTTAGCGCGAGAGGTTCGCTCTGCCTCAATTTCCTCCTCCAGCTCCTCAATGCGGGCCTGCAGAACAGCAGGGAGCCTTCACAGCCGTGCCCTCCTCCTGCCTCAGCTGAGCCTGAGCAAGGTAGGGGAAGGAACAGAGACTTGCCTGCAGCTCCTTGATCTTCTTCTGAAATTGCATGCCTAGAAGTTGCTCATCCTCAATCTTGCTCTGGATCTGGCTGATTTCAAAGTCTTTCCTTTGGGCCAAGTGAACCGTGTTAGAGCTCCAAGAAAAAAGACAAGTGCTGCAGCCCAGCACTCAGGTGCCCCAGAGACACACTTACTTCTTCAGTTTCTCATCCAGCTGCTGCTTATCATTCTCCAAATCCATGATGCTGTCCTGGGCCAGCTTCAGGTCTCCTTCCAGTTTCCTCTTAGCTCTCTCCAGGTCCATGCGCAGTTTCTTCTCTTGCTCCAGGGACCCTTCCAGCTAAACACAACAACACCATCAGGCCTCTGCCAGCCACGCTGGACTCCATACCTGTCCTGTTCCTGCTCTATGTCTGTGTGCTTACATCATCCACTTGCTGTTCCAGCTTGATCTTGGCTTTGGTCAGAGTATTGACTTTGTCTTCCTCTGCCTGCAGGTCATCCAGGGTCTGCTGATGGGCCTCTTGGAGGGCTTTCTTCTCCTTTGTCAGCTTCACAATGGTCTCATCCAGGGCTGCCATCTCCTCGGTCAGGTTTTTCACCTTAAGGAAGAAGGGAGCAATCACAGACAGAAAATGGTGCTTAAAACTTTCTATCAAGATAAGTCTTTTCCAGAGTGCAAGTGACAGCTTCTACCCCATACCTTGTTTTCAGTGGCATGCTTTTCCTTCTCCACCTTGGCCAGTGTTAGCTCAAGGTCATCAATATCTTTCTTCAGCTCTGAACATTCATCCTCCAGCTTCCTCTTCTTGGCTGTCAGCTCAGCATTAATTTCCTCTTCATCCTCAGCCCTTTCAGTCACCTCCTTGACTTTGGCTTCCAGCTGGATTTTGGTTTTGATGAGCTGGTCACACCTTTCCTCAGCATCAGCCAAAGCATCAGCTTCCTGGTGGGGAGATGCAATTTTTGGGGATATGCTTTTTCAGGGAATATTGAGATACTTAATCTTTATAGTGCAGGGTCTTGGATAGCAGTTTTGTAGTTTAAAATTTGATTCAGTTCCAACAGAATGACATACAATATAGAATTGATTTTATATTGTTACTTTTGAAATAGCCAGCTTTAAAAGCTACAACCAAGTAAATTCCTTTTCAATCTACTTGAAGACACGAGGATTTATGTATTTGTGCAGGGTATAGAATCCAATATTATGTCATAATATCAAATGTTGGATCAAAGATGATCATAAGAATATCTCAGCATACACTGTAGAAAAGTGTTACCCAAGTAATATTTTGACTACAGATACCTCACAGTCCTTACAGAAGCTAGTTATATCTTTGAGAGCCCCACTGAAAGAATTACAATTGAACTGAACTAAATCAAAGTTTCTATGTGGTTTGAAAATACACTTGTAAATAGCAACCTGATAGTCACAGTAGAATTAGGATAATGCCTACTGGTGGTACTCACAGACTGAACCTGGAGCTGCAGGTCATTTTTCTCCTGCACAAGTTTCACCATTTTCTCTTCCAGCTCCTTCCGCTTTGCCTCAGACTTTGCAAGCTCTTCCTTGGTTTTCTCAAACTCTTGTTTCATGTTTGCCATTTCCTTCTCAGACTCTGCACTCTTCAGCAAGGGCTTGATCTTGAAGAACAGCTTCATCCATGGCCAGTGTTTGACATTCATGAATGCACGAATGTTGTACTGGATGCAGAAGATGGATTCCCTGAAAGATATGTTGAATTAATATTCAATATTTACACGATGACACAATAAGCCAAGTACAGTGAACCTGAGCTGAAGAAAAGTCTACCTTCTCTCCACCATTTTCTGGTACTCCACTCTCATCAGGTAGCCCCTGCACCTGGCCTGGGTGCGGGTGATGAGCTGAGCCAGCTTCTCATCTCTCATCTCCTCCAGGAGTCCCACCAGCCCAGCTTTGAAGAACACCTTAGGTAAGAACAACAGAATGGGTGCAGTGTCAGTAACCTGATATCCTGCCCCGCATGGCATACGCTATGGAAGTTAAAATCAAAACCACAAATAATATATGTAGTAGTTTATAACTCCAAATTTCTACTTACTTGCAGTTGAGGAGCTATAATAGCCAGACATTTTTCTTTCATTGTTATTCACTCTTGATTCTTTTATTCTACCACTTTGTCTTAAATTAGGAACTTGATTAACCCTTAATTAAATCATCCTATGACCATGAATTTCAGTTTATTCGAGTGTTGACTAATCAAGAATCTGGTTTATTTATTTTACACTATTTCTTATACCCTATTGGATAATTTCATGTACTATCTGGAGTATCTAAGTGTCAGTATCAAGCCGTGCAAACCAAAACCATGTAGCACTTGAAGCAAACAGATCTTTTACCTTAGTATGGCCAAATTTGTATTGGGTATGGTCTATATCAATTGATCCAAGAAGTTTCTCACAAGCCTTCTTGCTGTCAATGAACTGTCCCTCTGGGATAGCACTGGCATTTAATACTTTGTATCTGAGGAAGAAAATGGAAGAACTTGCTTTGAACTCCAAAATATTAAGGGTCTTTTCCAACCTAAGTGATTCTATGAATATGAAGAGGTCTGTTGTTGAGACCAGCTGGCAGGCAACTGGCAAGAAAGAGTCTTAAGAATTGTTGAGAACAAACAGCATTTGTTAAACTGAAACTTTAGAGAAGGCTTTAAGCACAGGAGGGGAAGGTTAGATTTCAAAAGCGGTTTAAGATGGACAAGGTGATCTAGTAAAAGAATGAAATCTGACCTCTGTTTAAAATCTGCATACAGGACTCTGTTGGGAAATCCTTTCCTGCAAATCCTGATCCCTTCCAGCACGCCGTTACAGCGCAGCTGGTGCAGCACCAGCTCGTGCTCCATGGCACCTGGCAATGCAGAGCACAAACACATGCCATGTTCTGTAATACAGCAAGGAAGAGCTGCACCACACTGAAAACCTTCAATGTACATGTAAGTGTCTTACCAGGTGTTTTAGTTTCATTTGGAATGATGCACCGTACAAAATGGGGGTGGGTGCTTCTCAGGTTGGTCATCAGCTTGTTTAAATTCTCCTGGAAGAGTCATTAAGAAAAGCTGATATTAGCAAATGTCATTTCTGCTGTAGGCATCAAGTCCTCTGAAATGAGATGCTATACAAAAATTAGCAGAACCCTGAACTCAAGCTCTCTGCACCAGTTTTTCTGACTTTCCACAGATCTTTGCTATAATTAATTTAGTTATCTGAGTAATGTTTAGGAAAGACTGTACTCCAAAATATACAATTTTAATACATTTCACTGACTCTAGTGGAATGCCTTCATTTGAAAGGATATCCATCTTCCATTGGATGTACCCAGAGAGATAAAGCAGTACCCCTATAAGGCAGTGTGAAGCATTCTGCAGGAGGCTTCTAGGCTGGGTCATATGGAACACATTACATAGAACCTTTGTGTTTTCCCTACTGAAAGCAAAAGAGACAAAACCAACAAGCTGAGTTTCAAATGTCTAGATTATACATTTATCTTGTAGGGTATGGTGAGATGAATCCCAGCCTTAAACAAATGGAAAAGCCGTGCATTCAGTGAAATGAAGTATGAGTAGATTGACTGGATTTATTCCTAGCAGAATGTGGCCCAAGAACTTCAGAATCTTTTAATAGAACCAAGCCAAAACAAGCCTAGCCATAGTAATAGGTGTGTTTACTCCTTGTCTTAGGAGGAAATAATGAATTCTCTACTGTACCCGAAAAAGTGCTGAGACAGTCTGGAAGGAAGAACCCTTCTTCTTGGCACCTTTCTTGCCAGCACCAGCACTTGCCTCAGCTAAATTGAAAATAAAACAGATTTGTTTTTTTGCCTTTTTTGATTCCTTTTTGCAAGCTGTACATCAGTGAAAACATGGAACTCAAAGAACCAACCTGCATCTGCTCCACCATAGTTGGCAAAGAGTAAAGCCAGGGTCTTCACAGATGACTTCTGGTACAGCCCAATGACAGTTTCATTCAGAGGGTCCTTGTTCTTCTCCAGCCACCCAGTGATGTTGTAGTCCACTGTGCCAGCATAGTGCACCAGGGAGAAGTGGGCCTCAACCTTGCCTTTGGTAGGTTTTGGCTTCTGGAAGTTGCTGGACTTGCCCAGGTGCTGGTCATAGAGCTTGTTCTTGAAAGAGGTGTCAGTTGCCTTGGGGAACATGCACTCCTCTTCCAGGATGGAGAAAATGCCCATGGGCTGGGAGAAATCACAAGAAGAAACCAATTGTAATTTATCTTTCAAGGCACAGTAATGGGCTGAGATACATTTCAGAAAATATTATTATTTAATTCCATTTTCTTCTAGAAAGTGGGATTGATCACGCTGATACTTACATTTTTGAACACAAAATTACTCATAAAAGAAATAGAAATTAATTTTGTTTGTGTTGACAATGTGTTCTGTAAAATCAGAGCACTACCTTCTTATTCAGTGGAACTCAGAGCCCACACAGATGTGTTGGACAAGTTGAACATTGAAGCAAAGCCACCTACTCATCCTCAGCTATACTGTGCTGCTAACAGCTCAAGGGAGTTAATCCTTCCCCTCTACTCAGCTCTGAGAAGAAACATCTCGAGTGCTGCTCCAGCTCTTGGCTAACCAGCGCAAGGGAAACATGAACATAGAAGATCCCTTTGGAAAATGAGACCAAGTAATTACAGAGATTCCATGCATGTAACTGATTTGAACAGGAAAGGTACCTTCTCAATGAGCTCAATGCAGGCAGCCAGGTCCATCCCAAAATCAATGAATGTCCATTCAATTCCCTCCTTCTTGTACTCCTCCTGCTCCAGCACGAACATGTGGTGGTTGAAGAACTGTTGCAGTTTCTCATTGGTGAAGTTGATGCACAGCTGCTCAAAGCTGTTAAACTGGAAATAAAATAAGAAAGACACATATATGAAGATGTAGGATTAATTGCAATACCTCCTCTTTTAAAAATAAGAAATGCAGTTAACTTGACTTCTCATGCATTTCTTCAGTCTGTTTTATGACATTATGAAAAAGAGAAAAGGATCAAATTAATTGTCCACAAGGAAATTTTTTTCATTGACAAAATTTAAAGATAAATTATACATCCTGTTTAAAATGAGACCAAGTTACAGGGAGAAAAAACCCAAGCTGAGGACTATTATAATTACATGTTTTTATACTCTCTTGGACCTGATCATATAAACAATAAACTTTTTTGATTGGATCATTTTGTACCTTTGATTGTGCACATCTTGAAATAGCACAAGTCCTTTGAAAAGTCCTTTTTTTTTTACTTAAAAAAGACAAATAGCAATAATTACGTGATAATATTATGTTCTCTTTAAAAATGTCTCTCAAATTGATCATAACATTCAGTTGTCACTTCCAAATAGCTCTTACCAAATCTTACTTACATCAAAGATCTCAAAGCCAGCAATGTCCAGGACACCAATGAAGTACTGCCTGGGCTGCTTCGTGTCCAGCTGTTCGTTGATGCGAACAACCATCCACAGGAACATTCTCTCATAAAGCGCCTTTGCCAAGGCACCCACAGCATTGTGCACCTACAGGGAAAAAAAAAATACCTGGAGTTCCAATACAAGGCAGAGGAGAATCAAAAGGATATTCATTCTATTAATTCTTCGTTTCTTACCTGCTGTGCTGTTTGCCCCTTGGTGACGTATTCATTCCCCACCTTGACTCGGGGATAACAGAGGGCCTTGAGCATGTCAGCTGAGTTCAGACCCATCAGGTAGGCAGCCTTGTCAGCAACTGAAAAGCCAGAGGAAAAAGGAAGAGTTTTATGTCCAGTAGGCTTTGAATCCTAGAGCATTCCCTAAAGGCTGAATGGTTCAGATTTCTGTTCTTTGAAAACTTTTGATAGACTCTCGTAGAGGGAATCTTTGTAACATCACACTTGCCATCATGCATATTGAGCTTTTCTTTAAAAAAATTGCTTGAGATTCTTCACTGCAATGCGCAGAAAGTAATGAAGTTTTCAAAAATCTCCTGGCACAAAACTGAAAACTGAAGCTTGCTAGTCTGAATGTGTGCAGTACACATGCAGCTCAGGAGCTGCAGTGACAACAGTCAGGTACTGGTCTACATTCAGGTGATCAAAACCAGAAAATAGTTAGAGTGGAACACAGAGACAATATCTCTGTTCTCCTTCAAATCTACAGCTTACAGCTTTTTCTGAGCTTTTGTTTCTGTTATTCAATGAAACTCATTGGGCTTCATCCTGTTACCAGTGGTGCTCCCCACCTGCTTTGTCCTTTAACAAGAGGAGGCTTTGCTCACAGAACTGAATACAGGGGCTGTAGGCCCTGTGCCAACAAAGGAAAGGAATGAAATAACTCCTCTCACAGCTGACTTCCCTGGGCATCTGATAGGTGAAGGTGCATGGGAACATGGTTCCCTATCATGTTAGAAAGAATCACTGGGCTGTTTCACATTTGCAAGCCATATTCCAGCAAAGATATGACTAAAGGGAAATCCATAATGCCTTACTTCTTGAAAGAGTATGAAGACCAGTTTAAAGTATTAATTGTTTATAGCATATAATATGTAAATCCTGAAATCGGGGAATTTGATATACTAAGGAAAAGGGACAGCTGGTTTTTCCTGGATTATTTTTCCCCTCGGGATCTAAAGTCCAACAGTGAACAACTTTTGCTGTCTTCCACATATCTAGTGGCTTACAGGGGGTTAATTATTGAGTTTGATAATACCTTCTGTGCCTTCAGGCTCTGCCTGCTCCTCTCTGGGCTTCTGCTTAAATTTCAGGTTCCCATAGTGCATGACAGCCCCTGTCAGCTTGTAGATGGCTGTCTTTTCATCAGCAGTGAAGCCCAGGATGTCAATGGCACTCTGGTAATACAATGAACAAAGTGAAATATTTGCCTGTTATCTGATTTATGACCCGTGCCTGTTGACCTGTTCTGTACATTACTTACATCTGTTGCCATCAACTCCTCCTTGTCGTCAATGCTGGGAACAGTGATCTCACCTTGACTCACAAAAGGGTAGTCAAATGGGTTGGTGGTGATGAGAAGCATTTCTGAAAACAAATGTGTTTATGGGTTAAATTTTATTAATCTTGTAAAATAGTTGAATGTTGCCCAGAGATTTTCCTCTCAAAAGCTCAGGAATGTCTCCTACCAATCAGCTCCGGCTTCTTGTTGGACATGATCTGATAAAAGATGTGGTAGCTCCTTTCCGCCTTGAGCTGGAAAGTGACTCTGGACTTCTCCAGTAGATCTGGCAAGGAAGGTAGTAAGAGTTAGGCACTTGTGAGAATGTACATGGAGATGGGAATTTGGTATGACAGCATTACAGGAGAATCTCTTACAAGTTTCAATGTCAGCAGAAGCCAGTTTGCCTGTGGCACCAAAGTGGATTCTGATGAATTTGCCCTGTTAAGCAGAAGCAGAAGCGGGTCAGCCTGGATGTGTTCTGCTTTGCATGAAGAACTGCTCAGGCATCAAGTGTGTTGCCATGAGAAGGAGAGATTTGATGCAAAGCAAGAACTCACAAAGCGTGAGGAGTTGTCGTTCCTCACGGTCTTGGCGTTCCCAAAGGCCTCCAGCAGTGGGTTGGCGCTGATGATTTGATCCTCAAGCGTTCCCTGCAGGGACATCATTCTTCAGTGACTGTGTTTGGTTGACAGGGCAATGACAGGCCAAGCATTTGGTCTGTCCTTCCTGACTCACCTGCATTTTGCCTGATGTCTTCTCCTCCTTCTTCTTCTCTCCACTGGCTGCAATTGTTGCAAAGTACTGGATGACACGCTTGGTGTTCACAGTCTTCCCGGCGCCGGATTCTCCGCTGCCAAAGGCAAGAGAGAAGCAGAGGGTGCGTGGTCAGGCAGGAGGTGCCCTGGCACCGGGCAGCCCCGCAGGGACCCGCGCAGGGGGTGTACGTACGTGATCAGGATGGACTGGTTCTCACGATCTGTGAAAGCAGAGCAATGAGACACATGTTAGCAGCTGACCTGGGTAATGCTAAGCTGAATGAGAAGTAAAATTCCAAACCAAAGTTGGAGATTCTTAAAAAGTCCAAGACTACCCAATTCCCTTCTATGTCCTAGGAGTATTAAGCATAAGCCCAAATGGATATATTGAACAGTCAGAGGCATCTGGACCTGAGACAAGCTGTGTATCACTTGCCCTTCACATAATTTTCCTCCAGAAATGAAACTAAAGTACCAACCCAAGTTCAAAATACAAGAAAAAATAACTTTTTCTTTCTTATCAGTGAAAAAATGAAGAAAACTGAGCCAATAATTATTTCTGCAGTAGGAGAGTGTAGAGTTTTGTACAATTAAGTACAAATATTCACCATGCTAAGTTCATGAATGCTCCTAGGTCAGTTTTACTTGAAATTGCTACATAAATTGACCAAGTTTACAGTCATGCTTCTTGGTGGCTCCAGCTGGCATGTCACATGCTCCAGTGAGATCAGCAGGGCTTTTTTGGTTAGATTGCTGTGAGGGAGGTCAAACACTCACCAGTCAGCATGAACTGATAGGCGTTGTCAGAGATGGAGAAGATGTGTGGCGGGGCCTCCTGGCGCTTCTTGCCTCGGTAGGCCAACACCACCTCGGGGTTGTACACCGGCAGCCACTTGTAGGGGTTGACAGTGACGCAGAAGAGACCCGAGTAGGTCTGCAAGGAAGGGACACAGCACGTTGGCTTCCCCTGAGCCTGGCCCAGCAGCCCCTGAGGCTGCCCAGAGGAAGCTGCTGCTGCCACTTACGTAGATCATCCAGGCTGCGTAACGCTCTTTGAGGTTGTACAGCACAGCGGGTTCGTGCAGGTGGGTCATCATGGCCATGTCCTCGATTTTGTCATACTTGGGAGGGTTCATGGAGAAGATCTGGTCATCCTTCACAGTCAGGGTCTGCCAAAGAAACAGAAAGATCCACATGTGTCAGCTAAGAACCCAGAGAGGGAAACAAATGTTGTCCTCAAGCCTTGTTTTTGACTCACCTCTCCCCCTTCAGTCTTGACAGTGACTTTTCCCGATTCTCTGCTTGTGATTGTCCCTTTCACAAAGGATTCTTTGGGATGAACCACGAAGACAGATGACTTGGCATCGAAAGGTTTGTTCTGGGCTGCAATTCTCTCCTTTTCTGATTTTCGGAGGTAAGGAGCAGCCTCCCCAAAAACAGCCATCTCAGCATCTCCAGAGGCCATGGCTGCACCTCACTGAGGATCTGTCAGCAGATGAGTCTGAGGAGGAAAAATATGCTACTGATTATTTGTTCTGTAAGATTTGTGAAAATTTTATGCTGTGCCTCAGTGTCTCTTCATACTCAGAGTATTTTACCATGAGATAACTAGAAACTTAATTTTATGTCAAAATAAGAGGCTTTCATGGATGCAGTCTAGATCTTCAAACATTCATTAATGACCTTTGCAGAACTGTGGACTTGGTGCTTTAAAAATACTGTGCTTGTAAGACAAGAGTGAATTTGTTGAACAAGTTTCACTAGACATCACCATTAGGAATGGAAATAGAAGAAATTGTAAAAAGGATGAACAGTGCAATAGAATTACTAAAAAACTGTAGCAGGGTGACCTACAGTCTTGGAAAACAATGAATCTGTGGGACATTTACCTATTTAATGATAGGGTAATTAATAAATTTTGCTAATGATGTTCTCCACTGGAAAAAAAAAAAGAGTGCAGGCTTTCTGACCTTTTAATATTCTGCCACAATTAATTTGCTCTATCCATTTGTCACCCTTCACTACAATACTTGAATAATTTCAGCCCCAAAATTCTGACTTAGGTGAAATAAAATTCAGTCATTGAAATTGGAATTTTCAAGGCTTTATTAAGATTTCAAATAAATACTTACTGAAAAAAATTAGAAACACAAGAATTTTCAAAAGTTTTGGTTTATTAATTATCTAGGGTACCTAAATTTAGCCAACTGCACTTGAAAATCCTCTAGCTACTTTAGTAAAATTTATTCCCTCTTTATTCTTTAGGTAATAATTTTTTTTTGCCTGGAGAAAGAAAATGGATATCTAAGAAAGCTGAGAATTCTGTCACTCTACAAAGGTAGTTAGAAGGTCTGTATGTTCAGATGATTTAATAATTAATATATTCTTAAGCAGAATACAGGATTTTGCATTTTTCCCTGCTGTGCTTATCTGGTCCCATTCTCCTCCTGCTGTAGCAAAGAGGGGAAGGCAGCAATCCTTGATTTATGTATGGTCAGTTAAGCAGAAGTGAAGAATATCCCCATGGGGATTTTCTGTTCTTTCATCAGTACTCAGAGGCTTCAAACACAGCCTTGGGCACCCTCACCACTTTCTACTGCAATCCCACCAGGTTTGCATATAGGGTGAACCAGTGAACCTTCCTGATACCCCACCCAAAAGGATCTGTCTCTGTCCCTATAAATTAGGAAATCAGCTTCTTACCTCTCGTGACACCAGATGTGTGGCTTGTGGGCTGGCAGCTGGTCAGTGCTGTAAAACAGAAATGGCAGTTCCCAAATTGCTGCTGCACAAAAATCAAGAGTGAAAATATGCAGATGCCTTGAAAACAGATTTGTAATGGAGTCCCCTCCTGCACAGGAGCACCGGAGGCAGCAGGAATGTGGTGGCACGTTAGGCTGCCATCCCCTTCCTGGCAGCCTGCAGACCCCATCTCTTACCTTGGAGCTTTCTGTGGAGCCAGGGCAGACGTGTTGCAGGGACATTTTATACGATCTCGCCTGCAGATGCTGCAGATGCCTACTCTTTCTTCGGTCAAAAATATTTGGCAAACCCTCTTTGGTAAAGCATTGTCTGGCAAACTGAACTAAGGGCATAATTGTCATTTGACATGACTAGATATAATTAGAAAATTTTGATGTCTTAGTGGCTATATGAATACATCTCCTATAAACAATCTTCCAAGGGTGTTAAGGAGGGAATCTGGACTAGTCAAAGCACTTAAAGAACTTGGATTCAGGACTTATGGATTTTATTGCTGGCTTTCCCACCGACTCACTGCACGACCTGGGATGGATTGCTTGGTATGTCTGTGCTGCAGCTACCCCAGGATACAATAGATAAAACAGGATCTTAAAAGATAAATTAGCATTATTAAAACCTTTTGGCAGTTTTGTTGGTTTAACCCTGAAAGCAGAAGTGCAGATGTAGAAGAGGTGAGGAGGGTGACAGGCACAGCAGGGTGGTCAGCCAAACACTGCAGCAGGGAGAGGCTGGGCTCTGCCTGGGCTTTTTAAGTTGATGGCTCTGACAGATGTGAGGCAGCTTTAGGGGCATCAGGAAGAGTGGGCACACACAGAGACACACACACAGAGACATGCCTGTGTGCTTCTCTGCACACACTTCAGATTGGAAATAAGTGGGAGATTCTCTAAAGACTGTTCTTGTGAACCCTGTGATGGGTTATACCTGCTGAAACTCCTGATCTGCAGGCTAGCTCCAGTGAGCAAGATGCTTCCTGCTTTTGCTGGCAACTTAACTTATCCTTAACCCTAGGAAGAATAACTGATTTGAAATGCCTTCCAAGTGAAACCAGCACACCTACTTACAAATGGTAGGAAAATCCTTTTTTCAGCAATACCTCTACAAATAATTGGATTGCACAAACACATCATGTCAGCATGCAGTCCCAGATGCTCTCTACCTGATACATCCTCAGTCAGGCACTTCCATTTCATTACAAATATCTTGCACACTTAGTCCAGAACACCATGGGTATACCAGAGCACTGGGGGTGGCAGACATGCCTGGACAGTGCTGATGGAGAGGGGGAAGGGAATTTACTGGTGGTGCTGGAGAGAGACTGGTCATGTTTTAGGAACAGAGCACAGTCATGTGAGTTGATTTATTTCCTGTCAGATTTAGGCTGAGGTACTTAACACCTTCTTTGCCTCAGTCATCAACAGAAAGAGTGGTTATTCTCAGGGCAACCAGCCCCTTAAACTGTTAGTTGGGTAGAGGACCAGAATGGACTTACTGCAGTCCAGGAGAAATTAGTGAGCAATGTGCTGATTTTAGACACTCACAAATCTGTAAGGCCAGACAGGATTCACCTGAGACCACTGAGGGAACTGTGGGAAGAATTTGCCCAGCCACTCTCCATCATTTATCATCAGTCCTGGCTATCCAGGACTTTTCTTATAACCAGGCATGAGAGACTGGAAAGATTGATGTCCTGAGACATTTTGGGATGCATGAGGGTATGTCAGCAGATGACTCTGAGGAGAAAAAATATGGGAAAAATAAAAATGGGATAAATATGGGATGGGCAGGGCCTGATGGGCCCACACCCCACCCCACCTAGAACCATGATTCTGTGATTCTGAGAGTACTGGGCTAGATCACCTGACTTTGGGGACGTTGCCTTTCCGGTGGCCAACAACAAAGCCATTCTACTCAGAGAGCTCTTCTGTGTTTTTGCTGTTGTGCTGTGCAGGATGTGGACCCAGCTGTGCAAGAGGCAGGAGGGAGACACACAGCCAGCTAGCTCTGGGCAGGCAGCTGAGGGAAGGGTTTGGATGGGAAGCAGTCAGTGAGTTGAGGTGTCTCCAAGTATTGACACTCACTAGTGATTTGGGGATTGAATTTAGTGTCAGTAGGTCCCCATAGTCCAGTTGTAAAAGATAAAATCTTTTTTGAAAATGGTCCAAATCTCAGAAGAGGGTTGTGAAGTAGAACACAGCAATGAAAGAAATTGTATCATCCAGATGGCTTCTGAATATCTCCAAGGATGGAGATTTCACAGTAGCTCTGGGAAAGTTGTGCCAGTGCTCAGTCGCCCTTACAGGAAAAAAGTATTCCCAGATTTTCACAGGGGAAAATCTGTGTGTCAGATTGTGCCCACTGCCTCTTGCCTTGTGACTGAGCAACAATAAAAAGGGCCTGGTTCCATGCTCTGTGCACCTCCAGGTATTTATACCTATGGATATGATTCACCTGATCATTCTCTCCTCCAGGCTGAACAGTCTCTGCTCTTTCAGCCTTCCCTTATGAGACGCTTCAGGCTTTCATTCATGTTACTGGCCCATTTCTGGACCCTCTCCAGCAGCTCTGTATCTCTTATACTGGAGAGCTCAGCACTGGACATCACTCCACGTGTGGCCTCAGTGCTGAATTGAGGGCAGGGATCCCCTCCCTCTACCTGCTGCAGCACTCCTCCCAGTGCAGACACCATTCACCTTCTTCACAGGCAGGACACACTGTTGGCTCGTGTTCAATTTCCTGTCCCCCAGAGCCCCCAGGTTCTTTTGTTTGCAAAGCTGCTTTTCACCTGGCCAGCACCCAGCATTTACTGGTGCCTGGGCTTGTTCCTCTCCAGGTTCAGGGCTTTGCACTTGCTTTGTGTCATTGGGCCCCAGATTCACCTCAGGGTTTTGCCTCACCAGTACTCAGCTGCACACTGTCCTTAACACAGGAAACACAACGTTAAATGGCAATTGTAGAATCACAGAGACTCAAATCTTACTGACACATTTATCTGTATTGCTGATTAAGTTATAAAAAGAAGATAAAAAAACATCAACTACTTTCATTTGAAAGCTCTAAATTCATATCCATTTTCCTTTTTTCCTCTTTTGCATTAATGAAATAAGAACACAGAAAACAAGAACTTCTCTTTCAGTGTTTCGAGTTGTTGTTTTTGAATATCTTTTTTAAGGAAATTAGGGCTAAAGCAATGATAGCTGTAAGAACATGCATTGTGAATACAGGTATTATTTGAACTCTCAGTCAGCGTCTACAGGGGAAAGACACTACATTTTTGGAGGCTGGAAGAGGAGACAGGAGCAAGTGCAAATAAAAAGTTGGGCAAATAACCCAGCACTCCGTGTTGTAGTATATGACATAAAGCTCATGGAAAGTGAAGTGTTTGGTCAGCTGTCATAAGCATCCCTGAAAAGCAGTCTAAGCTACTGAGCATCTGCTTTGGATTTAGTTTAATTTATGCAGCTCTTCTCTTTTACCAAGGTAGCATTTATATGGCACTGGTATAGTGGTTTCTTATAAAGAAGTAGTCTCTAATCTGAAATGGATGATTCAGATTTCACTGTAGTTTCACTCTCTAGATCGTCAGAAATTACTTCAGGGGAAACTTTGCCATGTGTCCTCTATCCAGGTACAGCAAGGAGAAATCTGTCCAGGAAGGAATCTTTTGAAAGAAGAGCAAGCACCTCAAAGCCAAAAAAAAAAAAAAAAAAAAAAAAAAAAAAAAAAAGCAATGTTTTCTGGGAACCATTAATATTCTGGGAACCATTAATATTCTGTCCATTCTATTTCCATCTCTTCAGGGTGAACTTCACTGAACTTCACAGAAGCAAACCACAGCAGAGATAAATGGCAGGAGGCAGTGTGGTGGAAGCCATCTCTGGACACAGACTGTGCTGCACAGCAATGCAGTGTCGTCAAGGTGAACATTCCCCATGGAGGAGAGAGGATTCAGTCGTGCTGAAAATAGTTCCTTCTTGAGACAGTCATCAGACAGCTGCTCCCTTCCTGCCAGGGTCTAAGATGTGTATTTCTGAGAGATAAGGAGTGAGAAGGCACTTTTTAGCCAGGCCGCAGCCAGGCTGGGGAGGGCAAGGGGAAGTTCCTGCAGGTGCTGTGTGTTGGCCACTGGGAACCTCCCTTTCTGCCTGCTCAGACTCATCAAGCTCATGAACTGGAAACAAGAATGGCCTGTATGGGCAGCAGCAGGAAAAGGAATGGGTTTTTTGTAGTCTTTACCCCTGGAAGCTACTCTCAGGTTATATGCTCTGTGTTTCCCTGAGACAGACAGACCTCCAAGGTGGTCCCTCTGGCTGGGGACGTGTCCAGGTGGCCACTCCCAGGCAGCTGAAGCCATGGCTATCACTGAAAGCTTTGATTTCACTTCATTCAATCAACAGACAGCTAATTCCATGCCACTTGCCATAGCATATCCCTCCAGAACACCAAATCCATAAAACTGCTTCTCATGAACATCAGCTGAAATGTCCTCAGCAAAAGCAGCAGGCTTTGGTTGCTTTGAGTCCTTGAAGAGCAGAGTGACCTGCAGGCAGAGTCAGAGATCTGTGGAGCTCATTGGGGCAGCAAAATGCATCACATCACATCAGGAAACATCACATCCACCAGGTGAGGAGCAGCAGGGCAGGCAGAGTACAGGAGATTCTTCTCATTACCACAGGCTGGACATATTCTCAGTGGTCACTGAATGCTGGTAAGCATTTCTCTATGTCCATAACAGAAATTTAGGGGTGTGGTTCAAACATTTTTTTTCATTATGAGTTGCCAGGCATGATTTTTCAGAAACATGTGTATGATACAGCATTAACATCACCTCTGTGGATTATTTCTGACAATATCATAACATTGAAGGAAATAAGATTGCATGATGTCCCTGCCTATGTCAGAGAGATTGGATTAGGTGAGATTTAAAGGTCTGTTCAACCCAAACTCTTCTGTGATCTGTGTGGCTCTCTGAATGGCTGCACTGGGTGAGTCCAAAGGAACAGGCAGACTCTCACACCCAAGACGTTTGTCATCATCCCACTCTCCTCAGTCACCCAGCCTCTGCATGACATTCCACTCAGGTGGTGAAGCCTTCTAGAGAACAAACCACCTCAAGGTGGTGAAAAATGTCATGTCAAGAAGAAAAAACAACTTACAATTGGGAAACTGTACTGCAAACAACAATGTGTGCTGTGTGTCCCTGCCAGTAACAGGAGACAGAAGCACAAGCACATTCCTACTATCTCTATATGAAGCCTAAGAAGCCTTTGGCCTTCTCAGGTCTCAGTGACCTATTTGTGCCCCCACGTGGAGGCTGTAATGGTCATGGGATAGAGCAGATATCCTCTTCAACAGGGATCCCCTTGCACACCCTGCTAGTGAGCCCTGGGAGGCTGGAGAGAGCTCAGGGCTGCTCAGCTTCAGCTGCAGTAGGAAACCTCCTGCCTGGAGAGCAGGCTCAGGTGCCTTACACAGACAGAGGTGTCTCCCTGTCTGTGGGGACAGGTCACTGCAGCTCCTCCTCAGGTGGGCAGAGTCTTTGATGCCCAACAAGGAATTGAGATGTGCTCAGGGCATGGGGGGCACCAGGAATGAGCAGGATCTGCATGGATGTCACAGTACAAAGCAACACTCCGTTTTCAGAAGGCTTAAAATTGTTTTTATTCTAGCATGCATGCTTTTTATACATTCTCACAAAACTCTTAAGTTTGCCCTTTACTCATTGGCCAGGAAAGACAAACAAAGTGCTCACTGGAACAGGCAGTTGCAGGTTTCTCTTATTTATCCTTCTTTCTTTCTTGGTTTCTATGTCAACGACCTCAGTAGAAAATTCTTTCAGAGGTAAACATGGATCATCTTCTCAAACTTCTCTCTGGCTCACAGAGGTCACTGTAAAACCTGTTCCAGATGGATGTGCTGCTCCTCTGAGCACACATTACAGCTAAGGTGGAAGGAAGGCAGTCCTGTATGTGGTGGGTCATTGCTGGTGATTACTCTGCCCTACTTCAACCAAATCAGCTTCTGGGTGACTGGTGCCCAGACCCTGATAAACCGTGGAAGATATTCCATAAGATACAACCTACATCCATCTGTTCATTGTTTATATACACGTTTGATGTGTTATCAGCTCTCTTAATGCCACGTCACCCAGGGAACAGACTTGGTGACAAGCAGCTGTGCTTGGGCGTTCTTCTCAAGCTGCATTCCTCTCAATGACAGTGGGTGAGACTCAAGAGTGGCCCAGCCCAGCTCACAGAGCAGTGGGGAGACAGGTAAAGCAGCAAACTTTCATTTGGGGGTGAGAACTCTCCACTGAGTATGAGTTGTGCTGTTAACCAGACTCCTCCTGTTCCCAGCAAACAGCAGCGGAAGAGCTGGCCTAGGAGGTGACATTCAGGATGTCCTTTCTGTCACCCACCACAGCAGCTGAGGAGCTCCTGTTACAGAGCAGGGGAGTGGGGTGGGCAGGCTAAGACGCCTCCGGGTAAGACAAAGTCAAAAGAAGGCAAGTGGCAAGAGGGGGAGGGAAGGAGAACTAGGATTAGGTGCATAATATTAGCACAAGCAGCAACTGTAGCCTAAAAAAGACAGCAATGAGGTGGTGTCTTCCTCGGTTGGCACTCATTTGGGACAGATGCACAAATCCTACTTCTGGGCAGATTTCAGTGCTGTAAATGGAAATAAACTGGTATGGAATTTCTATAAATCTGCTCACTTTAAAAATCAGGCTTTTCAAGACTGAGACAACCCAGGGGGTTACCACAGAATTTTCCGAGTGACACTCACTGTAGTGAAGTTGCCAACAGGATACACAGCAGACTTTTTTGTGACATTTCTGAACTAGCTTTTTCTTGCAGAAAAGTTCCTTTTGCATCCTTAGGAAATTTATTAAGGGTTTTATTATTTTATATTGGAAGACAGATTCCCTTGTGGGTCAGGCTGAACATTTCTTTAATTGCTTTCTGCCTTCATCTCATGTGCCAAGGTAAGAATACCATTGCTTCTCCTGAAGCACAAATCAGTTGTATAAAGGTGAACAGCTCCAGGTTTGGTTTTTGTTGTTTTTTTTTTTCCCTTTGGATGATGCTACATAAAACATATGCCATAGGGTGGGCTCAAAAAAAACAGGTCTCTGTGAGGTGGGCCACAGCAGCAACTCAAAACTTGGACCACTCTGCACCACCCCATCCACTTTCCCTCTGACAGAGAGAAAAGCAGCTCCTGAGGCTGCTGGACCTCAACCTGAGCTACCTGCCCTGCCTGGGGAGCTGAGGTGAGGTGTGGACATTGAGGGCTTCCAGGCTCCACCTGTGAGTAGCCCCTGAATCCTTCAGGCCTCTGGGAAGGTCTGGATTTTCACTCTGCTCTCCCAGTACAGCTTGTGTTCCCAGGTTTGGGAAATGCTGCCTGAGGATTGGTTCTCTGCAGTGCAGACAGCTCTGCTCAGCACTTACACCTCCTCAGCAGTAATGAAACAACAGAATAAATACAGAAAATTATTTCTTCAAAACTAAAATTAGGCTTTAAAAAGAATTTCAGAGGTGGGGTATGAGTCAGTAGTTTGCAGATTATCATTGTAGTGTTTCCCAGCAGCTCCCCTCAGATTTCTCCTGACCTTTTGTCCCCAAACCTGTCCTGAGTTGTCATTTCTTCCACCCCCACATCCTCTACTGTCTTATTACTTATTTCATTTCCTTGCACACATCCATCTTGTTTTTGTCCTCCCAGACCCTTTCTGACTTCCCCAGCACTGTTTCAACCCCACCTCAGTTCTGTGGTTACTCTTCCACACTCTCTCTTAGCAATTTTTTTTCTGCAACAAGAGTCAGAATATATCAAGTTCAGCTGCTCACACCTCATGCATTAGGGCCCAGCTCTATTTGATCTGAGCATGTTCAACAGGCTGCTCCTGCTGCACTTGGCTCCGAGAGGGGACAAGACTTTCTGCAATGTTGCTGTTCCTACAGCCGCTGCTTTGCTCACCAGGAAGGGGTTCATGAACTGGGGCCTCTTGCTGATCTGCAAAGCAGAAGATGGTCTTCTGGGTCAACAGGCATTGCATTTTTGTTGGTTTACAGAAAAGGGATGCCCCATCCACCCCAAGGAGCCCTGGCTAATTGCTGGAAGGACCTGGGCAGCTGCTGTGCTGCCCAAGGGACAACACATCCCAGCAGGGAATGGCCATGGCCACAGTGCTGGGCCCCATTCTGATGTTTAACCTTTCAGCTGGCAGTGGAGCTGTGCTGCACTGAGTCTCTCTGGGGTAAGAATAGCAGCTGCTGCCTTGGGACACAGCACACGTGTCCAGCTCCTCCAGGGCAGCACGTTGCAGTGCCACATGGAAGGCAGCCTACCCGCCCAGGAATGTCTTCAGGCGCTATAACTGGAAGCAGATCATCCCCACAAACAGGCACGACCCCGCACAGGAGCCTTAGGAGAGTGGGGCTATTTTGGGCTTTTGACACTGAGCATGAAAGGAGACACGTGGTGGGCTGATCCTCCTGCCATGGGCCTCCTCCAAAGCTCCCTGCAGCCTTGTCCCCTCCTCCAGCGATGGCTCTTGTGGAGCCTGAGGGGCAGTTGGGTGTGGCCTTGGAGGGCAGGAGGAGAGGGCAGAGGGAGCTGTGAGTTTGCTGGGGGTCAGGGCCAGCCTTCAGTGCCATCAGCAGTGCCCAGCTGTGCTCAGGGCAGCTCCTGCCTGAGGGTGTGCGCCTGTCCCTGAGCTCAGGGCATGGGGCCTCCTGCTTTATTCTCAACCACACCCATGAGGGCAAGCGAGGTACCAGAGAGCATTGTAAGGCTCCGAACAACATGCTGAAAACGTGGATTGAAACACTAATTCTTTGCATCCAGGAGGGTATTTGCTTCTTTCCACCTGAAGCTCTCCATTTCTGAGTGGTTCTTCAGCACCAGGAATGTTTGAGTGGTCTGTTTTTCTATTCCCAGCCATCACAAATTGCCTCTCCAACTTATTGCCATCCTTTTAAGATCCTCTTTCTGATGTGGATTTCTTTCATTCCACATGTTTTATGTCTCATTTGTTTCTGTTTAATTGACCCTGCTTTGTGAAAGTTTCAGTGATTTGCCAGCACTGAACCCACCACACTCATTGGTGTGCTGGCCAGGAAATCTCAAATTGGCAAACCAAAACCACTACACTGGGGCAAGAGCAAACAGAAAACTTTGTCCCAAAAGCAGGCAAGAGGGCTGGGAGGATTGCATGACAATGCCATGCTGATGCCGGGATACTCTGGAATGAACAATGACAGGCTGGTAAGGGTTACCAAGCTTTCCTAGCAGTTAGTAATTTTCTGTTGATTTTGCACAGCTACTTCTAAACCAGATACAACTGTTTTTCTGCAGGTTCATGAAGTGGAGTGTTGCACTGAGTAACCAATAATTTGACATGGTGGGCTGGGGTCAGTGACATGGCCTGGGAGCACAGCAGGACTTTGGATTGAAGCACAGCACTGTGTCATGAGCTGCTGAGAACAAGGTGCAGCTGCTCTCCTGAGAACGGGCTCTTTCTAGGCTACAGGAGCTGGAACAGAATTCCTCCTTTGGAAAAGCAAAAAGCCTGTCAAACCTCTAGGTTTTATATTCAGGATAAAATTGGTCAAAGTGAAGTAGTAAGACTCAGAACAGAAACAGAAGTAGTAAGACTCAAACCCACACTTTTGACTATAATTAACTTAGTAACAAAATGAGACTATTTGGTACTTGCAGATATCTATTTTATTGGCACTGGTACAGCAGCAGTGACAGAAAATGTTTGTGTTCATAAACAAAGGGAAAATTACTTCCACAGCTGGAGAAGTACCTTGTGGGAGTTCTGGTTATCCCAGGGGAAGCTCATTTTTCAGTTCCTAACACCACCTAGGAAGGAGAGGCTTTGTTTAGTCTAGACATGCCAAGATGAGTCTTTTGATCCCTAAAATCATCCATCTCAGTGCACCATCCAGCTAGGATGTGCAAGTGGAGCCTGAGCCAATGCAGACGTGTGTGGAACCCTTAAAACCACTGTGTGTATTGAATATATGCAGATAACACCAGGATGGCCACAGCTGAAGCATGAAGAAAAGATTAATTCCTTTGTTTCACTGGCAAAATGAGGATACATGCACTGCTAAGCTTACTGCATCTTAATAAACCCAACCCACTCAGCTTGTGTTTAAAAGCCCCTTCCTTCCAGAGCTGTCCTTTCCAAATGGTGCTTCTACCACTGGCAAGGCACAAATCTGCTGCCAGACTCACTTGAGCAAACAGCACACCTGCAGTAAAGCCTTACCTTTGTAGCAGAGCCTTCTCTGGCCTTAGCTCTGAGTTTATTTACTTGGCTCTCAGCAATATCTGCCCTTTCCAGGGCCTCACCTATCTTATGCAGTGCATTTCTCAGTTTGGAGAGATCATTATTGGCTTGTTCACCCTGAAATTGCAAAACAAAAATTTAAAACCATCTGGCAACATGCTGGGGCACAGAACCAACTTTTAAACTGGCAGTCCTATGAACTGGGAAATAAGTATTTGCTTCACTTTAGTGACTCACAGCTTCCTCAGCTTGTTTTCTGTAGGATTTGATTTTCATCTGCAGTTGATCTACCAGATCTTGTAACCTAATCATGTTCTTCTTTTGTTCTTCACACTGTGGAAAGAGAACGTGCAATTTTATGTCCTTGGGAGACAAAACATCAGAACTGCTTTCTATTTTTACCCACCTGAAAAGTGAGCTCTTTGAAACGCCGTTCATATTTGCAGATGTTTTTCATAGCCTCTGAGGATTTTTTATGTTCTTCTTCCAGTTCAGCTTCTAATTCTCGGATCTGGTGAATTAATCAACAATTGGCTTAAGCCATCACACAGGACTTGGAGAAGAAAGATGTTTCTGACACCCGTGTTCAGTGCTGGTACCCACCCTGGCCTCCAGCTTCTGGATCTGCTTCTTCCCTCCCTTCAGTGCCAGCTGCTCGGCCTCATCCAGACGGTGCTGCAGGTCCTTGACCGTCTGGTCCAGGTTCTTCTTCATCCTCTCCAAGTGGGCACTGGTGTCCTGCTCCTTCTTCAGCTCCTCTGCCATCCTGGCTGCCTTGGAAGGGAGATGACACAAGAAACTGGAAGAATGTGGAAGAACAGCACATACTGTGCACCAGCACAGGATTAACTCCTGTGTCCTGCTGACCGTTCCTGCCACACCACTCCCTATTTTGTTTTTTCTTTTCCATGACATGATAATGAAAAAAATCTGACAGGAAATAGTACGGAAAAGGATGGGAAAAGTCTGCCTTACTGCACACAGAGCTGGAGTGACAGAAAGGGAAAATTCTCCGTCCCACTGTGACCTCACTAACAGCTGGGTGCCAGGGGAAAACTGCCAGAGCAACAGCAGAGTCTGGGAACAGGACATGGCACAGCTGAAAGACTTCTGTGCTCAACACATCTGGGGTGTGCTGGGTGCTGTGCTTCAGTGCTTGCCCTGCTACTGCCCCAACCTCCTGGAGGGTAGTGCCACAAAGGCACAAAATAGTTTAAAATAATCTATGTTATTTAAGGCAAACTTAGATTTATTTTGCTCTCAAACGTTGGATTCCTACACAATATAATTAAGCACTTTGGTGAAATATTGAGTGACATTATAATTAATGTTATAATTATATAATTATAATTAATGTAGAATTCAACAAATTGCTTTGGCAGCAAAATATCTGAAAAGGTCTAAATGAAAAAAAATAAAAATAAAAAATAAATGGAAAAAAAAAGAATAATAAAAGAAAAAGAAAAATTGAAAAAATGTGACCACTAGAAGCTTTATATAAACATATATGTGTGTATAATATGAAGGTGACCATTCCTGGGCAGAGGGGTTGGAGTAGATTATATCTAGAAGTCCCTTCCAATCCTAATGATTCTGAGATTCTATATTTTTTCCTTTTAATGAACAAGCTGAAAAGTTTTCTATTTTAATTCCACATAATGTATCTAAGTGCTAAGATTTTGGTTTAATCCTCTGCATCAAAATTCAGTAGGAGATTGAGTCCCATGACACACCAGTCCTATTGCCTGCCTGAGCTTCACAGGTCTTGCACGGGAGGATTTAGCACCCATTTTGAATGGAAATTTACAATTCTCATTTAAAAATTTGATAAATAGGATTTTGCAAAGATAACTATTCAGATACCTTAGCCACTTTACTGGTTTCAGTACTACAGGATTTCTTTGTGGATTAGGTTTTCATGCAGCACTGAAGAAAGTTATTTTGTTTTCCACTGACTAAATGTAGGTTTAGTTCTTTATGATGGCAACAGCCCCATCTGTCAGCAGGACATGTTCCCTGTTGCTCTAATCCTCCTCTGACACAAAGAGGAGGCCTTTTCAACCAGGCCCACAGATGGTTCCTTGTCCAACATGTGACAAGAGTATGTAAATTAACCCCCAGCAGCAATGCTGCTGGAAGCCTTGAAAATTCAAAGTGAAAACCACAGTAACATCCTCACATCTGTCATTGCCTTCTTAGCTCTTTCTTCAGCACTTTTTCCTTCATTAGTAAGATCCTCTATCTCTGTTTGGAGTTGTGCAATTTCAGTTTCAAGCTTCTTCTTTGTATTAAAAAGGCTGTTGTTCTATGGAGGAGAAAGAGAGAGGTTTTGAGTGTCTGCACACAGAGATCAATTCATCAATTCCTTCTTCCTCCATCAATCTCTGCACCCCAAAACACATCAGTCTCAGCAAACCACCTGGGTGTGGAGGAGCTGTGCACGTTCAGTGGCATCCAGAAGCTCCTGCTCAGCCAATTTCCTCGACCGCTCCGTCTGCTCCAGGGCTGCCCGGAGCTCCTCAGCTTCAGCCTGCAGCAGGTTTGCTCTGCGCTCCACCATGGCCACCTGCTCCTTCAGGTCATCCTGTGCTCTGACAGCATCATCCAAGTGCAGCTGAGTGTCCTGTATTTGAAGAGCCAGTTTTGTCCTAATGAATTTCTCAAATACTGTGCTTAAAAAATAAATCAACCAGAAGGTAAAGCAAGACCTTGAGAGCTCCCTGGATGCTGTGCAGGTGTTTCTGTGCCTCTGCAGCCTGGCGGTTGGCATGGCTCAGCTGGATCTCCATTTCATTCAGGTCTCCCTCCATCTTCTTCTTCAGCCTCAGGGCTTCATTCCTGCTTCTGATCTCAGCATCCAAAACACCCTGCATTGTCTCCACAAGCCTTTCGTGGTTCTTTTTTAGCTGGTTGATCTCCTCATCCTTGTCAGCAATCTTTCTGCTGATTTCTGACTTTATCTGAGTCAGTTCTTGGTTGACACCAAGGATTTTCACTTCTTCATGCTCAAGAGCTGCCTTTAAAAGAAAAAAGGGAAAAACAAAGATGAAGGTAACATTTCAGAGAACATGATTATTGAGGTGGTACTCAGAGACTTCACAGAACTTCCTCAAGTTTGTGGCAATCAACCTTGCCCACAGTTACTGCCAGAAAAGGGAACAGAAAGCTGCTCAGCATGCTCTTTACTATTTACAGTAATATTTAAACTACCTCACCTCTGCCTCCTCCAGAGCTGTTCGCAGACCATTTTTTTCTATTTCAGCTTGCTTTTTGGCTTTCTCAAGGTCTCTGATCATTTTGCCATTTGCAGTAATTTGCTCTGTGAGATCAGCTGCTTCCTCTGCGAGAGAAGAATGGCATCAACCAGAGGAGCTGAACTCTTTGCTTTGTTGCTGCAGTCAGCACCCCTTTTGCACACATAAATACATATACACAAATGAACACGTGTACACAATGGCACACATATCTGTAAATATGTACATATTCAAATCTGGTTTTTTACCAGACACAACCAACTCATGCAGGCCAAGTGGGGCATTGGTGTGGTTTAACAGCCCTCCTGACAGAGAGCCTGGACGGGTCCTAGATGTAACACGTGTTACGTCCACAGATAGGCCATCAGTCTGAAACTACAGGTCCTGTCACTGTGTTCAGTGCATCTGTAAAACTCACTCTCACGAGCTGCTCAGTCTCCCACAGACACTACTTTTGCCTGGGAATGGCACCTCAATGTCTGCAGCGGATGAGAGAGCTAGGATATTTGCTCTATTGGCTTAATCACTTTATAAACATGCTTGACAACTTTTGGTAAGAAATTCTGCATTAAGATGGAGAGCACAGGAAGGACAGAGTGCTGTCACTTGGTGCCCTCCTGCAGCATGAGTGTGCTCGTGTGCTGTGGTTGGTCTGTGGAAGGTGATGGGACACCAGAGCCAAACACGTACGCTGGAGAGCGGAGTTCTCCCGCTTGATTGTTTCCAGCTGATCTAAGGTTTCCTCATAGGCATTTTTCACTTTGAAAAGCTCTGTGTTCAGCGAGCCTGCTTCTTTAGAGAGAGCTTCCCGCTCCAGCTGGCTCTCCTCATACTTCCCCTTCCATTCTGCCATGACCTGGAAGACACCATAGAATCATTGAATGCTTTGGGTTAGAAGGGACATCAAAGATCACCTAGTTCCAAATCCCCTGCCATGGCAGGGACACCTTCCACTATCCCAGATATCTCCAAGCCACATCCAACCTGGCCTTGGGACACTTCCAGGGATCCACAGACAGCCGCAGCTTCTCTAGGCAACCTGTGCCAGGGTCTAACCACCCTCACAGGGAAGAATTTAATCCTAATATCCAAGCTAAACTTACTTTCTGTCAGTGTGAAGCCATTCCCCCTTGTCCTGTCACTCCAGGCCATTGTAAACACTTTCTCTCCATCTTCCTTGTAGCTCCCCTCAGGCACTGGAAGGCCACAATTGGGTCACCCTGAAGCTTCTCTTCTCTAGGCTGAACAATCCCAACTCTGTCAGCCTTTCCTCATAGGAGAGGCTATTATGCTTCATTTCCTGTTGGTACTGAAAATGTTCTTTTATCTGTGACTATATTTTGTACTAGATAAATAATGATAGTCTCTTAAACCAGGAAAAATTCCTACTGCCATTCCCTAGTGGCTCTAGTTAGATTCACCTTGACTTCAGCACTGACTGATGTACAGAGTGTTAGTTTGGCTTTCTGGAAGGCTACACTTGAAAGATACCGTGCTCATTTATGACCTTATCAAAATTCTGCTGTTTCCTGTCAAGGGCAGCTGCTGATGTGTTTGCTCTCTCTATGTCCAGTGTCAGATCCTCCACTTCCCCCTGCAGCTTAAACTTCATCTTCTCCAAGGAGGCACACTTGGAATTCAGCGTGTCTGCCTGCTGCCCTGCTTCCTGGAGACGCTGAGAGAGCTTTTTCCTTAAGGCACATAAATAAAACAAGAATAGGTTTTAAAAAATCATTATACTACATGTCTCATTTTAATTAGGACTATATGCAAACCCCAAAAAAATGATTTAGATCAGGTTACTAAAAGGGGGGGTCTACATTCTGCCCAATGTACATCTGGACAGCTCATCTCATCTATTCTGTACTTGGCCTCCTCGAGCTCCTCCGTGCGCTGAATCGCGTCCGTCTCGTATTTGGTTCTCCACTGGGCCACTTCGCTGTTGGCCTTGGACAGGGCTCGCTGCAGCTCCCCCTTGGCCTCCTGCTCCTCCTCATATTGTTCCCGGAGCAAGTCACAGTCGTGGCGAGCGGTCTGCAGGGCGTGGGCCAGGGTGTTCTTGGCCTAAAGAGGACCCACAATATCATTTATTTCTGTTAGCTGCGACCAGCAGCAGACCTCATAACCTTGTACATCTGGAACATGATCACTGCAGCCTGGGCAGAAGACAAAGGGCTGGGGCTTTGTAAGTCTTCAGGAAGCTGCCTTTACCTGTCACCAGCTCTACCACAAGGAAAGACCAAAAGTGATGCTTTTACCTTGGCATATGTTGTAACTTGTCTTCCCTGTGGCTACAGAAGCTAAAGAAATCTCATAGACCATGGCTTTAAAATTTAAAAACATGAAAAAATTCACCAAGTTACATTAACTTTCAGCATGCCCAAGTCATCCTTTGCTATGAACTTACTGCACACAGTGCTTACTGTACACATCCTTCCCCAACTAATTTTACTATGTTAGATTAAAGGTAATATTTACAAACTCCCAAATTTGTTTTTGGAGTGAAATGAGACCCTGATACATTTTGAAGCTTTATCAGGTGCTCAGTAGTTTGCACTACCTTGATCTCTTCCTCCAGTTGCCTCTTGAGTTCTTCTATCTGCTGTGAAAGTGCCTGCTTGCTTCTGGACAGCTGCAACCTCATGGTTTCCTTCTCTTTGAGTTGACTGCTTAGTTCCCCTATGACAAGAGAGGGCAAGTTCTCAATACTGTACAGATTAAGCATCCTGAAAACACTCATATAAAATAAAAATAAAAATAAAAATAAAAATAAAACCTAAAAATATGTAAGTGGAATCACACAGCACTGTTTACCTTACCAGTTGTTCCCATTATGTACATATGTCTACCATTGCACAATTAATTTTAATCCTTCAAAATGCTTTTGTTGTTCTTTCTTTATAAAAATTCACCTGATTCCCTAATTCTAATTGTATCCCTTATTACAGTTCTAATCCACTAAACCCTATTTTTTTCCTGAAGAAAAATGCTTTCAAAAATTTGCTTTATTGTTTCTTTTAAAGCCCAATTTTCATTTTGAAGCAGTAGGATTTTATGCTGTCACTCTGGCTGAACTGACACAAATGCTGTAGCAGTTTTCCATAATTGTCCTTGTGATGCAAGAGATAAACCCTAAAGTTTCATTTCATAAGATTAACAGTAACTGGAAAACATTTATTCCATATCTTCCTCTGTCCTGGGGGCTGAAGTACATATCTCCCCTTTCTCTGAGAGGTGCCTATAGCTCATGCCATCATCTCTAGAATTCTCAGTACTTCTTGTAGCACTCCAATATTGTCTTCTTCAGGTTTCTCCTGAGCCATTTTACATTTTTTCTCAAATTTTCAGTTTCATTCTAAGATTCCACTTGAGCACTATGCTCAGTGACCTTACAACAGACTGGTCAGAGAATGGTACACATGAGAGAATCTGTTTGCTACTGAAGGGAAAAAATATCCTCTCAGCACATCTTTGTGCCTTCCTTACCAAACTCTGTCTGGAGCTGGGCTTTTTGCAGTACCACCTCATTCACGTTCCTCTGGTGCTCCTCAAGTCTGGCTTTCATCTCACTCATCTCATCCTCCAGTATGCGGTACCTCTTTTCCAGAATAGCCTGGAAGAGAATCAGAAAGTGGAATTTGTGTGGGTGTGTGTGGCTGGAGCTCTCTTCACTGAGAGCAGCAGGCACGAGTTCTCCAAGGATTTTTCCTGGGAGGTACTGAGAACCTCAGAGAAGAGAAAACAATTCTTATCTCTATTCATTGCTCTTGTTGTTTTGCAGATGTGGAATGTGTTATGGAGATTGTTTACTCAAAGTGATTTGTTAATTGGACACTGGTGAAGATTGTTTTGATTCCTTGCCTACTTGGGTTAAAATTGTGTCCTGGCTGTCTGCAGACAGTCACGGGTTTTTCTTTAGTTTTTTTAGTATGGTGTCTCTTTAGTTTGTAGTTTAGCATAGTATTAGTGTAATATAGTATAGCTTAATAAAGCAATTGTTCAACTATTGTATTTGAACTGCCCTCAGATGAAGGAAGGAATGATGAATTTGACTTTATGTTTTCAGAAGGCTAATTTATTATTTTATGATACTGTATTATATTAAAGAATACTACACTAAACTATACTAAAGAATACAAAAAGGATACTCACAGAATGCTAAAAAGATAATAATAAAAACTCGTGACTCTCTCCAGAGTCCTGACACAGCTTGGCACTGATTGGCCAGAGAGTTAAAACAACTTACAGCAAAAACCAATGAAACAATCACCTGTGGGTAAACAATCTCCAAACACATCCCACAAAACACAGGAGAAGCACATGAGATAAGAGTTGTTTTCCATTTTCTCTGAGGCTTCTCAGCTTCCCAGGAGAAAAATCCTGGGCAAGGGGATTTTTCAGAAAATATGAATGTGACATTCAGCCTTCTGAAACGTGGAGTCAGAGCACATTATTTCCTACACTGGGGTCGCCCTGCATCAATGGGTGTGTCTGTAAAGTTCCCATCAGACAAAAATATTGGTAATTTGAGTATTTAAGTTACAAAGAAACACCTTGGACTTGGTAATGGCCTCTGTACGACCGGCCAAGTCATCAATCTCCATCTTCAGCTCACTCTTCTCCTTCTCCAGCTTCTGCTTCACGCGTTGCAGGTTGTCGATCTGCTCGCCCAGCTCAGCTGTGCTGTCCGCGTGCTTCTTGCGCAGGGCGGCAGCCGTGGCTTCGTGCTGCAGCGTGGCCTCTTCCAGGTCACGGCGCATCTTCTGGAACTCTGCCTCACGCTTCTCTCTGAGCTCTGTTTGAGCCGTGGTGGCTCCTCCAGCCTCTTCAAGGCTCCCACGGGTTTCCTCAAGCTCCCGAGCCAGCTCAGCACAACGCTTCTCTGCTTTTGTCCGTGTTGTTTTCTCACTCATGGTCTCCTCTTCCAGCTCTGCAGCACGAGCCTGTACAATAGCACATCAGGAATTAAACAGGGAACAGGTCGTTCAGTGCTTAGGTCACTGCATATTTGTCACAGTACAACACCAAGAACCTTGTTTTGGGGACTATAAGCACAACAAACTTCCTTCAAACTTCACTGTTTTGGCATTGTAGGTAAAGACTTACTGACAGAAAGAACCAACTCATTCTACCTTTAGATCACAGCTTTCTGTTGTTGTATTGGGTTTGCATGGGTTTACATGGTACAAGGTTTTAGTAGTGGGGGGATACAGGGATGGCTTCTCTGAGAAGCTGCTGGAAGCTTCCCCTCTGTCTGACGGAGCCAATGACAAACTGTGGACAAGCATTGTTCATGGTACTACAGTTTAAAACAAGCAAACTGTAATTAATGATGAAATAAAGTCTCTTGCCTGCAATTCTCTGATCTTCTTCTGCAAATGAGTACCTGAATTTTGCTGTTCCGCAATTTTATTTTGCATCTGGGTAAAATCAAAGTCTTTCCTGTGAAGGAAATGTTCTTTTTATTAAAACAAAATATGTCCAGTTAAAGCCAAATAATACATTTTCTACTAATTTGTTTCTCATACTTCCTTAATTTTTCATCTAAATGTTGCTTATCATTCTCCAGATCTACTATGGTTTCCTGTGCAAGTTTCAAGTCTCCCTCAAGCTTTCTCTTTGCTCGTTCAAGGTCCACACATGCTTTTCTTTCAAGTTCCAAAGATCCTTCAACCTGCAACATAAACATGTATAAACATGACTGATGGAACAACTAAAGAATCTGCTCCTTCTCCTTGTGTTGAACAGGCTCACATGGTTCACTTGCTGCTCCAGCTTGATCCTAGCTTTGGTGAGGGTATTAACTTTCTCCTCCTCTATTTGCAGATCATCCAATGCCTGTTGCTGGGCTTCTTGCAGGGCCTTCTTCTCCTTGACTAACTTTGCAACAGTCTCGTCCAAACCTGTCACTGCTTCAGTCAGATTTTTGACCTATTGTAAGGCAAAATAGTTCAAGGTCTCTAATAATTTTGGCCCTCACGTAGGCCATGAACATAGACAATGAACATGCTGTTGGACTCCCAAAGAGGCTTTGACCATTGTATGGTCACACTCTACAATCTCTCTGCTTACATATCAGCCCTTTAGAAGTCACAAAGCAATGCTGAACTTTATTTTAATGCATTTTTGCATACCTATGGGCTGCTTTTCCTGCACAACAGAGGTGCCCAGGTTCAATACCAGGCCCATAGATCTCCTTACACAGCAGCATGTAAGCATTCAAGTTTACTGAATCTATACATCCACAGAGAAACTGTTATTAAACATTGCAGAAATAAAAAGCACCTTGTTTTCAGTGGCATGCTTTTCCTTTTCAGCCTTGACCAATGTTAACTCAAGGTCATCCATATCTTTCTTCAGCTCAGAGCATTCATCCTCCAGTTTCCTTTTTCTGGCTACCAGATCAGCATTCATCTCCTCATCATCTTCCAGCTTTTCCATCACCTCCTTTATTCTTGCTTCCAGCTGGAATTTTAGTTTGATCAGCTGGTCGCATCTTTCTTCAGCATCAGCCAAATTTTCATTTTCCTTTTTATAGAGAACAGAAATGGGTTTCATTATCACACATTGGCACTGACACTTGCATAAATCACCTGCTTATTAAGTGGCTGGTACATGAAATAACAGAATTTCCTTTCAGCCCTTTACTGAACACTCAAACAAAATTGATGTAATCTGAAGAGCCAAAAAATATTTAATTTACTTACAGTTTGTACTTGCAACTGCAGGTCCTTTTTCTCTTGCACCAGAGCCACCATTTTTTCTTCCAGTTTGTTCCTGGTGGCTTCTGATTTTGCCAGTTCTTCTTTTGTTCTCTCAAACTCTTCCTTCATCATGGCCAGCTCTTTCTCAGTTCCCACACTTTTTAAGAGGGGTTTAAACTTGAAGTACAGCTTCATCCAGGCCCACTGCTTGACTTTCATGAATGCACGGATGTTGTACTGGATGCAGAGGATGGACTCCCTGTAACCAAAGTGATCCATCAGTACTGGAAATATAGCCCACCTTTGAGCAACCAGACCTGGCAGAGGACACACACCTGTGGTCAAACATTTTTTTCAGCTCAAGTCTCCGGAGGTATCCCCTGCACAAAGCCTGGGTGCGTGTGATCATCTGTCCTAAACGTTCATCTCTCATCTCTTCCAGGACACCCAGCAAACCTGCCTTGAAGAACACCTGCAGCCAAAGAACAGACACCAATCATTGCTGGGTTTACATTTCAGTGCAATTAATGTTTTCTTATTGTATGGCAAAATTAAACATTTACCTTAGTGTGTCCGAATTTATACTGAGTATGATCTATCTCAATGGAAGACAGCAGCTTTTCACACGCCTTCCTGCTATCAATAAACTTTCCTTCTGGGATGACACTGGCATTCAGAAGGTGGTATCTGATAAAATAAAGGAGAAAAGCTCATCCATCAGTACCATTCTAGTGCACAGGATGCCACAAGAACAGCTGTCAGTGCGAAGATACAGAGGAAGGCTGAGTCTGACTCACACCTCCAGCCTCAAATAGCAAAGCAGTAAGAAAAGCAGCAAATAGCAGCCGGTCAGCTCAGTGGGTACCAGGGATGTGTTACAGCCCTCACTGAGACTGATGGCATGGACAGTCTGTTCTCTGGACCTGAGAGACTCTGCTCATTTGTGTCACAGTCATTATCTCTACTCTGGGGGTGCAGCTCATTGGGTTAGCTGTAAATTCAAAAGATGGATGGATTTTAAGAGTAGGGAAACTGCGGAAACTGCTTTTCTGAACCATATCCAGCTTCTCACATTCCTCCTGTACCATGTAACCTAGAATTAGACTTTGGATCCAGCAATGGACTTCCTAATCCTACACTGAGAGATTATTCCATGCCTATTTTCAGCATCGATACACAAATCTGCTCTCCCACAGCAATGGCTGGGCCAATGCCTTCAGGCAGTACCCAAAACGCCATTTCAGCCCTTCTCAGTGTCCTGCTCTCCAGCACACCTTGCACAGAGTTGTAAGGGGGGAGTGATTGCTTTGTTCTTAGAGATCTGACCCTACATTTGCCTTTTTTCTAACACAATGAGCAGATGACCCCAGCTGGGTTGCCCTGAATTTATAAATGTCTCATTTGGAGCAGCTCTCATGATAAGATTTTTTGGTTGTGGAGTTTTATCTATAAATGAATCTGCTAATGCTGTAGAAATGTTAGCATGTAGAAATATTAACCCACTACAAAATGACAGGGTCATGTGGAACTAACTTGGATTTCCTGTTGGAGTCCCTTCTGTTACTGCAGCTCTATTTGCCAGTCAAACTTAGCATTTCATCAAGAAGTAGTATTGCATTTAACACAATTTCCTCTTTATAAAACCCTTCTAGTTAGAATTATTTAAACCACACTCTTCAAGCCTCTACCAGACAGCAGTTAAATACAGGATGTGCACAGACCACCCTCTGTCTTTTTGCTGAAACATGCTTGTGCCTGGTTTGAGAATTAAAGCAAAGAATATCCAAACATTCAAATTAACAGGAATGAATTAAAAATAGGTTTTGGCACACAGTATTGAGGAAGGCATCTGGGTGGGCACTGCCCACACAGACCATGCTATTAGATATGTCTTTTGCTTTCCATGCGTGTTAAATATTAAAATAGTCTTTTCCTAACAACTGCATCATGGGCTGGTTTAGCAAGAGTCTTCTTTCAAATGAGTTTGGCTCAATGCAAACAGAAGAATGTTATTACTGACCTTTGTTTGAAATCCCCATATGGTATCTTGTTAGGAAATCCTTTCCTGCAGATCCGAATGCCCTCCAGAACACCATTACACCGCAGCTGGTGCAGAACAAGCTTGTGATCCATCAGGCCTGTGACAGAGCAGCATGGGGACACACTGATTGCTCCAGCATTGCTCAATCTGCCCCTTTATATTCTATGTTTTATGAATTACCTGGGGTCTTTGTTTCATTGGGAATGATGCAACGCACAAAGTGAGGATGAGTTGTTCGTAAGTTAGACATCAGCTTATTCAGATTTTCCTGTAAAACAGAGATCATTTCTAATCTCTAGATTAGAAATCTCAGTTAGAATTAGAATCTCAATTAGAATCTCTAGATTAGATTATCTCAGTTCTCAAAGTGATTTGACTCTGCTGAACAGCAAAAATTCTGAACTTTCTCCTTACTCTCCTTGTGAATATTCTACCATTCTGTGTAGGCATCAGCAAAGTAAATGGTACTACTGAAGAACTTCCCTCCTGTCTTCAAATGAAAATACGGCTGTGGAGCCAGGTGTGACAGTCTCTGCCAGAGAACACACTTACCCGAAAGAGTACAGAGACAGTTTGGAAGGAAGAGCCCTTCTTCTTGGCTCCTTTCTTCTTCTCACCACCTTCAGCTGGAAAATGAGACGACAGTCGAGCTGAGGAACTGCTGCAGATCCCTTTGACAGTGTTATAATTGTGCATCTAACACACAGCACACAAGCACTGACTCAACACCAATCCACGTCAGGTGAGAGGTACAGTAGGAAATCCCAAACTGGAAACATAATCCTCCAAGCTTACCTTCATCTATGGAAGCAAAACTGGCATAAAGATGGCATAAAATTTTCATAGATGATTTCTGGTACAACCCCACGACAGTTTCATTCAGAGGGTCCTTGTTCTTCTCCAGCCACCCAGTGATGTTGTAGTCCACTGTGCCAGCATAGTGCACCAGGGAGAAGTGGGCCTCAGCCTTGCCCTTGCCAGGCTTGGGCTTCTGGAAGCTGCTGCACTTGCCCAGGTGCTGGTCATAGAGCTTGTTCTTGAAAGAGGTGTCAGTTGCCTTGGGGAACATGCACTCCTCTTCCAGGATGGAGAAGATGCCCATGGGCTGAATAGGAAAATGATGTTTTCAAATAAGATAAATTCAAGCTCTAATAATACAGAGTGAAAGACATGCTAAAATTGAAGTTCTGGAGGTATTTTATAGAGAATTAGCCTGAGAGGAGCAAGTAAGCAAGAACAGCTGGCAAGATACTTAAAAGAACTCATAAGATTTTAATATACATTTCTGAACTACCCAGACAGTGTGTGGAAAACAAGACAAGTCAGGCAAAGACTGCACAAAAAAAGTGCAGTAACTTCTCAGAATACAGTAGTGACTTCTAACTCAGAAGGAGCAAAAAGTAAGCAGACATGAGGCTTTCTGGGATTTGAATTTAACTGAGAGAAAACCTGAGTGGGAGGAAAACACAGGAGAGGAAGGAGGGAAGGGAAGAAGAGAGGGAGGAAGGAAGAGGGAGGGCGACAGAGGGAGGAAGGAAGGGAGGAAGGAAGGATAGCATCAGTGTCTTTTTAGAAGACAGGATGCATTCCCAGTCAGGGGATAATTAATTACTCACAAGGGTAATATTTAAAGAAACAGAGGAGGTGAAGAGACCTGAAAGCTTCCCAGAGAGATGGTATTGAAAGCACTCAGAGAAAACACTCTCAAGAACCCTTTACAGATTCAATGTGTGTGATTGCACAAGATGCTTAAGAAACTCACCTTCTCAATGAGCTCGATGCAGGCAGCCAGGTCCATGCCAAAGTCAATGAACTCCCATTCAATGCCCTCCTTCTTGTACTCCTCCTGCTCCAGCACGAACATGTGGTGGTTGAAGAACTGTTGCAGTTTCTCATTGGTGAAGTTGATGCACAGCTGCTCAAAGCTGTTGAACTAATATTTGAGTAAGTGTGTTAATAGTGTTAAACTGCCTCTCATCCATTTTTTTTCACAGGGATGTCACAGCAAGGTCTGCCAAACTGTCCCAAAAGGGTTTTGATAACAGTGTAAAGAATATACCATGGGTGTCCAGGCTTACAGAAAAGTAGTGCAGTGCAGCACATGGTTACTGCAGCCTGCATTGGCCATGTTTGGGGGCCCTAATGTCCATAAATACAGACTCTGTGGGGGGAGAGAGAGAGCAGCTCCATGGCTATGCTTCTGCCCTGTCTCTTCTCTTACAAAGTGGGTGATGGATCTACAAAGGCAGAAGCAGCTTCAGACAGATTTGCCCTATTCTTGAGGGCTGCACTGGGGTGAGGAAGGGGAGGAAAGGTCAGAGAAGACAAACAAACTGAGAAAAGCATTTAGAGACAGGCAGAAGCCTGAGAGTACTGCAAACCTCAAAGATCTCAAAGCCAGCAATGTCCAAGACCCCAATGAAGTGCTGTCTCGGCAGCTTCGTGTCCAGCTGCTGGTTGATGCGCATCACCATCCACAGGAAGAGCTTCTCATAGACAGACTTGGCAATGGCATTCACTGCCTGGTGCACCTGCAGGGAGATGTCACACACCTGTGCCAGTGCAGCCCCAGAACGAAACACCCCTCACCATGCCCACACAGGCTGCACTAACAGGCCTCAATGGCCCTGACCATTCTGAGCTGTGACCTACAGCCATTCCTTTTCCTTAGGGAGAGGATGGTCCCTGCTGCTCCTTGCTGCTCACCTGATCCACTGTTTGGCCCTTCAGCACATATTCATTTCCCACTTTCACCCGGGGATAGCACAGAGCTTTCAGCAAGTCTGCTGAGTTCAGGCCCATCAGATATGCTGCTTTGTCAGCCTCTGGAAAACAAAATAAGAACTTGAAATACTTTCTTCTTAGCTCAGACACACACAGGGCATTGGAACCAGCCAGAGCTCACTCTGAAACCTGCAACTTGATTGGCTTTACCCCATCCACAAATCTTGACTAACATTCTTCTTTACTTTTCTGAACAGCCTTGTAGGACCGGTCCTCATGACAGAGTGGCTAGAGCAGCACCAACAGATATGGTGAAACCCAGGAGTGCACTGTTGAAGGGACAACACAGAGTTTTTCCCATCAAGCCACTTCTCCACGATGTCCCAGGCAGAACAAGTGTGTATGTGTAACCAGAAACTGGAGAATGCTACAGGGATGTGCCCCAGGCACTTGGTCCTACAGCAGAGTCACCAGGAATAAACTGGATGCAGAAAGTGCCTCTATTTCATGCACTAAGTTGAAAGTCAAACCTCCTTTTTATGTTTATCAAGGAACAATGACATCTCTCCTGGAAGACTCCCTCCATTTCTAGTGAAAAATGGCATGGAAACAGTTGGAAATACTGCTCTCCCAGCCAGGGAGGTATTACCTTCTGTGCCATCAGGCTCTGCCTGCTCCTCACGTGGTTTCTGCTTGAATTTCATGTTCCCATAGTGCAGGATCGCTCCCGTCAGCTTGTAAATCCCCATTCTCTCATCAGAGCTGAAGCCCAAAGTGTCAATGGCTGCCTGCACACCAGACAGATCAGCTGGTTTTAAGAGTGGTGAGAGTAAAAGTGAGACTGTAAAAGTCTCTCCTTGCTAATTGCACTCACATCTGTGGCAACAAGCTCCTCCTGGTCGTCGATGCTGGCCACAGAGATCTGCCCTTGGCTGATGAAGGGGTAGTCATAGGGGTTGGCTGTGACAAGGAGCATCTCTGAAAGGCAAACACAGGAGTGAGAGCCAGAGCCTGGCAGGGAAGATGGAACAATGGCTCAGCAAGGTTTCACAAGCTCTCCTTCCTCCTGCATCCCAAACTCCTGGTTTTCTATTAAGAGACCAGAAAGACAGAGTAAAGCCTTCCCCTGGCTGAGCAGTCCCTCCAGTTTAACATGTTGTGAACTGAGAGCTGAGCACTCAGCAGGCACAGAAACAGCTTTTAAGAAAGAGGCTTTCAGATAAGGTTCATTTGTTCTTATCCTCATACATGACACAGAGAGGGAGGATGGGAGCAGGAGCTCCACCTTGGAAATGTTTTGTGGAGAGCTGGGAAGGATGGGCAGAGTGGAGCAAGGGTGGGTGTGTGGCCAAAGGGACAGATGTGGGGCATGGTAGGGAGTGCTGTGGCAGTGGGAAGGGGGAAAAGGTCTGAGGGGTTGCACTGGAAACAGGAAATAACCTTTGCCCATGTGATGAAAAGCTCAGTGAATGGTTTGTAGATCTGGGTACCTGCCCATCACGCACCCAGAATTGCTTACCTTTCTATTGAAGATTATTCACAGGCTCTGGCCCTTCTAAGTTGGAATTTCCACACCATGGATAATGGCAAGGTGCAAGGCAGAGTACATTGGCCACCCCTGCACCTCACCTGCACACAGTTTGTGTTAGAACTTACCCAGGGAGGATAAATGGAGGTGGAGTAAAGCCCTAGTGTTATGCAGAGACACAAGTACAGCTTGGGGAACCTGGGCAGGGCCGAGGCTGCAATGCTGAGGACATAAATCAGCACATGTTCCCTGCTCTGCGTGTGACACAGGGCATTGTGCCACTGGACCCTCTGTCATCGAGCTGGCACACAGAGGGAAATGTTTCCCACGCTGACTTTACTCAATGTCACCAGGTGGTGGCTGTCCTTACCCAGCAGTTCAGGCTTCTTATTGGAGAGGATCTGGTAGAAGATATGGTAGCTTCTCTCAGCTTTCAGCTGGAAAGTGACTCTTGACTTTTCCAGCAAGTCTGTAACATGTATTCACATTTTAGACATTTTTCAGGTTCCTTATGTTCTAGCAAGGCTGTCAGCCCCCCCTCAGTTACTCACAGGTCTCAATGTCACCGGAGGCCAGCTTTCCAGAGGTTCCAAAATGGATACGAATGAATTTACCCTGGCAAGCAGACAAAAGGTGGTGGTCAGTGCAGCAATCTCAGAGTGTTTTAATCTCTTCAGTCTTAGCAACAGCATTATCAAATCAGTCTGATTAGCTTTGATAGGCAAAGATAGATAAAGGGGAACACTTTGCTGCAATGATAGGAGCATGAAACAGCTGCTAAACATCGGCATTTCATAAAAACAAAGGAATTGGTCAGCAGGAACATTTTTCCCAGCCAAGGGCCTCACAGTCACAGCTAACAAGCAGGCAAAGAGCATTAGAAACATAGGAGAGCAGAGGGACAGACACAGGATGACTCACAAAGCGTGAGGAGTTGTCATTTCTCACGGTCTTGGCATTCCCAAAGGCCTCCAGCAGTGGGTTGGCACTGAGGATTTGATCCTTGAGCGTACCCTGCAGGAATAATTGAATAATTACTGAAAAGCACTGTGAGCTATGTGGTAGGAAGAAGTGGCTCTATGGAATGATTACATGTGCAGCCACGTGCACCTCATTTCAGCTCTGCAGTGCTACTGCTGCACCTTCTCAACTCCAGCACCAAGAACCAGCACTGGGAGTAAACAACCAGTAACTCGTCTTCCTCTTTTTCAGAATTTCCCCCACAGTCAGAGCTCTCAGGTCTCAGCCACAGGGACAGATTGATCCATGCTGAGAAACTGGAGCCTCTGATTCTTCCTGGGCACCAATCCTGTTTCAGTCCAGGTAAAGCTACACCTTGGCAGTGGCAGCTCTGGTGGCTTGTATTTGTTGTGGTCCTAACTGCACATCAGCCCCTGTTCCTGCTGGCCTTCAAAGAGTGGCTGAAGCTAATAGAAGATATTTTGAGGTAAGTGTGTGTCACCAGTGCTGTCCACAAGGGGATAACATCCTGAACTGCCCTTCACCAAGCCCCTCCTCCTCACACCTTCATCGGGGGCTCCTTCTTGGTGGCCGTGTCCCCGCTGGCGGCGATTGTCGCGTAGTACTGGATGACGCGCTTGGTGTTCACCGTCTTCCCGGCCCCCGATTCTCCGCTGGAGAAAGAAGGCTCAGAGTGAAGAATAATCTGCCCACCTCTTGTTGGAGACAAAGTCCAAAGAGGCAGATGCACTTACGTGATCAGGATAGACTGGTTTTCACGATCTGTCGGGGGGAAAAATACCTGCAGTAAGAGAAGCTGTAGGGAGAGTGCTGGTTCTCAGTTACCTGTGACCTGGTGTCCATCGGGGAATGAAACAAAATCTCTGCAGGCAAAACTGAAAAGGTGCATGGTCTACTCTCCACCTCTCTTTCCCTCCCTATACTCCACTTTTTGTCTTCTCTCCTCCTCTTGTGCTCACCCTATACTTGCTTTTGCTTCTGTCTTTTCCATTCTTTACCTTTAATACTATTTAATATGGGACAGGACTTTATTCAAATTAAAACCATGTGTTTTGGTGATAATATTTCTACCAGCTCTGTTCTGGATCTACCTGCTGTTCCTTGAAGGCACATGCAGGTGTGCTGCCCAGGGACTTCCCAGATACTGAGTCCTGTCCAAGTGCAGCTGCCCTTTGCTGAGGTCCCTGTTAGGATGCTTAGCTTAGTACTTAGACCAGAAATACAGATAATGGGCAGCACAACAGCACAGTGCTTCACAAATAAAAATATTTCAGGAGATAGGGAGAGAGAACTGCCTGGAGTTTTGCATCAGTTAGGGCTGATAATAAAAACCAAGCAGATAATCTGCAATGTTACACAGACCAAGCATTCTGCAAGAGTTTGTGGTATTTTCTGAGTTCCCCAGACAGAGGAGGAATTGAGAAATCTGACTTCATGTTCTTAGAAGGCTAATTTATTATTTTATGATACTATATTTTATTAAAGAATGCTATACTAAAACTATACTAAAGAAAGATAAGGATACTTACAGAAAGCTTAACAAGATACTAATGAAAACCTCACGACTCCTTCCAGAGTCCTGACACAGCCTGATCCTGATTGGTTATTAAGTCAAAAAAATTCACATGAAACCAATGAAACAACCACCTGTTGGATAAACAATCTCCAAACACATTCCAAAGCAGCAAAACAAGGAGAAGCAAATGAGATAATATTGTTTTCCTTTTTCTCTGAGGCTTCTCAGCTTCCCAGGAGAAGAATCCTGGGCAAGGGGATTTTTCAGAAAATATGACAGTGACAAGAGTTGGCAAAGGTGGCTGAGCCGTGGCAGTATGGAACAGCACTTGCCAGAGGCAGTGATTCTGACACACTTTTTTACTCCAAGTCTGGTCAAAACAGAGCCACTCACCAGTCAGCATGAACTGATAGGCGTTGTCAGAGATGGAGAAGATGTGTGGCGGGGCCTCCTGGCGCTTCTTGCCTCGGTAGGCCAACACCACCTCGGGGTTGTACACCGGCAGCCACTTGTAGGGGTTGACAGTGACGCAGAAGAGACCCGAGTAGGTCTGCAGGAAAAAAAAAACCAGGGGTGTCACTGAAGTCCAGCTCCTGCAGCTGTGTTTTCTCCTTTGCCAAGAGAAGGAACTTACGTAGATCATCCAGGAGCTGTAGCGGTCCTTGAGGTTGTAGAGGACGGCAGGTTCGTGCAGGTGGGTCAGCATGGCCACATCCTCAACTCTGTCAAACTTAGGTGGGTTCATGGCATACACATCATCAGGTTTGACAGCAACTGTCTATAATCCAGAAAGAAAGAGCAAACCTTGGTTCAGCAGCTCTTGGCAGAACTTCCACAACCACAGAGAAGTAATAACATCTCTAAGGCTGCTGTAATTCATATTTTTCTTTCTGTTTGACTGTGCTAAGCAAAATATGGCTATTTCAGGGCAAACACTGCAGCCAGCCAGGAAATCTACAACATGGGTACATTGACAGGATGTCAGTTTCCTGGAATTGCTGTGACCACAAAGACATGATTTGGCCTGAAACAGATCTTTCAACACATTATCACTGCTTGTGAGCTTTAGGTCTCTGCTGCTCATGGTTGTTAGAGCCTGGGGCACATCTGCTGGCCAGCCAGCCTCCCAGCCTCCAGGGTTCCCATGACCGTGCCAGAGAGCTGGGACACAAACAGCACAAGACTCATCAACAGCAGGTCCATCCTTGGGACAGACTCGTTGCACTCCTGTCTGTGGCCATTCCCAATGAAAGAACAGCTTTGTCTCTACCAAACAGCACTGTCTGCTGGGCTCCCACTGTGAGGAACCATCCTGCCACACTGCCAGAGCCCGTGGATTTGTTGTGGGGGTGGCAGATGTTCACAGCTGGCAGCAGCTTAACTCAGCCACTGCCTTCTAAAAGCCTTGTAGCACCTACTGCCAAGATGTTGGTCGTGGTTGTGCTTAGAGCTGCTGCAGTTATTCTTACGAAAGGTGTCAGGGCACAAGCTGTTAAGACATTTCAGCGTTTTGGAAGATTAACACCTTGGATGCTCCTCTGGGAAACTGCAGCCAGTGACACTGACAATTTCACATGCAAAGGCGACTTGCAGAGTTATCTGTCTGCTCAGCTACCAGTAAAGGAAGGAATTTATGAGTGGATGTGACAGCGTTAGCTGAGAAAGTGTTAAAAACTAAGTTAAGACTGGCGAGGCTACGATCCAGCCTGGTTTAGAGCATTGCCTGATTTTTAGAGCCCAAACCAAGAATAATTATCCAATGAATACTTTTATCCCACCATCCAGAGCTATGCTTTCCTGTGGAGGCTGTGCTGGTCTCAGTCAGAGGACAGGGAGGGCAGGGCAAATTTCTTGCCTGAGCTAGCCTGGTGCTTTCTCAGTTCATCCCCAGCAGATGCCCTGGGGCCCTAAGCAGGGCTGGGAGAAGGGCCAGAAGGAATGCACTTACTCTGCCATCCTCTGTCTCAACAGTTATCTTCCCATCCTGTGCAGCCTTGATCCTCCCCCTGGTGTACTCCACCTCGGGGTCAGCCACAAAGCAGTAGGTTTTGGCATCAAATGGCTGGTTCTGGGCTTCTATCCTCTCCTTCTCGGATTTGCGCAGGTACGGCGCGGCCTCACCAAAAATCTCCATGCCAGCGTCTCTGCTCATGGCTCTGAAAGACAGAGACCCCCGGAGCCCCGTGTGCTGCTTAGGGCAGAGTGCAGATGAACATCCACCCCCAGCTGGCTGCTCCAAGCTCACCCCTCCCAGCTCTCAGGTGTGTGCGGCGAGATCTTGAGGGAGTTGTTTGCTTTTCCAAGCTGGAAGGTACAAAGGCAGTGAAAAAGAGCCACCACCCTCCATGGCCCCAAGGCAAGGAGATCCATGTCCAAAGGAGGAGGAGGGCTGCCCAGGAAAGTGGTCAGATCTGAAGGATTCATGTAGTGCTTAGAAAAAGTGAAGCTCTGAAGATTATTTTTCTTCTGTTTTTTAATTTATGATTTCCCCCACTCTCTATTAACATGGAACCTGTCCTAGTCTTCTAGTGAGCAGCCACAGTGGGCAGGAATGGACATGTGCTGTGGCTTGCTAAAGGAGCTCATGGAGGGGAAAAACAGGCACTGCCCATGGTGGGCACAGGAGAAAAATCAGCTCATGCCAGCCTGGGCAAGCTGTTAGTTTTCATGCCTCAAATCCTCACCTTAACAATCAGGCAACAGAAAGCAGGAAGGAACCAGCTGACATGTCGTATCTCTGAAAGAGAAAGAGTCAAAGGTCAGACTTCAGCTAAGCTGCAGCCTCTCCAAAAGGCCCAACACCTCTCACTGTGAGTAACTGTGCCTTTTGAGGGCCAGCAAAGCTCACCAGAGACCACTCCTTCCCTGCCCAAGGAATGGCCCAGCAGGGAATCTACAGCAGAATTCCCACCACAGTGCTACAGCCCTGTGAGGCTCATGGGGAACAGGACCTGTGGTAGGAGCCTTCTGTCCCTCTGCAGGTCAGTCACAGCATGGCCATGAGCTTGGCCAGGACATCAGGAGCCACCAGCAAGGGCTTTCTCCCTGACAGCTTTTATAGGCTCAGCTTGGTTCCCCTGGTTCAGCCCTGTCCCTATATTTGGAAGGAAGGGATCGACACTCCCGCCTGCTCACCAATTCCTGTTCATTTTTTGCCATATACAGTGTGTAAAGGAAGGACCTGCTCTTCTCTCCCAATTTTAGTAGCTCTGGGATTTTGCAGACTTTTCTTTGGTGGAAATTTCCTTTATTGGGAACATACTGTCCTGCCAGCTACAACCACAGCCAGCACTTCACTCTCACCAGCGTGTCAAACAAATGCTAGCACAGAAGGGACCTGCCTCACTGCTCCTGCTCACAGACTGCCTGGGCAGAGCTGCACAGTGGTGAAGGAACCCAAACCAGCTCTGTGTGGGGTGGAGAGCAAGGCCACGGGAAGAAAAAGGGGATGAGGATTCATGCAGGATCAGTTATGGCAATTCTTGTGGCTTACACCAATGCATGGGTCAGGGAGGACAGGAGGAGAGGCCATGACTGAAATATGGTGTGACAAACATGGCAAATTAGAGACTAATCAGAAAGAACAACACCCAAATCTGGTCAGGGATGGACGGTTCATGAATGTCAAATCATGAATACACTGCACAGGTTTAGCTTTGAATACAGCCTTGGCTGCCCATGACATTCACTGCCCTTGCTGCCAAGAGGAGCTGCAGAAGCCCCATAACACCATGCTAAGGAGGTTCTCACACGTGTGACTGGAACTCCCACTGAAGGATACTGGGGAAGTGGGCTTTAAGTGGAGGTGTCTCCCAGTCCCAACATGCTGTTTGGTTGCTACAGAGCAGCCAGGCAATGGCTGGCAGGGCAGCACTTGGCACAACAGAGGGAGCCTTCACACACAGCTGGAGTGAGCTCCTGGTGCAGGAGAGGAAGGGTGTCCTCTATCCCAAACCATTCTGTCTGCTCTGGTCATCTGTCACTGTTGAGCAAGCCCTGTTTGCTCTCTGCACTGCATGGACATCACCCAAGGCTGCAGGACCAGCCTTCCCTCAGCAGAACGGAGCCAACAAGCCTTGTGTGGAGCCAGAAGCCCCCTCCACCCTCCCCAGTCAGCTCCTGCCACCTCCCACAGCACCACTCTGAGCTGGAGCACCCTGGGGCACCTGCAGCTGCTGCCACAGCACGGGGGATGTCACCCCTTTGGGACAGTGGCTGACCCTGTTTGTGTTGGCCCGTGGGGAGCCACGCCTGTGGGCTTGCAGCAGAGTCACTGTCACTGGAGTTTTGAAAAACATGTTCCATGTTGCCCTTAATTTCATTTAAGGTCACTAAAAATGGACACCACGGCCACATATCTCATGAACCATGAATTCCTAGAATCCCCTAAGCCCGAAGGATGAGGGAAAAGCTTATTTTAGCAGGCATCCCTTGTGATCGGCCCTTTGAACTCAGCACAGTGGATGTGCTGGGAGCAAAAAGCTGAGGCACACCAGGCCAGAGAACACGCTGGGGCTTTGTCCTGACACCAAATTGCCGCTGTAATTCAGAAAGGACATTTCCTGCTCCCAGGCATGCTCAAGGCAAGAGGACTGGACAGACTGGACCTCACCCACACAGTCATTGGGGTTGGAAAAGACCTCCAAGATCAAGTCCACTTCTGAGCGATGCCCATCTTGTCACCCAACCCAGAGCACCGAGTGCCACCTCCAGCCCTTCCTGGGACACCTCCAGGGATGGGGACTCCACCACCTCCCTGGGCAGCCCGTTCCAGTGTTTGACTACCCTTTCAGTGAAGAATTTCCTGCTGATGTCCACCCTGAGGCAGTTCCCTCTCCTCCTGTCCCTGTTCCCTGGAGCAGAGCCTGATCCTCTGGCTGTCCCCTCCTGTCAAGAGTTGTGCAGAGCCAGAAGTTCCCCCTGAGCCTCCTTTTCTGCAGGCTGAGCCCCTTCCCAGCTCCCTCAGCCCCTCCTGGTGCCCCAGACTCTTCCCCAGCTCTGTCCCCTTCTCTGCACATGCTCCAACCCCTCACTGTCCTGGCTGTCATGGGGGTCCCAGAACTGGACAGAGCACTCAAGGTGCCCCAGCAGTGCCCAGCACAGGGCATGGTCACTCTCCTGGTCCTCCTGGCCACACCATGGCTGGTACAGACCCAGCTCTCATTGACCTTCTTGGCCACACTGCTGACTAAGTCCGCACACCCAGCTGTGGAAGCAGAACAAAGAGAACCCCCAGGCAGCAAGAGCCACTCTCTGTCAGAACCCAGGACGTCCCACTGACTGTCCTGGATGATCCGAGTCCCTGGCAGGGGGTTCCGAGACCCTGGCATGCAGCCAAAGGCACCTGTGACTTTGACTTTGACCCATGGAGCAAATTACCAGCTTTATGTGAAGAATTACAAGTCAGGAGAGTTTAAGTAGAATAATAGTTGTCACAGGGTGAAAAGGTAGAATTTTAGGGTTTTTAGAATGGAGGTTTGGGGTCCCAAGATGGAGGAATTTGGGCGTGCCCTGTCCTTCTTTCTCCCTCCTAGCCTCCATGTTCTGCGTGATCCACTTTTGGATTGGTTTAGAGTAAAGACAGACTGTCTAACATAGGATAGGTACTGGAAAATAAATGTAAATGAAGTACACGTAGTTTTTAGTATAAAATGTTGACACCAGCCCAAGGGCGGGCAGTGTGCCTCGAACTGACCTGCTGAACCGACCTCAGCAGGCCAGAGAAAGAAAGCATTAGATAAGAGAAAATAAACCACCTCGAAAACCACAGCTGAAGAATCCTGACTCCTTCGCCAGTTCCTGGGCTGGGAAAAGAGACTTTCTAACACATCTCGGGGTCATCTTGACCAGCAGAGATCTCGAGAACTCTCCTGGATTTCTCTTGCTGGTTCAGGTGTCCAGCTGGGAGCAGAGTGCAGGAGAACAAGTGGCCCTGAGCAATGACCCACGGCAGCTGCAGGTTCATCTGCTGCTCTGTGCTGCCAGCATCACTGCAGACACAGAGCTGTCCTGAGGTGAAGGTCACGAGGGTGCTGTCACCACGAGCCACATTGCCTTGCAAGGCTCTCTCATCCCATCCTGGGGCTGCCAGGGAGCTTTTATTGCTGCCCTTCATTCAGAAAAGGGCACACTCAGAGCTCAACATACCCCTGCAAATTAAGGTGGATTTACTGGTTGGTGTCTGTCTATTTTTGCACAAAGAACTTCGGGAGAACAAGAAGGTTTTGTAAGCTGCAGCTGAGTAAGTTCCCTGGCACGCTGAAGGAACCTGCTTTATTAAACTAGTAATGCACAGCTTAAAACATGGAATGAGTTGGCTCTTGCACAGAGACAGGTGCAGTCATTCCTGCCCAGGTCTCCCCAGCACAAATCTTCACAGCAACATGCACAACTGATGTAGAGCTGCTAGAAGTCAGGGCTAGACACTCCACCACCAGTAAAATGTCCTTTTAAAAGCATCAGTTTCCAGTTGAACCAAACCACTCTTTAAAATTCTCTTCTAAGAGACAAATGCTCAGCTTTTTGCCTTCCCTTTTAGGCCACCAAACGGAAGAGCAGTCCAGTAAAACTGAGGGGCTTGTCAGTTCATGTCTAAAGTAAGGGCTGTGGCCATTCCCCCTGCAGCACAGACCAGCACATCTGCTTCACTGAGCACAGACTCACTGCCCCCGGGCTGAGGAGCTCCTGGGCAGCACACATGGCTGGAGCTGCAGCTCCTGGAAGTTCCAGGTGAGTGCATGGCTTCAGCAGCAGGGGCTGGAAAGCCTTGGTTGCAATCAGCAACCTCAGTGCATCGGGGCAGGCTGTTCCCAGCTCTGGCTGACTCCTCAGCACTCCGTGCTTGTTCTGCCTGCCTGAAAACTCACACTGACTTGCAGAGAGGTGGTGAAGAGCCCAACTCAGTTCTCAGGCTCCAGCTCCATCCTGCAGTTCACTGAAGACCATGTGAGAGCCTTCATTTGTCCCAGATCCTGGCTGGGGGGTGATGGAAGCACATCTTAGGAATGCCAGGTCAGTGCTGGGACCAGGCAATTCTGACCAAGTGAGAAAAGACTCAGAAAATGTAAATATCTTCAAAGGTACTGCAGAAGGGGAGAAAGAGCAACAGCGTCTCCATCCACACATGACCTTGACCCAAGCTGGAGATGAGGAAGACTTGCTTTCTTCCTCAGGCTGTGAACAAGGATGAAGAGGCTCTGGGTGACTGCAGCAGGACTACAGACCTCCTGAGAGTCCTTCTTATCCGAGTCTTTCCATGATCTGCACTGAAAATGCAACACAGGGCTTTTGCAGTTGTTTAAGGTCACAGTCTCTGCACCTCGTCAGGCCCCGGCCCTGGCTGTGCTGGGGCTGAGAACACTCCTAAAGCAGCCAGGCTTCACCCGTGTGGCTTAAGTGTCACTCATTAGCTGAGCCCCTCCATGGGCTATGCAGGCAGCACACGAGGAATGTGCTGCCTTCCTTGGGCAGACAAATGGAGCCAATCCTCATTCCTCAGACATCTTGTCACTGGTCCCCAGCCTGGGATGGCAGCAGCCCCTCAGAGGAGATGCTGTTTTCCACTGGTATTTCCAGGCCAGGGCTGGCTGTGCTGTGGGTTGGCCCTGGCCGGGACTGTCTTCTGTCCTGTCGTTGTCCCTGGGGTAGCCGGGGTCCCTGCTGGCCTTGGGGAACACAGGTTCACCTTGCACAGCATCAGGCTCTGACAAATCTGCTTCCCAAATGAAACCTGTCACCTGGTACAGATTCCAGAGACCCACCTGGGCAGCCTGGCCCTGCTCAGCCCCACACCAGCAGCCAGCACAGCCCCAGGAGAGGAGCCCTGTCACAAACCTTCCCTGCCAGAGCTGAGCTCCCTCCCTGTGGGCTGGGCACTGCACCTGGGGATACAGGGAATTTGGGTACAATGAGTACAGAGGCAGTTTGCTTCATTTCTAACACTGGACTATAAAAATACTGAATATCAGCTGACAAAACACCTCCAATCACCCCCAGCAGATTCCCTTCCCCTCCCTGACCAGCTCTGCCTCCTCCCAGCGAGCACTTAGCACAACCCTTGGGCCTCCTAAACACACAGAGAACACATTTGTGTTCCCTGCTGTCACTGAACAGGGCAGGGAAATCCTAACAGTTGCCTAAACAACATTTTTGGGTTTTTAATAAACAAACAAAACTCCAAATAAAGAAAAAAAAAACCAAATGCCAAAGAACAACGAAGCCCCACAACCAACCACAAAACTCCTCACTTCCAAAAAAAGTCTCCCTCTTGGAAAAGCCAAGGGAAAAGTGATGGGCATGGTCAAATTGGGAGGCTGAAAAAAGCAGGACATCAGTTGGTCCCACTGCCATGAGGCAAGGGACATGTCACTCCATCTGAAATCTTTCTGGGCCTTTGCCACACTCCCCCCAGTCTGCCACAATCTTGCTGGGTCAGCTGGTTCTGCCTTTCAGGGCACAGAAGCACAAGGTAAAGGACACAACACTGCTGCCAAAACATTTGGGAGAAGACAGGAATCCTGTATTTGTCTCTGTGGTACGAGTCAGCTGCAAACGAGCTTTAGAGAAATCAGTGTAACAGGTGACTCTTCCCAGGCTGCAGGTCACGTGCTGATTTTGCAAAGGTTTGCCTTGTCCAAATTCTGCTTTAACTTGGCTTAGCTGTAACACCAATTCTTTCTTCTGAGCAGGTGCTTCTAACTGATTTATTTTTACTTACCATTGCTCCATACAATCATGGTCTTCCAGACTGTCCTCTGTGCAGAAAAGGTATTTGGCCCTAACACAGTGGTGCAATATTTAAAATGCAGGCCTGGTGTGACAGCAGAGACCTCGAGAAGGGCAGACAAAGGCTGTTGTGCAGAGCACAGCCACAGGCTGGTAAGAGGTGGGGCAGAGATGGGTCCTGAGGACTCCACAAATACAAACAAATCACAAGGGATCAGATAAATACAGACCTGAAGGTGAAACCCATGGAGGAGAGCAAGTATGCAATGTATGTAAAAATTCATGAGATGTCACTGCTCTGAAACAGGTGAAGTTTACTTGTGTTCCCAATTTCGGAAAGACAGAAATTTTCCACAGGCTTTGCACCTTCCCTCGGATGGGAATGCTCTCTTCCAACCCCCACACTCAGGAGAACACCGGTGCTACCTGCAGCAACACCTGTGCTCAGTCTAAGACCCTCTGAACTCACACCAAGAACTGTTCTGGTTTGTCTCCTGTGGGCCCTTCTCTGAGGTTCAGCTTTAAAAAGCACATTCAGCTCCTGATGTGCGTGACTAGAAATAAATACTGCTTTCTAAAAAGAAGGAAAACAGAGCAAGAGTATGAAGCTTGACCGGTATACAAAGTTCTGATGACATTCTAGTCAAACCTAAGGAAATAAAAATATGTATTGTCCATACAAATCAATCTTTATTTTCAAATGCTGCACTGCATAAAATGTGTCTGATTGCCAGCCCTGTGCATGGACACAGCCCCCCTCCACCCTCCCCACTTCCCCCAGCACAAGCAGAGCAACTACACACACCATCATTTGCACCAGAAGAAAAAACTATTTGCAACCCAATTCTCTTTTCCTTATAAGTGAACAGTGTTCACCTGGAAAAAATCATCAGAAAAATACATTTAATTTCTGCATTCAGACGAAATGATCAGGCTCGCTACAGGGCTGGTCCCATGTGTGGAAGCAGCTGGTGCTTTCAGTGCTCTTCACCTTCTTAACCCGGATAAAGAAGCACTCTTAAGGCTCCCCTGCTTCTAATAGTGCAGCTGCCTCTCCCAGAAGGCAAAACAGTGCAGAGAAACCAGAGGGCAGAGCTCCTCTGAGAACGCCATGGCCCCATCCAGGAATGGCTTTGCATCGAGTAATCCTCCTGCAGTGACTGCTGTCCTTGCCACACCAGCAATTCTTTTTTTACCGGCAGTATTTTCCCAGCAACACACACGTTCTTCCCAAGCGAAAAGTGCTTTCCATCCTTTGCTCCCAGCAATGTTTCAGAGAAGTCCCACATTTTATTCTGTACCCAAGATCTCGTTGGAAATTATATCCACGGGGAAGGCTCTGTAGAGATTTTTGGTAATGGGAATGTGCAGAAACACGGATGACCTTTCTTATTTGGAAGAAAGGAGACCTGCTTGACAGGATGTTACACTGGTGTGCTTCTGCTTCAACTCCAGCGTCCAATCACAGCCAAACCCACAGGTGACATTCACAGCAATCCTTGAGGACCTTCTCCTTTAGGATCTGTATCTTCTCATGTGCGCAGCAATGGAAGAAGAAATCTCAGCACTCTTCTTATTCTGGCCATAGTAATCCACGAAGTCACCGTCGGGGCCAAGGAGGTACATAATTATAGTGTGATCCACCTGCAAGAGCACAGCGCGGTGAGAGGCCACGGCACCACACAGCACCAGCTCAGGTGGGAAACGCGGGATCAGGAGCGGGGCCGGCAGTGGGATACAGGGAAATGCGGGATTGGGATCAGAACAGGCAGTGGGATACAGGGAAATGCAGGATTTGGATCAGAACCGGCAGTGGGACACAGGGACATGCGGGATTGGGACTGGGGATCAGGACCGGCAGTGGGATACAGGGAAATGCGTGATTGGGATTTGGGATCGGGACCGGCAGTGGGACACAGGGACACGCGGGATCGGGACCGGGACTGGCAGTGGGATACAGGGAAATGCGGGATTGGGATTTGGGATGGGACCGGCAGTGGGACACAGGGACACGCGGGATCGGGACCGGGACTGGCAGTGGGATACAGGGAAATGCGGGATTGGGATTTGGGATGGGACCGGCAGTGGGACACAGGGACACGCGGGATCGGGATTTGGGATCGGGACCGGCAGTGGGACACAGGGACACGCGGGATCGAGATCGGGACCGGCAGTAGGATACAGGGAAATGCGGGATCGGGATTTGGGATGGGACCGGCAGTGGGACACAGGGACACGCGGGATCGAGATCGGGACCGGCAGTAGGATACAGGGAAATGCGGGATCGGGATTTGGGATGGGACCGGCAGTGGGACACAGGGACACGCGGGATCGAGATCGGGACCGGCAGTAGGATACAGGGAAATGCGGGATCGGGATTTGGGATGGGACCGGCAGTGGGACACAGGGACACGCGGGACAGGCGCGCCCCCTGCCGCCGCACTGAAGCAGCCTCGCCCATGCACAGCCCGGATATTCCAGCTGGATTTATATCAAAATCAACTCCACTGCAAATTTATTTAAATGACACTGCACGTGCTGTCTGCACCTAACCGTGACATCTTTCTCAGCAAAGACACAGAGTGCTGGCTCTGGGAGCATGATTGCTCAGGGCTGAAATGCAGCCGTGCTCCGAGTTTCAGCTGCATTAGAAATGAGAAATCACAGCAACTTCGGAACACGTAGGAAAAGAGCCAGTCAAATATGCTAAAGATCAGAAAGAAATTCAACTATTCCCAGGCTTGCTGGTTCCTGTGCTACCATCTGCACTTCTGGGATTGTTTAGAACACACTTTAGTAAGGTGCTGAGCTTGTAGGAGGGCATTGTGGTTCTGACAGGTGAACAGAACACTGCACATGGGACCTCAGTAAAGATCCAGTAGCTGGTTTTAAAATGTTCATGCTGCTCTTATCCAGTCTTTCAGTAAGCAAAGGTGCTTTTACTCACTATGTAATCGTTGTCCTCATCCTTGGGCCCTTCGCTGTAGTACACACGGTATGCTTTAGCCACCTGGTCAATCTGTGCCTTGCTACCAGTCAATCCCACCAGCTTCGGAGAAAATTCTAGATAGAAAGAAGACATTTACACATTTCAGTATAAAGAATCCCTTTGAGGGGCTCCTTTTTAGTGCTCTGCACCACATGCCATGAGACACGGAGGAAGAAAGCAGGAATACCTTTAACGTATCTGGCAATGGCTTCTTGGTTGTCCCTCTCAGGATCGATGGTGATGAAGAGTGGGGTCAGATTAGGCAAAGATGGAATTCGATCTGTGATATTAACAGTTATTATTTGTTTTAGAAAACCAGGTGTCGTCTCTTATCTTCCTTCAAACAAGTTCATAGCCATGCAACATCAATCCAAGCCCACCCCAAGCGACTAGACCATTTTATTTATGTAATTTGTGAAGGAAGCAAGTGCCGTGGATGCAATGCTCTGTGTCTGTGCTTCCAGACCCTGAATTCCCATACCGATTTCATCTACCACTGCAATCATTTTCTCCAGTTCATCAGGACAGATGTCAGGGCAGTGAGTGAAGCCAAAGTAGATCAGCACCCACTGGCCAAGGTAGTCCTTGCTGGTCCTGGGCTGTCCCTCATGGCTGACGAGGGAGAAGGGCCCTCCCAGCAGCGGCTTCCCAATGCCTCGGTTTCTTTCCTTCTCCAGTTCTACAAAACACAAGTGGGAATCAAACACGCCCATGCCACAAGGCACAATGCTGAGTGACATGACCCTGACTGCTCAGGGTCATGCCAAGTGCCACCAACGCCTGTCATGCAGACACCCAACGTGCACATGCCTTCCAGAAAGCGTTCCTTTTGGACAAAATCAAATATATCACTAAATTCCTTTGAAACATGATATTGTCTTTCATTGTTACCCAACCCCATTTTTGTTTAAAAAGGGAAAAAATAAAGACAAGGTATCTGGCCTGCTGCGAAGCAGCGAAACCAGCATCCGTTGAAAACTGAGCATACCCTAAAAGCTGCAATAGCTCTGTTTTGAACTGTAAATGCATAAAAAGGAAATGCATGGGTTGCTGCAGGAGAGGGCACAGCTCGGGGCTGCACGGCAGGAACCCAGCGAGCCCCCACTGGCACAGCGTGCAGCCAAACACAACTATTCCAACCCAGGAGCTTTAAATCGCTGGGCCTTGAATTGCTTTTAATATTTGAAAATCTTCTGCGGCACTTCCGTACTCACAGGCACGAAGCGGCCGTGTGGAGAGCGCTACAGGGACGATGCCCAGGCAGCTAAAATACATCTGAATGAAAAAACAACATTACCTAAACACGACAAACGCTTCATGTGAACACGAAACGCGACACCCCCGGTGTAAGAATCCGTGCCTGGACGGGCTGTTCGGGTCCAATCCGGCTAGCTAGGGAGCCCAGCCCACACGATCCCACACGGACTAAAGGCAAACAGCGCAACACAACCCCCCAGCTCCCCCCGCAGCCCGCACTCACTCTCCTCCTTGTGCCGCTTCATCAGCTTCATGCCGGCCAGCAGCCCCCCGCCCAGCACCACGGTGGCCGCCAGCGACCGCCAGGACACGAGCTGCGGGGGACAAGGGTGTGGTGACCGCTCGGGGCACCGAGGGCCCGGCCCGCGCTCCCTCCGTCCCTCCCTGCGTGCCTCACTCACCCGTCTCTGCGCGCCCGCCCGCGGCCCGCGGCCCGGCGGCAGCTGCGACAGCGGGCGGCTGCGGGGCGAGGGCAGCAGAGCCCAGCCCCGCACGGCCGGGCCCGGCAGCGGCCGCAGCCACAGCCCCGGGCCCGTCCGCAGCCGCCACAGCCCCGCCGCCCCCGCCATGTTGCCGCCGGCCGCGCCGCCCTTTCCGGCGCGCCCCAGGCCGCCATGCAGGCCGCGCCGCGCCTCGCCTTCGGGGTCGTCGCCGACATCCAGTTCGCGGACGCGGAGGACGGGTACGATTTCGGCGGCTGCCGGCGGCGCTACTACCGGAACAGCCTGCGCTTGCTGCGGGAGGCGGTGCGGGAGTGGGCCGGCGAGAGCCCGCCGATAGACTTCGTGCTGCAGCTGGGCGATAGCATCGACGGGCAGAACGCCCGGCGCGGCGAGGCCGAGAGCGCCCTGCGGCAGGTGCTGGAGGTGCTGGGGCAGCTCTCGGTGCCGGTGCACCACGCGTGGGGCAACCACGAGCTGTACAACTTCAGCCGGGCCCGGCTGGTGCACACCGGGCTGTACAGCCGGCCCGCGGGGGGCTCGGACGGGCCCCCGGACAGGGAGTGCCACGCGTACCACTGCAGCCCGGCCCCGCGGCTCCGCCTCGTCGTGCTCGACAGCTACGACGCGAGCACCCTGGGCACGGACCCCGGCAGCGACCGCTACCGGGAGTCCCTGCGGGTGCTGCGGGAGAAGAACCCCAACGATGACCTCAACAACCCCGAAGGTACCTCCGGCTTGGCAAGGGCGCGGGCGGCCGAAGCTTCGCTGTCCGGAGCTGCCGGTGCTGACAGCGGGATGCCAGGGGCTCGCAAGATGTGTCCTGTGCTGCCCGCTCCCTGCCGTCAGTGCGGGCACAGGAGATGCTCCCCCGTATGCCTGGCACCGCTGGGCTGGGGCTGTGCCCTGCTCTGTCCCCGCAGTACCAGGGAGGTGGCTGGTGCAGAGCACTGAGCAGTGCCCACCCTGTTCCATGCAGGGGAAACCCAACAGTGGAAACCCTGTTTGGGTAGTGTGACCAGGAGATGCTCCCCTGTACGCCTGGTACTGCTGAGCTAGGGTTGTGCCCTGCTCTGTGCCCCGCAGTAGCAGGGAGGTGGCTGGTGCAGAGCACCGAGTAGTGCCCACCCTTTCCCATGCTGTGGGGAAACCCAGCAGTGGAAACCCTGTTTGGGTAGTGTGACCAGGAGATGCTCCCCTGTACGCCTGGTGCCGCTGGGCTGGGCTCTGTGTGCCCCACAGTACCGATGCAGAGCACCAAGTTGTGCCCACCCTGTTCCATGCCAGGGGGAAACCCAACAGTGAAAACCCTGTTTGGGTAGTGTGACCAGGAGATGCTCCCCTGTACGCCTGGTACTGCTGAGCTAGGGTTGTGCCCTGCTCTGTGCCCCGCAGTAGCAGGGAGGTGGCTGGTGCAGAGCACCAAGGTGTGCCCACCCTGTCCCATGCTGTGGGGAAGCCCAGCAGTGGGGGTTTGGGTAGTGTGACACTGGTGTGACACGCTACCCTGTTTGGGTAGTGTGACCAAAACTCCCGGAAACACTAACAAATAATCTTCTTTGTGCAAGGGGCCTGGAGTTCTGATGCGGGAAATGCAAAAACAACCCCCAAAGGTTCTGAGCGTAAACCGACTGTCAGCAGATTGATGTAAGGCAAATAGAGGAAGCATGGGAGGTGGATGCATTTGTGCCTAACCTTCTTCTTCATTGCAGGGCTCAAAGAACCTCATTTTGTAGCGTTTAATGGAGGATTTAGCCAAGCCCAGCTGGACTGGTTTGATGAAGTCCTCAAGTTCTCTGATGAAAACCAAGAAAAAGTTATAGTTATGGGTAGGTAGATATGGAGGGAAACTAACAGACAATCAGAATGGTTTGTGTTGGAAGGGCGCTTAAAGCCAGTCTAGTTCCAACCCCTGTATTTGATGGGGGGTGTACAGAGGAAGCTCTCAGCAGCTCCTCTCAGAAAACTCATTTCTGAGGGTGGCTTCTTCCCTCCTCGCCAAATCCCAATTAATGCAAAACCAGCATAACTCCCATGGAAATACAAGGGGAAAAAAAAAGTTACCTAGCCCATGTATATTAGCTGTGGTAAACGTGTAGTTGGTCTGGTGAAGAACAGATGGAACCTGTGAAAGAGCAGAACAGCAACCACACCTCACTCTGAGGGTGAGCTTTCTGTACTCAGTAATTGTATTTGCAGGGTGCCCCATGGCAGGAGGAAGGAAGGAATCTGACTGCATGTTCTCAGAAGGCTAATTTATTATTTTACGATGTTCTAGTATATAAAAGAATACTAAAATAAACTATACTAAAGAATACAGAAAGGATACTTACAGAAGGCTAAAAAGATAATAATGTAAACTCGTGACTCTCTCCAGAGTCTGACACAGCTTGGCCCTGACTGGCCAATAAGTCAAAACAATTCACATGAAACTAATGAAAGAACCCCCTGTTGGTAAACAATGTCCAAATGCATTCCAAAGGAGCAAAACACAGGAGAAGCAATTCAGATAATTATTTACCTTTTTCTCTGAGGCTTCTCAGCTTCCCAGGAGAAAACCCTGGGCAGAGGGATTTTTCAGAAAATGTGATTGCCACACTCAGTGGGATGGCTGAACTTCCCAGCAGTGAGGAGATTTATTACAGTCGAACTCTCTTTCTTTCTTTCCCTGTGGACTGCAGCTCACGTGCCCATCCATCCCTGTGCTTCCAACGGAGTTTGCCTGGCCTGGAATTACGAGGCTGCCCTGTCGGTGATACACGCGCACGGGTGCGTGGTCTGTGTCCTCGCAGGGCACCTGCACGACGGCGCCTACTGCCAGGACTCGCACGGCGTTCACCACCTCACCCTGGAGGGGCTCATCGAGACGCCCCCCGACAGCAACGCTTTTGGAACTGTTCATGTCTACGAAGACAAAATGGTACTGAAGGGAAGGGGCAGAATTCCTGACAGAGTTATGCAGTTCTGAAATACCGGGCAAATAGAGATTGCTCTCCTTCAGGAAGGACTCGGACAAAAATTGAGGAGGTTCAGCTGTTTGCTTTTAGAAAGCTGTGCATGGCTGATCCTTGCTGCTTTAGCTCAGGCGTTTTTCTCTTGGATACAGAATTTTAGAAATTGTGTTTCTGTAAGAAAGCACCTGACCTCTTTTTGGAGAATAGAGAAGGCCAGTAATTTAAATTAATATACTGGAATGCAGAATGTTCATTTCAAACACCCAATCCAGACTGGATTGCTACTGTGAAAAGATGCAAACCCTGTAACAAATATTGCTCAAAAAAGCCCTAATGGTGTTCTCTCAGTGAGTATTAAAGCATGCAGAGTTGTACCTGCCCAGCCACATCTCTATTTATTTATTTATTTTCTGTGAACATTACAGTAAGGTCTCATGTCTGGCAGAATAAATCCAGCCTGTAGCCTAATTCAGTCTTCTAGCATTGTTTTAAAAGACTAATCCTCAGAGAAAGCTGAGCCTAAAGAGAGTGGAGATGATCTGTGCTGCACCAGGGAATGCTGCAGATGCTCAGGCTGTGCCGTGTGTGCACAGCTGGGATCACCTGCAGCAGTGCTGAGAGTGAGCTCTGACACCCAGCTAAATAAAGGTGTTGTGTGGTACACCTGGAGCTGTCCTGGCTCTGTCCCAGCCAGCTCCTGAGTCCAGTGTATCCACCTGTGCTTCCTTCTCCAGGATGAATAGTGGGACATGCTGCTGCAGGGCTACTGCACGGCTCCTGCTTTCCAAGAAAAATTAGGTGAGCAGCAGAGTTGTGAGAGTGCCCACATCTGCTGGTCACAGGCTCAAATATGCATCTCCCAGAAAATAAAAGACATGGAGGCTTTCACTGAGTTTTCTTATAAAAAATAGTGTTTATTACTCAGTAAAACCAGTGGCTTTCAGTTAAAGATAGTAGCAAAAATATTTTTTGAGATATATTCTCCATATGATTTTTGCACAGGACAGAAATACAGACTGCTCAGTTTTCCAAAAGGTCTGAAATGGATTATCCAGGCACATTTTGGAAAGTTCTATGGCTGTAAATAGTCATTTATTAAGACAGCATGTGCTTTATTTGTCCCTTATGTTACAGAATAGTAGATTTCCCAAGCCACAAGGTGATTGGAGAGTGATCCAGGGACGCAGTGCTATCTTGAATATACCATCAGAACAGACATTAGATCAATGGTGCTCGGAAAATCTAAGAAGCAGCAAGGTGAACAGTTTCCATAGAAAAATTCCCCACTCAGTTGTGACAGTGTTCTTCAAATCTCAACTGGCACTGCTGGAAGCAGCCAGGTGTTCTTGGGCCCTATCAAACTGGCACACCTTTTGTTAAGCACCAAAAACAAAGGCAAATAAGGTCAGCACAGTCACTGTGATAGTTACTGCAGACTTTCTCCCCCCAGTTAAATCACGGTTTTGCAGTGTGTTGGCCAAGACTCTCGCACGTCTTTGTTCACATAAATGTACAGCCACGAAACAAAGGGCAAGAGGGCAACAACAACTGCAGCAACCAAACGAGCTCCTCCCAGGGGACTCCTGTAAGAACAAATCCAACAGAGCTGCTTCAAATCGCTGAATCTTTAAGGCTGAAAAAGACCTCCATGATCATCAAGTCCAACCTTGGACTGCATACCACCACACCTACTAAACCCTATGGTGCAGTGCCACATCCAGTGCTTTTTTTTGAACACTTCCAAGGAATGTTGACTCCACCACCTCCCTGGGCAGCCTGTGCCAACTCTTGACCTCTTTCAGTTTAGGAATTTTCCCTAGGATCTAATCTCAACCTCCCCTGGCACAGCTTGAGGCTGTTTCCTCTGGTCCTGTCACTGTTCCCTGGGAGCAGAGCCTGACCCTCACCAGGCTGCACCCTCCTGTGAGCGAGTTGTAGAGAGTGAAAAGGTCCCCCCTGAGCCTCCTTTTCTCCAGCCTGAGCCAGTCCAGCTCCCTTGGTGACTCCTTGGTGCTCCAGACTCTTCCCCAACTCTGTTCCCTTCCAGTCCTTCATAGTCCTTTCTGAAGTGAGGTGCCCAAACCTGACCCCAGGACTGGAGATGCCTCAGCAGTGCCAGCACAGGGGACAGGCACTGTCTCTCATCCTGCTGACCACACCATGATGGGACAGCCCAGATGTCCTTGGCCCCTGCTACAGCCACCACATAGCAGTCACATCTGCCTGCAGCTGGAAAGAGCAGAGAGCCTTTGGCCAATTTAATGGGGCTCCTATGGATGTATCACCAGTCTTTTACTGGAGAGGCACAAAGAATTTTCTGACAACACAGGCAACAGAAACTAGTTGGAATTGAATAAAGCACCTGAAGCAAAGGGAAAATGCCCCTATTATGGCAGGAGGCCAGAAAAAGTGCTTCATGTAGCCTTACATTCCCCCCTGCCCCAACTTTAATCTGTGCAAGATCCTCCAGGCTGTAGCACCAGCTGCTACTGCTTGGGCATCTGCAAGGTTCAGAGGGTGACATGGAACAGGAAAACAAACTGCCAAAATCATCTGCGTGTTTTCAAGGAGCTAGTCACTAAATGTGAACACTGGAATGGATTATAAAAAAAGAGAAAATAAAACTTACTTTGCCGAACTGCGACAAAGACTCATCCATATTGTAATAATCACCAGACCAAACAATTCTCTAAAAAAGCAAACAAAAAAAACAGATCAGAAAATAGAATACAAATTTTGCCTTCAAAACAGCAGTGGCTGCTCCTTTGGAGAAGTTCTATATATTTTTCTAGGATTATAATTATAAAGGTATTTACAAAGAGTAACTTTGTAAAGATACTCTTTGTAAATACTCTTTACAAATCGACATGACAGCTAAACAGCTGCAGAAATTCCTGCCTCCACATTTTGCTCTGCTGCTGGATTTATATTCCATAGCACATTTCTCTCATTGAAACAGGCAATGCAGGCACATTTCTCTCATTGAAACAGAGCAAAGCAACATCCCAGTTTTCCAGACTGTGATTAGGTCCAGAAGTAACTGCCAGGGCTTCACTGTAGCTGCCATGTACTTTACAAGCACCTACTTTTTACACACCTGAATGTCCAGGTGAGAAATTCTCCCTCATCCTCTGGAGGAGTCAGCAGCCCATGCCAGATTAACATGAATTTGGTATCGCCTCAAGAGTTTTTAAAACATTGATTACCACTCCTACAGCCCCAGGAAAAGAGCACAAAGCTGTTTCACTGTGCTTGGGCCCTGGTCTCTGAAAGCCAGACATAAATCCAACTGCCTCCCCCAATCAGGGAGGCAATGACTGTTCCCCTCCCTGTGTCCAAGCAGTCACTGGTTTGGAGCATTAGGGTCTCTCCTCTTTGGTCTGATTCCTCTGGACCAACAGCTCTCACAGCAACAGCCCAGGAAATGAAGTTTGGAAGGTGACACCAGGAGGAGACGGCCTGGTGAGCTGGATTTGGGCAGGGGCAAATAAAACCCACTGCTTACCTGCCTTCCTCTTCATGAAAAATGTTTCCTTGAGCATAAGCAAACAAAGAGCAAGCCAAGGCAATGGTCCCAACCACACAGCCAGCAGAATGAAGGTCACAGAGGCTCCTCCAAACACCATTGTCTGGGGAAAAAACCAGATTGTCAGCCACTGTCATGAAGGATGAAGTAAACCCACCTTGGTCTGCCACACAGCTGAATGGCAAATACCCCTTGGTGAATTTACATAAACCTGCAGTTTTACAGAAGTTGTGCTATTATAATCTTTATTTTCCACAGGAAAACCCTAACTATGACTTTAACATACAGATTCTATTGACCAGCCAATGAAATATTTAAAAAATATTCAAAACCACAAGCCTCATGAGTTCTGAACTTGGGAATGCTGCCACTTTATATGCTTATAGTGGCCAGAATGCCACGAGACTGCAACGGTGTAATTTGTGATGATACCATGCACTCCTGAAGGTTTTCTTTTTAAAGTGTGATTTTAGTTTATTCAGCATAAGTATTCATCCAGAACAGATACACGCACTTTGTGTACATAAAATTGCCTTATTTTAAATTATTTCCACTGAATTAAAATACAAAAATCTTAACTGTCTTCTGAAGACTTGAAACAAATCGAATCTGAATGATCCTCTGAACTGCTGTTAGCCCCCTTGGAATCACAGCCTTTGAATCTTCCTGCCCCTGGCTCTGTGGGGCAGCTGCAATACCTGGCACTAAACAAGAACTTTAGCACTTTCACGGGATTGTGCAAAGCTCAGCTGCTTTTGCACGAGGTAGATAAACAAAAACAGATTTACAACAATGAAACAAAGTCAATTGCTCAGGTCAACACAGAGCAGGTTCAGAGCATGCTCCCAGGCTTCTGCTCCAGAAGGCTTCAAGCTGGAACTGGGGTGCACAGGCTGGCCCATCCCAGCAGCTGGGCTTTCTGCTGGGCTCCTCTCCTCACCTGCACCATGTCCAGCACTAAAGCAATGACCAGCTTCTGTATTAATAGGTCCTGCAGCTTTTTGCCCTCAGAAGGAAGTAGGATGTGTTTCCACACAGCCTGATTTTAATCTGTGGCTCAATTTTTTTAAAAAAAAAGCAAAACAGCAACCTTTTGAGGGCAAAATATGAGCAGAGACTGTTTTGCACACCAGTATCATACCTGTTATTGACGGGTTGATGCTGACAAGCAGTGTCAGGGCAGCTGGCACTAAGTAGACAACCTGTTAATGACATAAATCTACTCGGTAGCAAATCTTAGCAAGCTCAGGAAGCAGAAGTGCCCAGCCACAGGAATACTTCTGCCCTTCGCACAGTTTGTCAGAGGCACAGAGCAGATCGCAGTCCCTCTGGCATGCCCTGGCACTGCTAGTGCTCATCTTCACCATCACCACCCAAAATCCCAAAATCCCAGGCCATCAGCCCACAGCCAGCCCTTGCTCCTCTGCTCCTGGCTTACAGAATACTGGCTGTCTGACCAAGCACCGCAGAGCCCTGAATCCTGACCCTGCCCGGCCCTGGGCTCCCCAGACCCTCCACCCGCGCTGGGGCGTTTTGTCAGAGGACATCTCGCACTCCAGGGCACTCAGGGCAGCCCTGCCCAGCCAGCAGCTCCTGTCGCACACCACACTGTCCCCGTCACCCGCAGCTGCCAGCCGGGGCCGGGGGCTGCTCAGTGCCCGAGGCAGGACGGGCACCGGAGCGGGGCTCGCTCCCCGTTCCCTCGGAGGCTCCCGCTGGAGACCAGGCAAGCCCAGGGACACGGGAGCAGCGGGAGCAGCTCGGGGTGCTCAGCCCAGGCAGGCGACGCTCTGCAGGGGCAGATCTGGGCTGAAATGAGGCAGGTCCTGGAAGCACGGGCGGATCCCAGCCGCGGCTGCAGCAGGGACATCGCTCTCCCGGCGCCTGCCGCTCTTCAGCTGCGGGCCGGGACGCTCCCTCCGGCGGCCCCGGATCGGACCGGCCTTAGCGGAGCGGGGCTGGGCCCTCCGGGGCAGGAGGTGCCGGATGGGAAGGGAAGGGCAGGGCGGCCCGTACTCACCGTCCACAGCCCCGCGTCGGGGTCGTTCACCTGCAGCGGGAGGCGCGCACTGAGACCCCGGCCCGGCCGCGCTCCGCGGGAGGGGAGCGGAGGGGACGCGAGGGGAGCCCCGGCCTCACCTGCACGGCGGCCGCCAGCCCGAAGAAGGCGGCCATGAGGAGATTGCAGAGCCGCCACAGCCGCGCCGCCATGGCCGGGGCGGGACCGAGGGGACGGACAGAGGGGCGGGACGCGGGCGGGCCACGGCCCCGATCCCCATCCCTATCCCCATCCCTATCCCCATCCCCATCCCCATCCCCATCCCGACCCCGATCCCGGTCCCAGCCCCGACCCCCATCCCGGCCCCGCTCCCGATCCCCATGCCCATCTCCATCCTGATCCCCGATCCCCGATATCGATCCCGATCCTGATCCCGATCTTCGATCCCGGCCCCGCTCCCGATCCCGCTCCTCGATTCCGATCCCCGATCCCGATCCCGATCCTGGGCCTGGCCCCCATCCCCACCCCCATCTCGGCCTCGATCCCTGATCCTGGCCCTGATCCCCATCCTGTCCCCGATCCCCATCCCCATCCCTATCCCCATCCCTATCCCTATCCCTATCCCTATCCCTATCCCTATCCCTATCCCTATCCCTATCCCTATCCCTATCCCTATTCCCATCCCCATCCCCATTCCTATCCCCATCCCTATCCCTATCCTGTCCCCGATCCCCGATCCCGCTCCCCATCCCTATCCCCATCCCTATCCCCATCCCCATCCCTATCCCTATCCCTCTCCTGTCCCCGATCCCTATCCCTATCCCCATCCCCATCCTGTCCCCGATCCCAATCCCGATCTCCGATCCTGGCCCTGCTCCTACTCCTTGATCCCAGCCCCAATCCCAATCCCGGGCAGCACAGCAATCTTTTGAGGGAGGTGAGCTGCCTCCTGGATCCCTGGAAGTGTCCCAGGCCAGGTTGGACGGGTCTTGGAGCACCCTGGGACAGTGGAAGGTGTCCCTGAACATGGCAGGAGGCTAAATGAGATGAGTTTTAAGACAGCTTCCATCCCAAACCATTCTGGGATTTTTGTAAGGGTTCAGAAATAGTTTTGTGTTTAAGAAAGTCAGTCATTTTGTGCAGTCTGGAGAACCAAAAAGGATATTGCTCAGAAGAATGGCCTTGTGCCATTGTTTGCTGATCATTTATGATGAAAAGTGATGAATAATAAGTGATAATTGAAAGTGGGTCCTTTAGAAATGTGATATTTACCAAAACCAAGCCTCTGTGAGATCATATCTCCCACCAATTTCAGTATCAGCGTCATACAGTTCCCTCAGCATCCAACAGAATCAGGTCTTGCTGAATTGTTACGTGGAGGACATGTAAATGTGTCCACATTTGTGGAGAGGATTAATTCTCATTTTTAACTGAGTCTTTGAGCAGGTTACAAGAGATGAAGTTACTGCAAATAAAGCCACAGAGAAGTCAGAGTTGTCTTTGTGAGAGTCCCTACCCCTCACCTCAAAAGAAGCAGAGCTCTAGTAGTAAATCACCTTCATGCCTTGTTTCCAGGTCAGGGATAGGCTCTTTAATGTATTTTCTAACAGAGGGGAAGTAATTTTGGGCTAGAAAATGAAAATGTCAAGGATTAAAAAGCAACAGTGGTGATAAAAGTGTAAGAAGAATGTAAGAGCATGTCTTTCATTAGCATAATAATTATTAGCATAATATGATAGGAAAATAAAAGCAGCCAAGCTTTTCAGGCACACCAGCTCTTCTTTGTGTGGGAAACAAAATTATGAGTCACTGCCCATTTTTTCCAACCATACTAGCTGATCTTCAACATGAAAATTAATCTGTGATGAAGTCTTTGGATCTTTAATTTGTCTGATCACAAGCAATTGTGTAAATTTCCACAGCCCACCTCGTTTCTGTCATGGCTGGGCTGCTCCTGGATATCTCATGGGCTGTGCAGTCGGGAGGGGAGAGAGAGCAGATGGGAGAAACTCACAGAGACTGGGAAGGAAGCAGAGGAACGGCTGGGCAGACACATCCAGGGCCCCGCACATGTGGGACTGGACTCTGCTGAGGGGAAGGGAGGGCTGGGCTGGCAGAAAGCAGCTTCCAATGAGCACTCCGGAGGCACGGCGTGGATGGTTTGGCAATCCTGTGAGTGATCAAAGTTCAGTGACACAAGAGCAAGGGAAGGCAAAAGGCACCTCTCTCTCTCCTGAGGATACAGTTGGAAGGAGGGATTGGTTTAGCAACTGTGGCGTTCTTTACTGCTCTAATTCACAGAATCACAGAACATTCTGAGCTGGAAGGAACCCATAAGGATCACTGAGTCCAGCTCTTGAGGGGATAGCCCATACAGGGATCACACCCACAACCTTCATGTTAGCGTCATGCTCTGGCCACTTGAGCTAAAGAGAATTCAAAAGCAACCAGGCTGTAACACGCCTTAGAAATAAAAACATCTTTCAGTGCTGGGTGTGCTTATTGCAAAGAAAAGGTCGGGGCTGTTCACTTGAAAGCTTTTCCAGCTATCCTGAGCACTTCCTCCAGCCACCCGCTGCACGGCACAGCAGACTTTGTCGGCAGAAGGCAATACTGGCTTCTCCCATGAGAGGGAGGCCAAGAACCTTTGGTATCCTAGAGCGGAACTTGAGCTACTTGTTCCTCGATACGAGGCAAAACATCTTCCCTCTTTATGACTCTCTGGATCTGCTGCTCACCCCACAGCAGCCCGAGTTCATCTTCGCTGTGGCAGCTCCAGCTGTAAAGAACAGAGGCAGCAGGGATGGGCCCTGCAGCCAAGCTGTGATGTTGAGAGCCAGGACATTTCCCAAGAGCCTGTACCAGAGATCTCACTACACCACAGCCAGAGTCACCCACCACAGTGACCCATTTCATAATGGCCCTCATCCTTGTGTCCTGAATAGTCACAAACTGGTTTAGATTGGATCAAAAGTGATTAAAAGGCTCTGGGTGGGCAGGTGAAGGGGTCAGGGCCTTTGGTGTGTTCCTGCTGCAAACCCTGCCTGCAATTCCACTGGGGACATCTGGAGATACATGCTTGGTGGCACAGCTGATATTGCCAAAGGGGCTCTGGTTTAGCTGCCTTAACTGGTGGGTCAGGAGCCAGGAGCAGGGAAGGATGGGGCCCACCTTCCTGAGAATGGGAGCAGCCCGTGTTCCCTGGTTGACCAATTTCAGAGGACACATTTCTGCTTCAGAGGACACATTTCTGAAGCAACTTCAGAGGACACATTTCTGAAGCAAAGGCAAACCCACCCCATGGACTGTTTTTGCTCAAGGACATGGGTGCACCAGGTGAGTACTGCAGAAGGACAGGGTAACATGATATGTACCCCAAGGAGATGTGATTTTTTTTGGGTGAGAACAGTCTGTAATGTTGAATTCCATATGTCATATTGGTTGTTGAATGACAATGCCACTGTATGTCACAGCTGCCCTGAAGAGTGAGTAGGGACTGCTCCAGATACACCAGCCATGGACTAACTGAGCTCAAGAGATTCATCTTGGTGGGGATGGCCAGTACTGCTGAAATAACAGCTGTGCTCCTGTAGAGTTTTATAATACATATGTACATAACATAATTGGGAAGTGTAAGATATAGGCATGATGTACATGGTACAGAATAAGGGGTGGATGATGTCCTGGTTGCAGGGAGAAGGGCACATCAGGACAAAATGCAGAGAAACCATTCTCACGTCCTGGCGTGGCACGATGTTTTAGGAATAAAGTGATAAGTAACAGATGTCACATATGTTGACTTCAGGAAAGTTTTTAACATTGGCTGTCCTGACCCCTTCATAAGAAGATATAAGGGCTGGGTGAGTGTAAAACTGGTGAGATCACTGTACCTTAAGTGTTAATTATCAGTGTTTGTCAAAATGGAAGGAAATATTCAGAGGATTTTTGCAGGGGTCCGTTCTGATGCCAGATCTTTTTAATTACTTCAGTTAACAGCCTGGATGATTAACACCCATGACCACCTTCTTAAACCTGCTAATTACTCCAGGATGTTGAGGACAGCAAAGACAACAGGATTCAGCACTAGATGGAGAAACGGCCTGCAATCTATAGGGCAATATTCAACAGGTACAACTTCCAGCATTATTTTTATGAGCAGTGAGCAACACAGGTTCAGGTGAGGGAACTGGGTGGATGCAGTTTAAAAAAAAAACTCACCAACCCAAAAAAAAAAAAAAAAAAAAAAAAAGTCTACAGTGTAATGGAGAGCAAACTGAACACCAGTAATGGAAAAAAGGCAAACACCATCCTGGAGCACGTGAGCTGTAGCCTCCAAGGCAAGCTGGCATAGTATGCCTAGCTAGGGATGCTGTACTTCAAAAAATGCAGGTGGACAGAAAACATCAAAGGGGGTCAGTGAGGATTCTGGAAGGCACAGGAAACGTGAAGAAATGCTGAAGGAAATTAATTGATGCAATGTGTAGAAGAGAAAGATGAGGCAAGGACAAGAAGGGAAACATTGCAGTTCATCATTGCACATCATCAAGCGCCCAAGGGGTCGTTTTGAAGAAGGTCATGGCCATAGTGAACAGGGAAGGATATAAAGGATTTGAAATTTTTAAAAACCCTTGAAGTTAGGCTTTTGGGTGATGTTAGGATGTGTGCCAGAACAGATTGCTAGGGAATGGCACAATCCCCATGACTGGAGGTCTTTGAGGAAAGGTTTCACAAACCTGTCAGAACAGGTATTGTTGATCCTCCTAGATTTGCAGTGAGGGAAAGGTATGACTTTAGCTAATTGTAAGCAAACACATGTAGGTGGCACACAGCAGAAGTGGAAGTCAGTGTTTGTGCCAGTGTTTGCCAGCAGGCACTGGGTTTCTGCATCAAAGCCTGCAAAGTGCCAACCCTGGACCTGCCCTCAGGGGTTAATACACAAGAGAAGGCTTAAGCAAAACAGGGAAGAGAAAGGAAAGATACAGAACTAGGGAAGGGAATGTTTTTTTGTGTCAGGACTCAACACAAAGGGCGATGGTTTGCAGTTCCTCAAGGCACTTCCAGTGTGTTTTCAGGGCTGTCTTATCACCTCCATGGTGACCTGGGCAATGGAGCAGCAGAGGAAGAGTCCGTGCACTTCTAATACGTGGGACATCCAGCTCTTTCCTCAGCCCATCTCCATTCGTAAAAGGGGTCAGTATTGTTTCTACTACAAAGATGAGGACACAAGGCCTCCTGCAGGTGAAGGGACTCCCCTCTGCCATGCAGCAGTCTGGAGAGGGACCACAGTGAAATTGGGGCAACAATTTCACTGCTCTAATTCACAGCATGTGCTGCCCCTATGACTAGGAGTGTGGGTTTGCCGGAGTTAGAGGAACGGTCAGAAACCATGTGCTGGCATGAACAGCAGTTACCAAGAGAAGAAAGAAAATGATGGGGAGACTGATGGTGGCAGGAAGAGGCTGATGCTCTGGGTGTCCGGGAAAGCACAGCAAGGACTTGTGCCCTGTGGTCCCGAGCGTGCCGGGAGAAGTTTGCAAGGGGCTGCCTGTGTGGGAGAAGCCCTAACCCGAGGGTGAGGATGAGAAATGCTATAAAGCTGCTCGGGCCGACTGCGGGCCCCCGAGGGGATGCGAGACACGACAGCAGATGTCCGGGCGCCGCCGGCTGGGGGGCCGGCGGGGCCGAGCGCGGAGCGGGGTCCCCCGCGGGCGGTGCCCCCGGCCCGGGGGAGCAGGAGCGGAGCCGCAGGACCGCCCGGGGATGCCCCGCTCCCCCGCGGGAGGCAGCGCCGCCTCCGCCCCGCCGCAGCGGAGCCGCAGGCGCGGGGCCCCGGCGGGGAGGGGTTTCGCGGCCCCAGCCGGGGGCGGACGGGCGGCGGGGCCGTGTGTCCTGCCCTGCCGGGGAGGGCCCTGCGCAGCGCCGCCGCCGCTGCTCCCGCTCCGCGCACAATGGCGACTCCCAGCCCCAGCGGCGGCTCCGGGGGGAGCGGGAGCGGGCCCGGGCCGGGCGCCGCCGGCAGCAGCAGCAGCAGCAGCATGCAGGGTAAGCACCGCCGGCCCGGGCAGCGCCGTGCCGGGCCGGGCCGGAGCCGCCGCAGGTCTCGCCCTGCCCGGGCCGTGGGGACCTCCGGGCGCTGCCGGCTCCTGCCCCCCGCGCTGGGCCGCGGCCGTGCAGCGGCGCTGCCCGCGGGAATCCCCGGCCCCGGCTCGGCCCGGCGCCGGCGGCCCCGCTCCGGGCCTGCCCCGCTGGCGGCCCGGCCGCGCCCGGCGCGCTCGGCGGGAGGAAGCGCGGCCCCGGCCCTGCTCGCCGGGGCTGCCGGGGCGCAGGGCCTGCCCGGAGCTCGGCCCCGGCCGCCGGGACAAAGGCCGGGCTGGACGCGGCTCCGGCCTCTCCCGGCGGGGAACGCTTCCGCGGCCGCTCGGGGTGAGCGGCGCAGGCCGCGGCTGCAGCAGCATCCCTGGGGCGGCCGGCCGGAGCCGAGTGCTCCGGGGGCGGCCCGTGGCCGCAGGAGCCCCGCGGTGCGGCCGGGCCGGGGCTGCGGCACGGCGGCACTGCCCCCGCCAGCCGCGGGCTGCCCGGCCCTCCGCCTCCGCTGTGGGCTTCTCTGGAGACGAACGTCTAAGTAAAATCAGTTCAGAGCCAACTTGCCGTTCAGTTTCATTCAGTTCCGTTCTGTTCCGATGGAAATTTACAGTGCTGCAGCGGGTCGTGTTGGTTTCCACCGGCACTTGTTGATGGTTGAGCAGCCTTGCAAAAACGGTGGATGTTTGCTTTTCAGAAAGGCCTCAGCAAACCCTTTGAGTCTCTCCTTTAAAGTCAGAGCACTGAAACACACTCTCTGCTTGAAAAACACTTTAGGCCTTATTAGGCTGAGGTGGCACAGTGCTAGTTTGTTTGTTTGTTTAAATTAAATACAGGGACGGTAATATTAAAGAAGCAGTTTACCCTGTTTTGGGACCAGGAAAAAGGAAAGGTTGCTCTCTCTGTGACAGAAGTGCAGGCACTGTTGTGAAATAACGTTTGTCACTGTTACTATATTCCGTGTTCTGTCCTCCTGATATGGACTGTGCTGAGACTGGTGGGGACTTGTTTGGGCAGAGAACTGATGGTTAAACTGAAGAGCTTGGTATATTTGGAGTAAAAATTTGGCTCCTTGTAGCTTCCCCTGCATGAAGGATTGGGTACCTTTTGGGCCTTGTCAAGGGAGTATTACCCGTCTTTCAAAATCCAGAATCCCAGACTTTGTGCATTAAAGGCATGGATTAAAAACTTTACCATGATATGCCAAAACAGTTGTGAATTAATAAGAACAAGCCTTGTTCTTGTAGTGCAGTTAAAACCCTCAATGTTGCCTTATTGTATTTCCACCTGACCCATTTCTCATATTTGAGTCGCTCCTCTGAATCACCTGTATGTTCCAAGGCTGAGAGTTGGTTTTGCACCCTGGCACCTGTGATGCCCTGGGAGCTTGTGGTGATGCAGCATCTGCATGCTGTCTCCAGTGGAGGAAGGGCACTTGGTTCTGCTGTAGCTGGTTTAAGGTGGCTGTTTAAATGTGGATTCAGTGTGATGATGCCCGAGTGCTGGTGGTTTTCCCTAAGGTAACAGGTGAGTGTTCGGGTGTCCCAGGAGGAGCTGTGTTTGGGATCCTGGCTGGGCTCTGGAGCAGCATGTTGCTGTGACTGGGATGGTTCCTGGAACATGCAGGAAGCTGTCCCAGGAGGAGCTGTGCTGCCACAGCACCTGAGTGGGATGGGAAGGGGCTGGATGTGGCTGCAGGTGGTGTGCAGGCTGCTGGGGCAGCTCTGGCTGCTCTCCAAGTGCCCTCAACCACAAAGTGAGTTCCTGTTGATGCCAAGGCAAGCTGAGCTGAGCAAAGAAAACCCCACAAAAGTGTGGAGTGTTCCACGGTTGGGAAGCCCAGCTTGTGCTTGTGGTGGGGCTGGGCAGGCAGTGGAGCAAGGGAGGTGCAGGAATGCATTGCTGGGTGGGGAGAAGAGTAGGTAGGACTGCATCAGTGTCGATTTAATTGGCTTAAACAGCATGGCAAGGTGGAGCAGGGAAGTCATTAAGCTGGAAACAAGTAATTATATTTAAAAAAAAAAATTCTCAGTTAATTTTCAGCCACAAACACTCTGACCTGGCTTGTGCAACCACTTCTGTGAAGGAGGTGGGAATAGGAGAGGGTGGAACTCCCGTGCCAAAGGACTGTGACAGTGCTCCCCTGTTGCTTTTGGAGACCCTGCCCAGAGGCCATGTGCTTGGGCAAGCTCACCTGAGGTGAGAGTCCCTTGCAGGAGGTTTCTGTTTTGGTGTCAATGCTAGCACTTTTATAAGGAGTGTCAGCTGTCAGGCCTGGGGGTAGGGAAGAGTTGTGAGGACAGTGGTACAGGGGAGAAGTCTTCAGAGAAGTTGAGGCCCATCATATTGATGTCCAGGGCATGGGCAGCAGATCCAGAAGGTCTCAGCAGATCCAGAAGGTCTCTGCAGGCCACCCAGTTTTGGTTTTAATTCTGCATCCTACACCATTTCTGATGCACATAGGCTAAAGTCCTCCAGGTAACAATACAGACGTGAAGGGACACTGCCCTGTCCTTGTGCTGGCCTCACTGTGCAGCCATGGCTCTCAAGCCTGGTGATCAAGCAAGGGGTTGCTTCAGGCCTTATTATTTATTATTCACCCTTATGCTGCATGTCCCAGCTTCACTCTCATGTCTTCTCCTGGCTACCTGGATCAGCTGCCATGCCAAAGGACCTGGAGCTTTGTTTCTTCCCAAAGAGTCTCCTGGCCAGTGCAGTTTATGGTGCTGTGTTCAAGGCACAGCCTGGAGACAAAGGAGAGCTGGAATTCTGAATATTAAAATAGATCCTATTCAATAATTTTTTAAATGTCTGTTGTGTGCACATTAAATGAAGTCTGGCTGGATGCTGGTGACCAGTGATGTGAAGAGTTGTCATTCTTACTCATGTGTAATGTTAAAGTTCAGGAACAGTCCTGAATATTTAGTGTCCTGCATGTTTTGTGGGGAAAACAGATGCTGTGGGAAGTAGGATACCTTTGACAGTGATTTAGGGAAAAACCAGCACCCAAACTGTAATTGGAGCAATTTTGTTTCTCTCATTGCCAAAATTAGTAATAGTCATTACTGCTAACATTACTCAGAAAATGATAATTTGAAAAATGGTGGTATGAAATCTAGAAATGTAGTTTATTCCAAGGCACAGGGAGAATTTTGATTCTAATTAAAACCTGTGGAGTCACTCATCCTAACTACAGTGCCAAGGAGGAACTGAAACCACTTAAAACTTATGGTTATGGAATCAGCTCAGCTGCATTGGGCACTCAGGAAGACTGAAGGCAACTGGGACTTCTCCAAATACTCACTGCCTGGTGTGCTCTGGTGTATTTAAAAGGCAAAGCAGAACTACTGCAGATGTCTTCTCAGAGTGTGCATCACGGCTCACATGTGTGGGGTGGGAATTCCTAACCTGCTCAACCAGAATTTGAGATTCTCTGTTCCCTTCATGTGTGTGTGGTCCTGTTTGCTCCCTCATTGATGTCTTTGCCCTCTTCATCTGACTCCAGCCATTTTAGCAAAAAATCAGAGGAGGTCTGTCTTTGGTGAGAGAGTTCTTTGTGGGTATGAGACAGGGAGACATGTCTGAGTGCATGAGGAGATGAACTAGAGTCCCTCTCTTACCCTTGGGTGCCATCCATGACATCAGTGGCTTACTGAAGTTGGGTGATCAGTTCCTATTTACAAGGAAACTCTGTCCTGTGCCTTTTTTTTTTTTTTCTGGCAGAAAAGAGCTGCTGGGAGGCTTTTTGAGAGGTCAGGAATTGTTCGTGTTTGTGATGGACTTTGGCAGTCGCTGCAGTCAGGTGAATTTGGTGTGGGTGTGTAACGTACACGGTGTCAGTGGAGTAATCCTGGCTCCTGCACACAGCTCTGGCACAAGCAGAATATTGCTTGAAACCATTTGTGGGCTCGCTGCAACTGGACTGATCCTCAGTGTGGGAATTCTGTAAGAGATGTTCCTGTGTCCTCTTCTGTGGCTTGCTGCCTTGGTGGGTGCACGGAGTGACTGGAGCTGCTCCCCTCTTGCCCTTGGTGGAACTACCAAACCATGTGTGTTAGCAGACAGCACTGATGCAGGCTGACTCTGGCAGACTGATGGGTTTATGTCTACCTGGACGTATTTGCATTTGTTAAGAGCAATAAAAGTTGTGTGGTGAGCAAATCGGTGTGTTTTAGATCATTTGTGCCCCCAGTTTATTCCTGTATGGGCCTTAGGGCTGTGTCTGCTTTGTGTTTGAGTCTTGGTGTAAGCTTGTGTGTGCAGGGTTGTATTGGTATGTGACCGTATGGTTTTGCATTTTGCCTTTCTATTTTGTTTTACTTTTAATCAGCTGATGGTTTTGATATGTCTGTTTTCCTGGTAAAAAAGGCGGCCCAAAAGTACTAGTTAGTCTCCTCAAATGCTGGGAGGCCTTTTTAGTTATTTTATGCTGATTTGAGGAAGCTAGGAGGTGTAGAAAGTCACACTGTTGCCCATAAAAATGAGAGCTATCCTGCAAGAGAAAGATGAGTTTTGTGAGGAAGCAGAAAAAGCCAAAATGTGTGCTTTCCAAATTTCATGTTGTTGAGGAGTCCCTGAAATTAAATTTGTGTGTATGCAGTGAAGCATTGCTTACAGGAGTCTCATGTAACCACATCAAGCTCTGTGTGTATCAAACACACATAAACAGCTTTTTAGCATCACGCAGCTTTGAAGTTGGACTTAGGTTTGATAAAATTTTGTGTGAAAGAAAATGTGGAGGTCTGCTTCTTGGTGGAGGAAGCAGGCTACCTGTTGTAACCTTTGGAGACTGGAAAGGAAAACTGTGTGAGGGGAAGAAGCTGTGCAGGGTGTTTGTGTAGTGCTCTGCCCTGTGGGTAGGAGCTGGCAGCAAATATCCATCTCCAGGCTCCACTGAAGTGATGTTTATAAAGAAGGTATAAAAATCTCTGAATGGACGTGGTGTTTCTGGCATCCTCTCAAAGGCTGGAGCGTGCTGATTGTTGGAGAGGTGCTGGTGATGTTTCTTGCTCTCATGTACCTCATTTAACATGGGCTCCATTGCATTTAAACGCCTCCTTAGATGAGCATGTGTGTCTTACCCTTCTGCCTTGTACTCAGACAGCAGCATCCACTCAGGAAGGTGGGGATTGTTAACCTGCAGCAGCAGGCTGAGGAAAACCTGCCTGATACTGGTAGCTGAACCTTTTCACTGTGGTTCAGGAAGTATCACCTCGGGATATTGGCTTTTTCATGGATATTCTGGTCAGGATAGATATGAGATGTTTGGAAAACTGCCACTGCAGGTGACACCTCATGTGACAGCCTGCCAAAGGGGTGCTCCTGTGCTACCAGCATTGAGCTGACTGCAAGAGCTGGATGGATAGACCTTTTATATACATGTGACTTTAACATACACAGCCCATCTGTTTGTTCACCTTGTAGGCATTTGCCATGTTTGTCCCCTTGCCTCATGAATGGTCCCAGCTCAGGACCTGTTTTCCCTCTTTGGAGCTGTGTCTGGGTGAATTGGCCTTTTTCCTGAGACCTTGAAGCTGAAGGGAAGGATAGACTGCAGGGAGATTTGCAGTAGGAGAGACTTGAACTAACTCCTGTGATTTAACACACTGAACTCGGGGCACCCAGAGGACAGTAGGGATGTGTTTTAAACCAAAGTATGTAAAAGAAGACTGATAAACTTTGACAGCCAAAATACATTTGGAAATAATGATAAGGAGGGAAGGGTGAGTTGAAAATTTGTTCTGCCTCAGCAGTGAAGCTTTCTCAGCCTGAACATGTGTGTTTTGGAGCTGGTGTTGTGGACAGTCTGTGGTGCTGACTTTGGTTCTAAACTTCTATTTTATGTCTGGTTCTTATGGTCATCTGCAATTTTACTGGATTTGCTTTTGTTTGAGGGGAAGCTTTAGATCTTGAAGCTCCCCATGATATACATTCCTGCTCTCCTTAGGTGGCTGTTTCTTCAAGATGAGTCCTGCAGTTCATGCAGGTTTAACATGTCTGTTTCTCCTCGTGGTTAGGTGGAAAGGTGCAAACGTGATTTTTATCAGATGTCATAGGTTTGTTTAAGCACAGTCCCAGGGGAGCTCTGTTGGGTGCCTGCTCCATGCCTGCACAGATCCTTTGCGGGGCATGTGAGGTATCATTGGCCTGGATTTGCATCAGGAGTATCATGTGATGCTGCAGAGCATCTTCCAAAATGTGTGACCTTGACACCTCAGGCTGTACCCTCGGGTGGTGAGATCTCTTCTATTGCTGTTAGTGAGGAAACACAACACAACACGGTGTTGCCAAGTATCACTGCCCATCTCCCTCCTGTTTCTCCTCTCAGGTGAGCTGGCCTGCCCTGCACATGAGCGGTACAGTGACAGTGTTTAGGGGGTATGAGCATCAAGGGAGATGGGAGTATGTGTATTGCATAAATTGTGTATTTATTAGCTGCTAAATTGAGTTCCTCTTCTGCAAATCAAAGCCTTGGTGTTTGCCCTTTACTGGGGGCTGGGCGAGCCCTCCAGGAAGCAGACAGCTCTGCTGGTCCTGGAGCAAACAAAGAGTCCAAGCGCCAGGAATTAGTCTGTGTTTTGAATAATTTATCTGATTCTTCTGAGGTGCTTCGGGAGATGCCCTGTGGCGTAAGGAGGACAGCTGTTGGGAGCAGACAGCCGAGCTGAACACGAGTTTATCCTTTATCTGTTTTTGTCTAGGCTTATTTTTTTTTCTGTGGACCAGAAGGGTTGTGTGGTTTGCTTTGGACCTAATTCTCTGGAAGTGGTTCTCTGAAGTGAATTAGCTATCACTTTGCTTTTGGACCAGAAAGCAAAGTGTTTGTACTTTGAAGAGGTTTGTGGACAAAGATAAAACAGTTTCCTTTAAAAACATATGGCTGTGTTGTTTGACCTGGGAGGGGTTGTGGACTAAGATGAAAGCAGTGCGTTTGGAAATCTCTTCTGGGGAGCAGTGGGACCATGTCCGAGTTTTCCTGTAGAGACCAGTTCCCTTCCTGAACACTCAGTTCAGGACTTGGCCTCATGCCAAGCTCTGGAAACCTCATCCTACCTTTGCTATCCTCTTGTTTTCTCTTGTCCCACTCAGAAACCTGCATGGGCAGAAAGTAGGAAGGGGGAGCATGGTCAGAACGGCTTTGTACAATGCTGGCCAGGAGATGAGGAGGTGTTCTTCAAGGTCCTTTTTGCCTTGGGGTAGCTGCAACAGTCAGTGTGTGGAAAGTGGGCTATTTGCATGGCAGCTTTTAGAGCTGGTTTGCTTTGTGATTTGAGGAAGAGGTCAGCTTTCTAGTCTGATCTAGCCCAGCTGTTGTCACTAGAAAGTGTGACTCCAAGGTGTAAGCTGGTATGCAAGTTTACACAAAGGAGTTGTGAATGAGCTCAGACTTCTGTTGGAAGGAGTTGGATGCAAAGGTTTGGATATGAGCTGTTTCAAGCAGCAGCTTGGCAGTTGAGTTCTTTCTGCACTGGAGCCACATGTTGTGGAATATCTGAACAAGCCTGCCAGCATTATCCTGGAAATGCAAAATCTATTTTAAAACATATTTCTAATTAATGTATTTCTTTTTGGGAAGAATTGGAGTAATAGCCTGGAACTTATCTACCCAGCTGGTTATGCCAGAGCCATAAATAGCCAGATAGGCTTTTTATGGGTTAAGTTTGGGGCTAAGAACAAAAATTTACTCTCCGGCCTGTTTCTGTGGTTTCATCCCTGCAGATCCTGCTGATGAGGACTGCAGCTGAGCAGATGGGAGAAGGATCTTGTCAGCAAGTGTGGAAGTGGCAAAGATTGAGACAGGAGTGGTGGGAGCTGGTGTCCAAGGCCCATGTGTCTGTCTGGAGGGTCCTGTGGGAGGGCTTAGCTGGCTTCCCCATCAGGGCCATCATTTGGAATCTTCTGTGAGTTGAAGAAGTTCCCAGGCTGATTTGTCAGTGTGGCTGTTTTTTTTCCTGCCCTACAAAAAGACGGGAAATGAAGAATGTGTGAATTCACTGTTAATTTCAATGAAGCCCTGCAATGTTTCTAGGTCTGGTAATTTGCTTTAATATAGACAGGCCTTAGGGCTGATTTGAATGGGAGCCTGGAGCTGAACTGGCAGCAGGAACCCAGCTTCACCAAGAGCTGCCAGAAGTCTGAGTGGCACCCTGGCCCATACCAGGGCTCTGCTGCTCTCACAGCACCTGGGACACAGTCCAGGAGCCTCTTGTCCGCAGTGTTGTTTCCACGTAGTAAACAACAGCTTTCTGGGAAGGTTTGTGTAGGGTTTCCCTCCAGAGCTGAGTGATACTCTGACTTCAGCAGCAGAGCTCTGACTGCCCAGTGTTCTCAGAATAATCCTGCGCTGGCATGTCCTGACTCCTTGAGACCCAAACCAAACACAGATAGTGCTTTGTGACGACGTTCTTCAACAGGTTGATGTCCTTGCTGTTGAGTAATGCAGAAATGGAGGGTGTAGTAAGACTGGGGTCATAGTCTTCCTGTCCCTTCAGGCATTGTGTTCAAGAGTTTTGGGTTAGCAGCCAGCACAGGTGGCTGCTGAGCTGGGGAGGGGAAGTTTGGGTCATCTTCATCCAAGCTGTCAGGAGCTGCTGCTGCTTCACTGCCCAGCAGGAGCATTGGCTCGTGCCAGGAGGAAATGGACTGCTCTTCCAAACTTGATGATTGCAGTTGTTTTAGGTGACTCTGGGTTTGATATGACCTGGTCCATGTCAGGACTCAGATAAATGCAATAACCTTTGGAAATCTCTTTGAAAAGAGAAAAATAATGACAAATAGCAACACAGTGGAGGAATTGTGTCTGCTCTGTATAGGCACACACATTCTGCTGGGACCAGCCAGGGCCCAGCTAACACCCTTTTCCTGTGCTAAGGGAACTGGCAGGCTGGGTGCCCAGGGATTCCTATGACAAATTTAATATTTTGTCTCCACTAGTTACCCCTTTCTACCTCATGCATAGGAATATCAGACTCCTCCTTAGAAACAGTTAGGACTCTTGGCTTTCAGTAGATTATTTCAGTCATTAGCTGATAATATTCGTTCTGTTGCCACACCTTGGTGATTTCGTGGCACCTGTGTAGCTGTTGATCTGGCATCTTCAACATGCATGTGCTGCTCCCTCTGTAATGCCTGTGTCTCAGAGGTGTTTCAGGGTGTGATGGTATTCCTGCCCTGGTGTGCCTTGGGCTCAGCAAGGAACCAGTCTCCTCTCCTCTTTCCAGCATATGAATTCTCTGTTCCCACTGATGGGATGTTATTTGTGGTATCTTTGGAGTTCACATTGTCTCTGGGGTTTGTTCATGGTCTTGTATGGAGCAGAAAACATGGGCAGCAAGGCCAGGTTGATATATCTTAGCTTCTCCCCTTCTCAGATGCCTCTGAGGGCAGCAGCACCAGGAGCAGAACGAAGCTGTGCTGGTGCCACAAGCAGAGATGACTCTTGCATCGTTGACACGATGCCATGCAGCTCCCACCTTCTCAGCAAAAGCTTGGGAGCCCTGCTGCAGTGCAGAAGTTGAGCATCATAAACCATTGTGGGTCAATTGACTCTGTGGCGAGCGTGGGCCAGGCTGGCAGCAGGGCTGGCTCTGGCCACAGGCCACCCACAGGTGGAAAACTTCTTTGTGATGCTGGGACACCTCGCAGGAGCCAGGAGGGAACTCCTGGTGCTGTTGTGTGGGATGGCCAGTTTGTCTGCAGGGCTGCTGCACGCACTCCTTCTCCTGGAAGCTTGGAGGGAGAAGGAGTTAATGGGGACAAGGGCAAGGGGAGAAGATAGCTGGATGTGAGTTGGGGCTAGTGGCTGATATTTTTGCAGCAGTCTTCTGTTACCCAGCGTGCGGCCCCGGGGATTAGCTGGGCAGACTCTCAGGCTCCTTCCGGACTCAGGGCCCGCCTGCCCTCTGCACACCAGCAGAGCTTTTTTACACAGACTTTCAAAATCCAGTGCACTTGGGGAATTTTTATGGAGAGATTTTATGGCGCTTATTTCTTTAGCAGCGAAATTTTGTGTTTGCCCCTGGTTATTTACCCTAGTGAAAGGGTAAACAGCAAGGTTGCTGCTTCCTGAGAGTGCAGTGGTGCTAAATTCCTCATGCACATTGCTGTAGTGCCTGCATCCCAGAGCCTGCTGGATCACACCTGCCTCTTCCAAGTGTTGGTGGCTCGGGTCCTTGTCACTGCTCAGACTGGGAGCTTTGCCATGGCCTGCCCCTTATGTCAAGCAATGGATCTGTACCCAGGTCTGTAGTGTGATCTGGGTGTGATTGGGAAGAAATTCTTTGCTTGGGAAGAAATTATTCCCTGTGAGGGTGATGGGGCCCTGGCACAGGCTGCTCCTGGATCCCTGGAAGTGTCCAAGGCCAGGCTGGACAGGGCTTGGAGCAATCTGGGACAGTGGGAGGTGTCCCTGCCATGGCAGGGGGTGGAATGAGATGGTCTTCAAAGTCTCTTCTCACCCAGACTGCTTTGGCATTCTGTGAGTCAGGCTTGGCTGCTGGTGGGGGTGAAGAGGGGGCTGCAGGCACTGCTGCTTGCCCAGGTTGCTGTTGTACACTGGCAGCAGCTGTGGGGGAATTTCTCAAAAGGCCACTGAACATACCCTCCCCTACTCTGGGCAGGAGTCTCTGATAAAGTGTGGAATGCTGTGCTCAGACAGGTCTGGTCTTTTGCTGTGGTGGCAGTGCTGGAGAGCTGGGCTTCTCTGGGAAATTGCCTGGGCACGAGCAGCTGGACCCTCTGTTTTCAAATATTGTTTAATTTGGGCAGATTTGCTGCAAACTTCGAGCTTTCTGGGAATAAAACAATCTCTTCAGGCTTAAAGTCAGTTACTTCATACACTGGTTACTGTCCACTCCTGTCCTGCCAGATGCCAGTGTTTGTCCCCTGGGTCCTGATGATGGGACTGCTCTGCATTCAAAGCAGTGCAGCCTGAAGTTTGATGGAAAAAAATCCATTTTATTTATGATTTTAGAGTAAATGTTGAAAGATAAAAGGAGATTCCTAATGCTGGTGCTCTCCTTTGAGTGAATGATGAGAAATGGTCTCTTACTCGAGGCTTTCAGAGAAGCCTCTGTGCAAAAGCACAAAGAGAGAAAGTTGTGCCTTTTTTTAGCATTATCCTTGCTTTTTTATCAATATTGGTACTGAGAATTTGCTTTTTCTTGCAACTAGCCAGATATACCATTCCTACTCCTTAGAGAGCAACTGTTTCTCGCATTGCTGGTGTAGCAAAAATTAATTAAGACTTCTTAAAAGGTCACCAGTTGTTGAGGTAGATCTGTGCCTTCTGCTTTGCCTGTGACATAAGAGTAGCACTGTTTATTTCAGTTTTCTGTTGTTGTTTATTTTTTTAAATATAAATCTGAATTATAGAAATCTTGTGCCTTTGCATTTCTTTCAATTTACATAAAGATGTTTCTGTTTTTACTCCGTATGCAAATTTGTTGCAGCAATTCTAATATCTAAAGAGATAATTGTTAATGTCTTTTTAAACAGTTGGTGTCTTTGGGTTTTATCCAGTGTGTTTTGTGATTGCTGTTCAGAGACATTGCTTCTGAGATACTGTATGTAGAAAATCTTTTGTTGTCTGTTACTTTTCACAGACTGGTTTTTTTTCTGTCTTGGAAGAGCTGAGAAGGAGCTATGCTTCAGTGTTCCAGCACAGAGTGAGCTTGTGTGTCAGAATCACTCCCCTAGGACAGGGCTGGAAAGCATCTATTTATTTTTAATAGCTTTCTATTAGCTCAGGATATACAGATATTTAGGAAACTTGATGTTTGAAGCTGAAATTTCAAACCTCTTTTGCAAGCTAGAGCTCTGTGGCAGGAATTGGGTGTTAATTTATTTTTTTCAAATAGTCAGTGCTTAATAATTGTTGATGATGAAACTGGTGGCACTTACAGAGGGCAAGAGAGGTCTGGCCTGGACCTGGCACGGGCTGGCTCATACCTGTTAAGTGATGGCTTCTGCTGTGCCTCCACTTCTTTTCCTCAAGAAGAGCATCTTTAATTGGAAGATGGGGGTTATTTTCTGCTGAGAAGGAAAAGGCAGTTGCAATTCTATGCTGCGAGATCAAAGGTTTTTACTGGAGAGAGATGCTTTGCAGATCCTCTGCTTGTTGTGAATGAAAGGAATGTTACACAGGTGTCAGAATTTCTCTTGTAAGCCATTGAGAAGTGGCAGGATTTGATCCCCAGTGCTCCACAGCCCTTTCATGGGAAAACAGCAGCAAGTCTCACTTCAGGATGGCAGCTTTCCCTTAGTGAATAATTTAGCAAACTGTGCTGTCAGGTGAGGCACGAGGTGTGTTGATGTTCTGCTAACCTAGATTTGGGAGACCCTGACAGTAAGCAGTCAGGGTATTAATAAATGGTGAAATGAGGAGGGAAGGATGCAATGGAACTGACTTGCTGCTGGCCTGAAGGGAGCAGCTTGCAGCTTCTGCTGTGCCCTGGGATGCAGCTCTGCAGAGCAGCAGGATGCAGGGCTGAACTTCCCGTGCCTCAGGTCCCTGTCCCATGACATCCCTTGCCCAGGCAGCAGCCCAAGCCATTCTCAGTTTCTGTGTGTTGGGCTCCTGCCTGGGCCCAGCTCTGCCTTGTCTGTGGGGAGGGGGTAGTTCCTTCCCATTTGTGTTTTGCTGACAAGTCTGTATAAAGAAAATGAAAGGGTTAGGGACTCTTCTCTTTTTTTTCCTGTTTCTGTCAGGGTTGCAAACCTCAAAACTGTTTGAAATTTATTTCCCAGACTTTGATGTGATGATCCCTTCCCAATGTAATTTCATTTAATTTCACAGCAAGATCCCAGTCCTATGGTCAGGGCCTGTTAATAGTGCTGCAAGATAAACACAAAATATTAAAAAGCACTCTTTTTTTTCAGTTACAAAAACTGTAGCAATTAAAAAGGCAGCAGGAGTTCCCCTGCTGTGGAAATAAAGGGTTTGTGTGTCCTTTGGGGGAGCAGAACCCTTTGAGCTGGGTGGTGGAAGGAGACCAGAGCTCTCTACAGCAGTTTCAACTCCTGACTGTGATCCATGTGCTGGAGCCAAGCTCTGCACAGGCTTGGGTTTGTCCTGGCTGGGAACACTGGGGTTTTACTCATCTGGAACCACACAGAAAAGGAAAACCACAAAACCCTCAGCTTCCTGCTCTGCAGGTAACGTGATTGCAGCTCCTCATTTCTCTGCTTTCACTTTCTGCAGTGTTTGCTTGCTTAGGAATGGCTGTATTAAGGTCTTTATTTAAAATATTCTTTGTTTTTTAAATCTGTTCTCTCTTCACTGACAGGATGCAAGGTGTTTGTCTAGAGCTGCATCAGCTGATGTTCCAAAGCCAGCGTGTTGTTCATTGCTGCAGATCCCTTGGCTCTTGGTTTGGAGTCAGAGCTGTTGTGTCCATCTGTGCCCTTCTTCCTTCAGGAAGAAGTTTCATTGTTGTCACACTTCAGTGTTATTCTTCACTAGCAAGAAAGTGAAGATTTCTGCTATCCAAGGAAATATCCACAACAGTGTTGAGAGCAGCCAGCTGTTGGAGGCAGCTCTGTCAATCTGCCAAGCTCCTGAAGGCAGCAGCCCTGACTCCAGCCTTCAGTGGGGCTTTGTACCTTCAAGGGCTTTGGTACCTGCTGCCTTCACTCCTTCCAGCACATCAGCAGCTCCTTCCTGGCATTCTGTGTCTTTTGTCACTTGAATGACAATGTTGGGCAAGAGTGCCATCACCGTGTGTCTTTCTGAAGAGGGTTTGATGCTGCCAAGCTGTTAAAACTGAAAATTCTGTTGGAAACATCAGTCATTAGACAATGCCTGACATGTCTCAGCAGTGGGAATCAGGGGGTTCCTTCCTGTGCTTGTCCTGCTACAGGGTATTGCTAATTTGTACTGAATGCTTCACAAGACAGTACAAAGCTGGAATTTTTATGAGTGCAGAAGATTTTTTTTTTTTTTTTTTGGTAAGGAAAACGTCAGCCCAAAAGCTGATGTTCACAGAGCTGTGGTGTGATGTTTAACAAAGCCTCTGAGTCTTCATTAAGTTATTTTGGTGTGGAGAAACAACTTGGCCTGTGGGTGTTTCTGCTGGATTTCAGCATGAGGAGAGGTTTGAAGAAAGTAATGACAGTGGACCAAAGTTCATTTAAGTAAGCTTTTTTAGATTTTTTTGCCCTTTTTTGGTTTTTTTATTCCTTGCCATGGGAATTTTCCTTCATTTTTCCCTCTCCAGTTCCTTGGAAAGCAGAGTTATTCAAGTGCTGGGAGGAGAGCTGTGGCATGGCAGCAGGGCACCCTGGCCATAGTGGAATTGGCTGGGTTCTGTACATCCCTTGTGGCACTGAGGATCTGCTCCCCTGAGGACAGGGAGTGGATCCAGTGGGAACACCCAGACCTGCTGTGTGGTCATGGGGACATCTCTGAGTAGAGTGATGGAAATCCAGCAAACTCAGGTTGTGTCTCAAATGCAAGTGTCAGGGCAGGTCCCATGTGACCAGGGGAGAAAGCGGGTGGTGACAGAGCACCAGGCATAGGTGACAGGTTTGTGTCTTTTCTGACAGCCTGCTCATTGCTGAGCTGCTGGGTTGGGTTTGTGCTGTTGAACTTGGCTTGGAGTCCAAGGGCTTCAGTCAAGTGTTGGGTTGAGCTGGGTGAGCTCTTGCCAGCCTGGCAAAATGGGGTCTGGCACTCACAAGGTGCTGAGAGGATGGGATGGGACTGAGGAAGTGAACCCAGCAACAGTCATTAAATACAGAGGTACCATGGCTGACTGAGGAGGGCCTTGGGCTGGAAGTGGTTGGAGGATGAAAGAATAGCTGAAGGAAGGATGTTGTGGCTTTGGTTATCACTCTTTTCATTGACATCTTGGTGCTGTGATGGAGGGCAATGTGATGTGCTAGATGGACCACTGCAGCTGTTCTTAGGCTCTTTGTCTTTGGATCTAGCCCTTACCCCTGGAATTAGAACATCTTTTTCTGAATTCCAGATTGGAGAAGTACAAAAATAGATCAGATAGATCTATCTACAGATACCACTTCTAAAGCTTAGCACAAAATTGCCTTGGATTTAGTGTCTAAAAGTTCTCCAACCGAGTGCTTTCAAAGACATCCAAAAGCTTTATATACTCTCTAGATTTGCAATTTAATTTCTTGCTTAAGCAACTCTACATACATCAATTATAATTCAGCAGAACTAAGCAAAAATGCCCATTGGGACCATGTGTTCCAAGGTGTTCTTGAGATCCAGATCAAAATCTTTCCCAGTGTAACAGTGCAGAAAGAACCTTGCAGCTGAGACTGGGTTTTCGGAAGGGCTCAGTTCCTCTCTAAGGCCGTGGAGATACTGGTCAGATGTTTAGGAGAACAGCACATGTGGGCACTCACAAGCAAGAGACCAGTTCATGTGAAGCAGATCCAAACTTGAAAAATTGGCTTGCTGCATTTTTAGTTATGCATAGATGTCAGGCTGGTAGTATTTGGAAAAAAAATAATTTATATATTAGGAAGTTTGGGGTCCAGACATGAAGGTCTGCTGCTCCTGCATTGTGCAAAGGATTATCTCTTGTAGAAATAGTGGTCAAGTGGAAAAGCAGCCCAGTGCTGTGGTCAGAGCATTGTCCCTCCCCAGGAGAGTCTGGAGCCTGTTAAAAGCCCACTCCAGTAGGAGTCTCCTCACTATAGTACAGGTTGTTTCCAAAATTTTATTTGTACATGTTAGTGCAGCTTGAACATTTTCACACACATTTTCTCTGCCTGTTCTTTCTAATTATTTAACTAGTTGGTGACAGGCAACATGTAACTGTTCTTATTCCCTTGCCTCTGGAGGATTTCTTATTCTGTGGTTGTGTCACTGTAGGATTCAGTCTGGGTCCAAGGTGTTTATTGGAGCCAGTGGGATGCAGGCTGTGATTGGTGTTACCACTTTGCTGGCCTAAGGTATCTAGAGGGATGATGGAAACATTCTTGTTGCTTTATCCAAAGAAACTAAATCCTTTCCATTGACCTTAAGCAAGGGCCTCAAGGGCAGATTTTTTCCTTGCTTTTAGTCTGAGTACAGGCTCCTAAAATTAAAAAGAAAAGTAATAAAATCAACCAAACCCCTTCCCCAGTCTTCCTACCTGTGGTATATTTTATAATTGTTGCTATGCTGTTTCATGTTGAAAAAGTACTGGGCATGGCCCTTTGCATAATTTATTATTGTTGTTCACCAGGAGAGGTTCCAGGTGCTGCACAATAAATTTCCCAGGGCAGTGTCACCCTTTGTTCCTGACAGCTGCTCCATGGCAGGCTCAGCTCTGCAGGGTTGTGCCGTGGCTGCCTCGGGCACAGGTTGCAGGAATATTTTGGGTGAAGCAAAGTGCTGCTGTGAGAGCAGACACAGACTCCTGGTGTGGCAGCACCTCCTGAGTGGACAGTGGAGCCCTGCAGGTTCTCTCCAGCAGCGTTTCACCAGGCTTGGTGCTGGACTGGGACTGTGAGCCGTGTGTGAAATGCTGCTCTCCAGCTGGAAATTGCCTGAACCCCAGCTTGGGCTGGAAGCTGCTGTTTCATCCTAGTGCTGCACCCTCCTCTGGGCAGGGAGCTTTAACCCTGTTTATGCAGATGTTGTTTCCATGCAGGGTAGCATCAGGGATAATATTAAAGGTTACCAATGGGTTTTGGAGAGTCCAGAGGCTTCATTCTCAGGTTTTGCTTCTGGCAGTTTCCAGTCTGAGGGAACTAATCTTAATCCGATTGCAATTTCTTGCCCTCTAAGCTTAACCTACTTTACCAGGCGTGGTGGTGGAGGTATTTATAGATGCTGGAAGTGCTGCTGGATGTAGCCCTTGTCCTGCATTGCCAGTGACAGAGGTGGGTGTCTGCTGGTGCAGCTGTGAGTCACCTCCCAGCCCCAAATCCTGCAGATGTCTCACTGCAACATTGTCTAGTAGGATTGTTTTGCCATGGAGTGTGTTCATGAAGGCAGTAATCCTTCCAGAGTCCTGGCTGCTCTGGGCATGGGTGTTTGTACTCCCTAGTTGGAAGCACACTTGTGGCTGTGGGTGAATTATGGCTAAATCCTCTTTCTAATGAGGTGACTCCTAAAAATGAGCGTACTTAGCTTACTCCTGCAGGGCAAAATCATCATTTCAGATTTGAATGCTGACTCTCAGTCAGCATATGAAATTGAAGGTTTCATTGAAGGGCTGAAAAGGTCAGTAGCAGGCAGATGCACTGAAAATATTTGTACCCTTTAACATGAATTTCCATAGCTGCAGCTCTTGAAAATAATAAGTCAAACCCCAGGCCTGTTCTTTCATCCAGACTCTTCAAATAGATCTGCATGATGTGCTGAAGTTCTTCAGGTTTTGTTTCAAAATTTGACTAGTTTTTTTCTTGAAAAATAGTTTGTCTTGAGTGTAAGACTGGAAACCTACTTTAGTCTCAGATCAGTTGGGCTGGTGTTGGAGTAGATCCATGAGCAAGACTGGGAAGGAAGGAAATAGAAGTGCAAGAGGGTAGGTTGGAAGGGTCTGTGGGCAGGCAGAGCTGTCCTAACAGCAGCAGGAATAACCAGCTGGAAATCCTGGGAGCTTTCAGGATGTCAGCAGCTGCAGGGCTGCAGCTCTGAACGCAGGTAAATGTTCTTTGCTGTCTCTACATCAAAGCAGGCATTTTGTTAGCAGACAAGATACAGCAGTTTGGGTTTTTAAAGCTGTTGGAAGAGCAGAGATCTGTGATGTTTTCGGGTTTTTTTCATGTCTCACCTTAGAGTTTGCACTAGCTTTGCTTGGAATTACCTTGGAAGAAATCACAGCTGATAGTTTTCTATTAAGAAAATTACCTCAAGCATTGAGCTCTATTTCCAAATGTAGGTAAAGAATCCATTTTTCCCCATCTCCTCTGTCTTTTTGTTGATGTGGTTTAGTATTACAAGAGAGAGGTAGAAAGATTGCACAGTTCATTACAGATCCATTGACTTCCCTTCCTGCTGTTTGCTGTCACAGCTTGTGTTTCTGTGGTTGTATCTCTTTTTTTCCTGGTTACAGTAAGGAGAGACAGTGCAGAATTGATTCCTGGTGTATCATCGCTCCACAAACAGAGAGTGACTTCAGCATCTGACCAGAGAGAATATTTACCTGTGCACTGTGACTCATTGAACACTGTGACCTGTGCTCCCTTGACCTTGCTCAATCAAGAGGTTGATCCTGCAGAGTTGAGCCGAGTGGAAAATATTTTCACAGGGATCAGTTTGTACCCTTGCAGGATAGAAACCTTGGGAAAATCCATTAAACTACTGCTGTTTTGAAAATCTTACTGGTTGAAAAGGGAGGATTTTGTTCTGTGTAACCTGAACATGGGAAGCAGTGCTCTTGAAGTGTGGCATGCAGGAATGGTGGTGAGGAAATTCTAGGAAGAAGTTAGAGTTGCTTTCTCTAACAGGAGGTGACTCAGAGGCTTGGAGAAATGGCCAAGGGTATTCTGGACAAAGCAAGACCAGGAGAGTGACAGTCCCTCTGTGCTGGGCACTGCTGAGGCACCTCGAATCCAACATGACAAGACAAACTTGGAGGGGCTGGAGCATGCCCAGGGAAGGGAGCGGAGCTGGGAAAAGGGCTGGAGCAGCTGAGGGAGCTGGGAAAGGGGCTCAGCCTGGAGAAAAGGAGGCTCAGGGGGGACCTTGTGGCTCTGCACAACTCCTGACAGGGTGGGTCGGGCTCTGCTCCCAGGGAACAGGGACAGGAGGAGAGGGAACGGCCTCAGGCTGGGCCAGGAGATGTTAGGGATAATTTCTTCAGCTGTCAAGCATTGGAAGGAGCTGCCCAGGGATGTGGTGGAGTCCCATGCCTGGAAGTGTAAAAATGTGTGGATGTGGTGCTTGAGGCCACGGTCTGATGATGAACAAGGTCGTGGTGCTGGAGTGATGATTGGACTCCGTGATCTTAGAGCTCATTCCAACCTTAATGGTTTTGTGATTCTGTAAATCATGGAAGTCCTAGGTGAAGTAAAAATAGTAGTACACAATCTAACTCTGGAGGAATACTTTTGGCCTGCCTGTGACCTGCTAGACAGCTGTTTCTTGTTTTGTGAAGGCTGGTTGGCTGTGGTGGTGGTGAAGGGGCCTCACAGTGATGAGAACTTTACTGCAGAGCCAAGTGCTTGGATTAAATCTGGTGATGGATAGCAGCACATAAATAATTCTGTCCTTGGCCTAGCACCCATTCACCAGTGCAGCAAGGAACAAGGGCTCCTGTGAGCCCAGATTTTTTCTGGGGCTGTTGTCTAGGTGCTTTTCCCAGTGTCCATTTTGGCTGTCATCTATGGAATGCCAAGGGCTGTGCATCTGGGGACACTCCTGGACCTCAGTTCCATGCACAGGCCTGGTGGTGGAATGGTGACATCCTTTTAAAAATTGTTTTGAGGACACCACCACCATTACCACTTTAAAGCTGGGATGATTTGCAATAAAGATTGCTGTCCTTATGGGTAGATTAACTTACTTACAACCAGAAAGCTATTTTGGCTGTCTTTTTTCTTCTTGGAGAGCAGCCTCACATAGGATCAAATCCTGTTTGGATTCCCTCAAAACATAGGGTAGTACTTGCCACTTCTGCTCAGCTGAAATCCAGGCCATCCTGCTTTCAGATATGGTCTGGACTTGGTAAAACCATTAGCATGCAGCTGAACAAACCCAGTGGTCACAACTGGGAAGACCATAAGTCAAGAAACTTCATAATTTCAGGTCTGGTGTTAAGGATTATCCTAATTTGTGAAAAAGATATCTATTTCAGAGTTAGTTTTGGTTTCTTCCAAATCATTCTTTCTGTCTCATAGTCTATAGTGTAAAAGTTCTCAGAGAAGCAGATGCTATAATGGTTGATGATTAGAATTATGTGTTAAGTTAGCAGAACCTTTAAAAGACAATTTATATAGGGTGGATATTTCTGCAGCACATTTTTGGGCAGTTTTGGTCACACGGCCTTGGTGGTGATGGGCATTAGTGAATTCCAGAGGCACCACAACCCCAACCTCTCTTTGTGGTAGTGAGACAGGGTGGTCTGTAATGAACCTGTGTGTAGCAAAACCACAGCTAAACTCCTGCATCCAGAGAGGCTCTTCTGCCTCCAGTTAGAGCGATGTGTCTTCAAGGATTAGGAACATGGAGTCAAAAGTCTTTTTCAGGATGAAACTCAAGGTTTGGAGTCCACAGCTGAAGCTGTGGAAGGCTGCTGGGGAGCACAGTTTGCTTTGGCTCTCCTCAGACTCTGCTTCGTTTGAGTCTGTTGTTTCACTTACAGTACATTTCCATGTGATCTGTGCTGGATGGAAATTCCTGGCATTTCTCAGGATGTTCGTTTTTCCTGGTCACATTCCTTGTTCATCAGCTGAGCAGAAACAAACCATCCTGTTTGCTTCCCAGGGACAGCCTAAGCTTCTGTATTTGTTGGATTTGTAGAAAATCCAGCATCAGATGGTGAATTGACATAATTTAAACTATCCTTAGAAACCTACTGAGGTTGAAATCAACAGACCAGTATTGAACTGTGTTACAAAGTGTTCTGTCCCTGAGTAAAAACAGGAAGAAACTTGGTGCATAAAGTTTACAAATAATGAGACTAGGAGCAGTCTGTGGGGAGATTTTCTGATGAGGGTTTGTAGTTAATTGTGTCAAGTTTAGTCTTGGACTACATCAAGTCCCATGTTCTCCTGAGCTGTATAAACATTGGTGTGAGAAAGGGAAAATCTTCCAACACAATGTAACCGCCCTGGACAGAGGCTGGGGTTTCAGGTGTGTGAGCAAAACAGAGTCAAAGGATAATAGAAGAAATCCCTGGACCCCAACAGCTATCCTGTGCTTGGAGCTTATAGAAAAGACATCCCAAGGTGCCCTTTCCCTCCTCAGAGCCATCCCCCGGGCTGTGTGTGGCAGGTCGGGCCTCTGTGCCCATGGGTGTACGTGGAGGATGCTCAGCCCTGGGGTTGGAGCCTGGCAGGTGGTCCAGGTGCTCCAGCTGTCACAGGAGGTGCTGTGGATGCCTTGCTTTGGCAACTGCCTTGGAACGCGCTGGGGAAGACCTTGGTATGAGGGCTGGCTCTGTGTCCCCATCCCCGTGCCCTAACACAAGCTGTGATTTGCGAATGTTGTAAAATGTAAAATCCTTTTCTTACAAGATGTCATTTTCTTTTCCTGTTTATTTCCAGATGCTCTCAATATTTTGTGCTGACAAAAAGTTCACTTTATGTTCATTGTCTCCCAGGTAAACGCAAAGCGCTGAAGTTAAATTTTGCAAATCCACCTTTCAAGTCCACAGCAAGATTTACTCTAAATACTTCTGGAGTTCCTTTCCAAAATCCACACATGTGAGTATAAAGCCAATGGCACAACTAGTGGAACAACTTTGAAATTAATTAGCCAACACCCAGTGTTAATTAAATGCAATTTGATTACTCCAGTTATTTGTCAGTTGTTTAAATCAATATTTTGAGTCACTGTAAAATATTTTTTCCCAGAATTAAAAAAAAAGGTTAAATTGGGATCTTCTTGGTTTACACTGGAGCTAATGCTTTCCAGAATTGATTGAATTGAGTGTTGTAGCTGATAATGTTAGATACACCTATAATTAATGACTAGACTGATTCACTGTTGTTTTCCTGTATCTTTATTCAGCTTATTACTTTTTGTTAGAATTTCTTGTTTCTGTGTTACTTGTGAAAGTCATAACTGTGATAGAATTGTTTTCAGCACTAAAACAGACAAAGGTTGAGGATTATCATTTTAGCAACATTTTAGGGAGATGTTAGGGGAGTTATGCTGAGATTAGGTCTCAGTGAGTATTCTAGCCAGTTTAGGCCCAGGATATCCCTGTCCAAAGTCTGAGAGCAAGTGTGGCACAGAGCTGTTCCTGACTCTGATAAATTCCAGGGTACATCAGCACCAAAAAGATCAGCTTTGTATCCTCAGATCCACCAATCTAGCTGGACAGTGCTGCTCTGCAGCCGGTCCCTGTGGCAGATGCAGCAAGCATGCAAAACATGTCCCACATTTTTCTTCTCCAAGGTCTCAGGAGTTTTGTCAGTGTCAAGTCTCAGAATCTGCACCTGCAGCCTCCCTGCTGCCTGGGCTCTCTGGAGTGTCCCTGTCATAGGCTGCTCCTGCTTGGCTCTGCATGTCACTGCCTCTCTCGTGGAGCTCAGTGCTTTCTGCTTCCCCAGGACATACCTGCTGGGCTCTTTTCCTGGGAGCTTTGGGGATTTTCAAACAAGCTGTTACCAAGTTAGGAACATGTTTCTGATGAGTTATTGATTGTAATTACAATACAGAGAAATTTTATGGAGTACTTTAGGTTATTCTTAAAATCTTGAGTGACCTGTCCAGCAAGTCCTCTTCTTTCCTTCTCTTTCCTCTCTGAAATAGAGTATTTTTATTGGTTATAGAGTTCACATTTAGATACTTACTTTTTCTGTCTCATCACATCATCAAACTCTTGTTAAGATTTTCTGCAAAACCCCTTCTGAGGCTCTTTCATCTCTCTGACCTTGTTAGCCCATTAAATAAAGGGCTTAGTCTCAGCTAGTGAGTCCCCACCATCAGCCATCTATAGGGATTTGAATTTTCTGTGCTTATCTGTGTGGATTTCTGTCTCGGATTCACTGGAAGTCACAGTGGCTCCTGTCTAGCACAGAAGAGCTTTCGTCGTTAGTCTGTGACATCTTAAGTTTCATGTTTGTGCAAGAGATTGTCAACACTGTGCAAGACAGGTGCTGCTCTTGCTCTGTGGGAGTTGCAGTTGTTGGCAGGGATTGGATCCTGGGCTGGGCAATGGTCTGAGGGCTGGCAGGTGTTCTGGGTTGGATGTGATAGCTGTTCAAGTGCCACAGTTGATGGTGATGTGTCTGTGCTAAAGCTTTCCTGGGAGGCTGCAAGCTGTAATGGCCATTTCTGTTTGAAAGAGATGGATGCTGTTAGCTTGGTTGCTTTCTCTGCGGTGAGGCTGGCTGAGCTTGGGTGCAGCAAATTGTCCTTGTGTCCTTTGTGTCCGTAGCAGATGCTGTTCCTCAAAAGGAGTGTTGACATCTTCTCGTTGCACGCTTCTGTCCAGTGTTTGTCTGGCAGCTGATGTACCTCCGTCTCCTGCCTTCTTCCCTGAGATGCTGGAAGGACTTTTTCCTCAGTAGGCTAGAAGCCTTTTCTAGACTTTGGATTTGAGCTGGATATTTCAGACCTCCTCACCCGGATGAGTTCCTGATGCAGAGTGTGTTTCTGTTCACCAAGCCACTTCTCAGCCTGGCTGTCCTGACATGAGCCCTGGCTCCACACTGCTGGGGATTGTCCTGCACAGGCCCTCTTGGTCCAGATGGGTGGATCTGAAGATACAGAGAGGTTCATTTCTCACATGAAATTTGGGGTTCTGTGGTTTGGATCCACCAATCCAGGGTGTCCTGTTGCTTCTGCCTGAGATGGTGTGTTGAGCAGCAGAAAGCGAGGCAGGGGTTTGGAAGGAAGGTCCCTTCTGGTTCTGTGACTGCATGTGATGGAGGAGGTGTGTCTTGTTTGCTTCAGCTGGAACTGCTGCCACCAAATCTTCCTGAGGAGTGCAAAGAGATTTCCATCTAGGCATGATATGTTTCCTGCCTGGCTGTAGGGCGTCCAGCACAGTTGTAAACATTATTTTACATGTGACCTGTACAGGGTAGGGCAGAATAGAGCCTCAGTTACAGGCAGTAGTTGGGGAATAGAATTCATACTTGAAGGGATGGAGTCTAGAGAAGAGGTAAGAGTTTTACTGGTGGAAGGATGGAGTCTAGAGAAGAGTTTAGAGGTTTGCTGATGGCTGGTCAGTCAGTGAGGCTGTGTGATCACCATACTGTGCAGGAGCAGTCAAGGCTGTGGAGACATGCCAGGTTAGCCCACAGCTCCTGTGAGCTCAGGCTGACTTTGTCACTTAGACCAGATTAACAGCTGCTAACTTTGTTTTCCCTGCAGCAGACGTTTGCAGAGGCTGGAGGACACAAGCTGTGGTTAGGGTGAGCTCTTCAAATTCCAACCCATTATACCAACTGGAAAGCATCCCACCTTTTACCTCATCTGTCCCGTGTCCAAGTAGGATTTAGGTCACAAACAAAATTAGATTACTCCGTTATCTATGTGGAAGCTTTACAGAGCTGCTTGCAGCTGGTTGCCTTTGCTAAAAGGAAATTCAGATCACACTAACAGGAGTGATGTGGTGAGGTGTGACTGTGGCTGTGCATGGCAGGATTTCTGGCTGGGCTGTGCTGCCCACTGCTCTTGAAACCAAGATGGAAACCATTTGGCTGTAGATGGGATTTTTGGTTGTCTGGAAAGCTTTGTGTTCTTGTGCAGTGATACCTGGATGTTGAGGATTTAGATCTGGGTGCTAGGAAATGGGCAAGCACAGAGAATGTTGTTTGGCACATGGTTGACAGCATGCTGCTTCTTGGGTGTTCTGTCTGCTGGCTGGGAAGTCTCCTGACTCTCAGAGTTGCCACCTCTTGAGAACCTGATTACCAGAGCATTGCAGTTCCACCTGAAAAGGTGCCAAAATGAATAATCTCTCTTACTGTACAAATTTGATGTTTGAAGCGTCTGGTGTCCAGTTGAACTCCACAGTCTCCCTATAGCTTGTGAGTGTCTTCATGGATTATTGGGAATTAAGCTTTCCAGAGCTGCCCTGCATGGAGCTTCTCCTTGTGACACCTGGGAGAGACACACACTTTCCAGAGAGGTGCCCCAAAAGCATGTTGAATATTCTACTGGATTCTTCAAAAGCCAGTGGAGGCCCAGTTGCACATCATACTGTGCTGCTTCATTTTTTTCTGTATAGTTCAGGGACTGTTATTCCTGGAAAGGTTTTTTTCTGGCTGTTCCAAAGCCTCTCTGAGGTGTCTGTTGCTCTTTAATCTCCTCTTAGGCTTTCCCATACCCTTCTGGCATGTGGGGTCAGGCTCTGTAGCTGCATAGCCTGCAGCTGGTGGAGTTTATTAGGAAGTAACTTGAGAGAGTTCCTACCATTTTTGAAAAAAACCCCAAAACCTAAACCCAAAGGGGAATATCCTAAACTGGCATGCTTCCTATTACTGGTGTGAATTTTCCTGTAAGTATTTCTCTGTCTCTTCCTTATTTCTGTAATTGTCACTTCACATCTTTATTATTACTGATTTCTGCTACCTTTCTGCTGTGTGATACTTTCTTGTGGCAGGGAGTGCTGCCTGGAAGCCTTGGAGGCAATATTCAGAGTCAAAGGTACCAAGAGTTTGAATTTTTTTCTGTGACTGATTCTGTCCTGTTTCCTGAAAGTTGCAGAATCTGGATATAATCACTTGTATTTTCAAGTCAGCACAAGTGAAATGCAGCCTCCAAGGCCTCAGCAGAGACATCTCAGTGTCTGAGGGAGCCTGTGGTAACCAGGCTTTCCCTTCTCATGCAAACATCACTGTCGGTTCAGTGCTGGAACAATGTTTCTTCTGTAATTTTTTCAGGAGCATTTTTTGCATATTGATGAATTTTGCCTTGTATTTACCTTCCTGTTCCTTCCAAGGGTTTACGAGTTCATTTGGCCAGTGATCTCTGCATGACAGAGATTATGTGGTGTGTAACACACTCGAGTATCTCTGGCTTTGAGTAGATCACTGCTTCAGAGAAGGTGCTGCCAGAGTCAGGGTGAGATTTTCACTGAATGTGCTGCTTTAAGGCCTGATTTTTCTTTTTCTTTTTTTTTTTTTTTTTAACTTTCTAAGTTTTGGTATTTCTTAAGTGCAAATCCTCTCTGCAAAAGAGCTTTTTGCTGTCTGCAGCTTCCAAATTAAACTTCTCTAGCAGCTTCCACATCCCTTGGAGCTTCACTGCCCTGGTAGGACTGTTCTTTCTTTAAGAGGTTGATACCCCAGCACTCTGCTTCTGACTTTAGTCCTTCTGTGAAACTGGAATTTGCACTTTGTGTATCTCCATTCAGCTAATTCACATCAATTTTTCAAGGGTGCCGAGCACCTGCCACACTGCAGGGCTCCTCAGAACCTCTGGAAACTGGTGAGCCACCCTTGGGTGTCTAAATCAAATCCAGCCTGATGTTGTGTAGTGACCTGACTCCCATGGGTTCCAGGTGCTTCACAGGTGCTGAGTGATTGAGCTGTGCAATTTATAATTGTTGCACAAATCTCTGCGTTCTCCCTCCTGTGGATGGGAAGCTGGGACATGCTGTCTTTTGGAAGAGGCAGAGGTCAGGCAGAGAGTTCATCAGGGATCTCTGGTCTGTGATCCTCAGGTAGCTCTGTGTTACCTGTCCCATCTGGGCATGGTTGGGAGCTGCTGTCCTGGTTCTTGTGCACACAGCCATGGTCAGAGCTGCTCATTTGGGGGCAGAATTTGGACCTTGCAGCCTCGACCCTCTCAGTGTGATGCATAACAGGACCCCCACCCAGGGCTGGGGGTTGGCCTGTCCCCTCTATGGTGGGAAGAGCAGTGATGGATGAGAGGATGGGAACAGTGGCAAGTCACCTTCCAAACACTGAGGCCTGGCCTGCCCTGCCCAGACAGGGACAGCAGCTGGGTACTGGAGTGGCAGAGGAGCCGTGGTGGCAGAGACATTGGGTTATCCAAGGTGGGAGAACCTGGAGGCTTCTGTGCCTGTCCCCGTGGGCCCTCATGGCAGCACAGCCATCCTTGGCCACTGAGGCTGGGACTTAGATGTGTCACACACTGAGGCATGAACGTCCTGCAGTTCCTAATTCAAGGTGTGATGGCTGATGCTTGGGCTGCCTCCTCAGGGCTGTTTTCCATGGCATGTTGGGCATGAGAAGGTGAGATGGGGTAGTGGCAGAGCTGGGTTACCTGTAAAGGTATTTTTAAATGTTGTTCTCACTTTTCAGGGACACTAAGATGGTGTCTGGGGTAAGTCACTCAAGAGTAGTGGTTTTGAGTTGACTACCAGATTTTTTTCTACTGAGTTGAGTGGTGTGGGGCGGGCTGAAGTATTCTGGGCCAGTGGGGATGAGAAAGGTGGAGAGGAGCTGGAAATGTTCATTTTCATACTGATCTTGACCTCATTGAACATGAAACCTCCATCAGTGTGGCCTGCTGGGACATGGAGTGTATGAACAGAAGAGCAAAGCTGGGGATGTCTCCCTTGGGTAGGAGTTTCCTCTGGACTTTGCTTCTCATGCTTGTCTTTTGGTGAGCTGTGTTGCCTTCCCTTCATCCTGGTGGCTTGTTTCAAAGCAGGGAAAGTAGGTCAAGGAATTTCAGAGTTGGTATCAGCTCTTGCCTTAATGCTGTTGTGTTACCAGAAGCAAAATTTTCTCCCCTTCTTTCCTTCCCTTTATTTGAGGTGCTGCATCCACCCCCAAGGACAGCTGTATACATGCTGGCTCCTATGCAGAGTGTGCTGGTTTTTGGAGAGGAAAATGGGATGAAAGCAGAATGTTATGTGTAACATCTCTGAATACAGTGTGTGTGTGTAAATATATTTGTGTGTACACACAGGTTTGGTCCCCAGCCATTTTTTGGATAAATATCTTGTTCAATAATTATTTACAAGTAGAGTATGGCTTATGCATTGGGCTGAGCTTGGTGCCTGTGTGTCTCTGCTGTGTTGAGCAGCTGGTGGAGCTGGGCTCTGACCCCGAGGGGCTGCCAGTGTCACTGTTAAACTGAGAGAGTCAGGCATGGACCACCACAGTTCCTATCTGATTGGACTCCAACCCTTTGACTCCAGATGGAAAACCATGTTCCTGCAGGATACCCCAAGAAACCAGCTCTCAGAATAAACTCTGCTCATTGCTGCTCTGTATGTGGGATCCCACGTTTCATCAGAGCAGGACGGGCACATCCTTTCACTCTTCAGACTTTAATCACCACCTTGTAGTAAAATGCCTTTTGTTTTCCCCCGGCTATGGAAAAGTGAGTCAACTCTTCTGCTTTGTGGGTTCAAACTGAAGGAGTCATTGCTTTTATCTTCTGTGCACACTGAGGAATGGAGAATGAAGAGAGAAGAGTCTTCAGATGCAAAGACTGCATTGACCCCACGGGTCTTGGTCGACAACCTCTGTCTTCATTCTTTGCACAAATGAGTGACTTCCAGCGTGTGCCATGGAGGACCTTGGGTCTGAATGGACAGGATGCAAACAGGAAAATCAGCTGATGAACAGAGTGGTCATGGAAAGTATCTTGTGGTGGACAGGATGGATGTGATGGAGGTGGGGGTTGGCCTGTGGGACTGAACTGGTTTTGCTATTCTGCTTGTTTGGGGAATAGGCTTCTGAAAGGGACTTAAATTGTCTGGGTTTGCTGTGTATTGTCTGTGAAAACTACAGACATCCTTGATATCAGGTGGATGTTCTTGCCTCATACCACAGACACCTTTCTATTTAGGGGAACTTCAGTAAAAAGAGAGCAAATCATAAAATCATAGCATAAACTGAGTTGGAAAGGACCCACAAGGATCATTGAGTCTCCTGGTCCTGCAAAAATCCTACTCTCTGCTTGGGAGTGTTGTCCAAACGTTCCTTGAGCTCTGGCAGCCTTGGGGCTGTGACCATTCCCTGGGGAGCCTGTTCAGTGCCCCACTACCCTCTGGGAGAAGAACTTTTTCCTAATATCCAACCTAAATCCAAACGGCCAAACCAGTCTCCAGTGGATTATGGCAACACTGAACAGTTTTCTTTGTTGAGCCTGTTTTAATTCCTTCCTTTTTAAGATGAGCTTGGAATAAATGCAGGTGAGCAAATGGTCCTTCGTGCCTGGCATAAGGGGTGCCTTTGCAGAGACAAGGGTGGATCAGTTGGAAGTGGTTGTTTCTGATATATCTTGCTCCAGCAGTGTGAAGGTGGTTGTCCTCTCTGAGGAGCACAGGGCCTTTGCTGTAACACAGCTTCTGTTCTTTCCTCTCTGATACTCTAGGTGGGTGTTTCACACCAGTGAAAATGGGGAAAGGTGGTTGTCTGGGAACACTGGTTTAGCTCCTTACAGCACCCTTAGATTTCTGTTAGCATCCTTGCAGAGCTTACAGCAAACCAGCTCTTGGCTCTGAAGGGTCAGTGAGAGCACCAAGCCCCAGCAGCCATCACGGAGGAGCCCAGCATGGAAAATGTCACCACACTACTGGAGCCTGGGAATCTTCACCTGGTCTGCACAAATCTTTTGTTTTAGAGAAGGGACATTTTAAATAGAACCCAAATTTGGTCTACTTGAGTAGACCAAAGGTCTTGTTATGAGCTCTTTTGGTCACCACACTGAAGTAGCTGCATCTCTGAATAAGCAATCTCTGTCTTGCAGTCAGGTGCTTTCTGTGTCTCCCATCTGTCCTTGTCTGCCACGGAAAGAAATACATGACCAGGTGCATTCTTGGCAGTGAATTTCAGGTTATTTCAGGCTGTGATGCTGCCCAAAGTTTGTGAAATACTGTTTGGTTGTATTTTTTTTTTCAAATTCCAAAAGAGTAGTTGGACTTTTCCACACTTGGGTTGTAATTTTTTCTCCTACAGCAGTTTAAATTAGAAAAATCACTTCTTTAGAGTATTTGAAACGAAACCATTTCTTATATTTGAGTTAGCAGTGCTCATTATCTGCCCCTCAGGTGCATCCCACAAGGAGCTGAGCAGAGCCCCTGGTTCCTTTGCTGGCAACGTGTCCATGGCTGCAGTGGTCAGTGGTGCAAGGATCCAGGGCTTGTTCTCCACACAGTGCTTAGCAGAAACACATCTCACCCAAGCTCCTCCAACTGCTCTGAGATAGCAGGTCCTCATGTTGAGAAAGATTTCTAGAGCTGGACAGCGTGAGGGACTCTGAGATCCAGAGTACAACTTTTGTTCCTAGAGAAATCTCATAGTGCAGAGTGGTGATTAACTCTTGTCAGTTGTAGGGCTCTGGAAGGAATAAGTAAGGATGTAGTTGTTCAATTCCTTCAGAATTATTTGGGAGAGGGGATCTGATGAATGGCAAGACCACCAGTCCTAGATTGGTGGATTCAGGATGGAAGCTGGATTTTAAATTTTTTTAAGGGAAAATAAGTGGTTGGTAAGATCTGCCTTAGCACGAGAAAAGCAGAGCAGGGATGGTCAGAGTGCCTCGAGGAAAGTAGCATGTCTCTACCACACAGGTATTTGGCTAATAAGTTAATAGTGCATGTTTCTAATTGTAGCAATAATACAGTTGGAAATAATAATTCTCATTGCTGTAAGAAAACAAATTGCTTGACTTAATATGTTAAAACACGTTCAGATCATTGGGTGCTGCTTTGCCCCAAGAAGGGGAGGTAGCCAAGGTGGAAATTGGAAGGAAAAGACCTGGTTGTGATTTGTGCTGCTGATGCTCAGTGGGCAGTGTGGCTAGCTGAGTATTGTGTTGTATGTTACTGTGTCATGTGATAACAGCACCATGTTTTCCTGTCATTTCCACAACTTTTCCTGGCTGAAGTGACACACAAGCAACCCCGGGTAGTAATCACATTGTCCCGTTCAGTTTCAAAAGGAGAGAAGCGGACCTCATCCAGAAACTTTCCAGCAGGCTACAGTAAGCTTTCCTGTCTGTTAGCCATTGTCAAATCTTCTCCATCCCCCAAAAATGGCATCTCTGAAAGTAATGAAATTGTCTCAGAAATAGTGTCATTCCATTGGGTGATTGCTGTGTAATAATGATTTTGCAAACTATTTGTGGTCTGTATTGAGGTTATTTTGTTGATTCTTATAGCTGTGCTCTTGTTTCTGTTTGCTGTTCTCTCTCAGGGAGCTGCCCATGACCCAGGAGAGGAAATAAAAAGAATCAGCATTCTCAGAAGGGTTATTTAAATTAATTAGCTCAGAGTTTTCCAGCATTATCCTGAAGTTCTTGAATCCAGTTTAAGCTTTAAAATCCCAGCACTGGTGGGTTCAGTGAATGTGCTGCAGTCTGACTCATGGCTGAATCAAAATGAGTTTGAGATCAATGTGCTCAGTTAAATTCAGCTCAGTCTTCACCACTGTGGCTGGGGAGGTTTTCTTCATGTAAGGGCAGGGTTAATCAAATCCGTTGTAACTCAGTACTTTACTAGGGGAGCTTAATACAAAATATTGACCTTTTAAAAGCCTCAGTCAATCCCACTGAAGCCAGAGAGACTCTGAGCATGTGCTGGGCTGAGGCTTGTGAACTCTGGAAGGGCTGTGCCATCTTCCACTTTTTGTTGTTATCTTTATCTTAACATTTTGGAGGAGCACAAGAAGCCAGAGCAGTGCTTGGTTGAATTTCAGCCTCTTGGTCTCAAGGAAAGGGAGCAAATGTGCTTTGCTTTAATCTGAGCAGGTCACAGGTGCAAAACTATTTCCTTCCTCTGCCACATTTTCTGTATCTCTTCTTCATGTCCAGGAATCTATTCCTGAATATAATGAAGCCTCAGGACAGCTTACATGGATCAGAGCAAACCCAAATTAGTTCTGCCCCTCTTGCAAAGATGCTGTTTGTTTATGAAAAGCAATAATTTCTTCTTCTGAGAATCCAAAAACTTTGTGACAGCACCAGCTTTTTCACCCCCCTAGGAAAAAAAAAGGAACATTTCTTTTGGAGACCTTTTCTAGTGAAATTCAAGCTAGGGTTGATATGGTTTTAGCATTGCCCTGCAGGGTCTGAAAACGGTTTTAGAAATGACACAGACTTTGAGATAGAAGAAACAAAGCTCTCCAGAATCTCTCCAGGCTGTCTGAGAGTCTTGGTAGGAACATGTCAGCTACAGTCCTAAACTGTGTTTGTACTCTGAAGTTGCACAGTGTCATTTGGACCCTGCAGTTTACCTGGAAGTTTTTTTGTTAGGATTTACATTTTAGCTTTGGCTGATGGACCACAAATCAGTTTTTATAATGTCAGCCTTTTTACCTAGTGTGTGGAGAAACAGAATATGTTCTCATTAACCCTAGTGAAAATAGGAGCTTTAGTGAGAGACTTCTGAGCAGAGTCCAGCACCAGGCAGGCTTGGGAGGCACAGCTGGTTTGCTTGGATCTTTTTGCTTCTGCAGATTTTATTCATGTCAGCTGTACCATCAACTATGTCAGCTTTTGGGCTTCTTTGAGTCCTGCAGAGCTCTCAGCAAAGTGAAACAGAGGAGACAGGCAGCTACCTACATCTTTTTGGCCTTGCTTCATGTCTGTTGACTTTCAATTTTGCTTAAAAAACCCCACCACCTTTTCTCTGCTTCTTTCAACAGTCCTTCTTTTTCATGCCAAGGAAATGCTTCTTTTTAAAAGTTGTGGCCTCCCTGCAGCCGGTTGTTAACAGCAGGGCTCAGGAAACTTTCACAGCCTGTCTGGGAGCTTCCCAAGGTGTCTGTGGGCCTCCACAGGAGATTTTGGGGTCCTGTGGCCATCGCAGACCCTCCCACGTGTGTCCAGCTGTGCAGCTTGTGGCGAGCAGCCTCGTGGCCGTGCCGGGCCCGGCGGTGCCTGGCGCCAGCGCCCGCCCGCCTCCTGCCAAGCTGGACACGGCCCTGACAAAGGACAACTGTTTGGAGGAGTTGTTGTCTTGCTTGGTGCTCCTAATCCCTGGAATAACTGCTGTGACAAGCATAGTAACCATCTGCAGTGAGGCTGACACATTGGTGCCTTTTGAGTGCGAGGATCGCAGCCACCTCCTCGGCCCCTTCTTTCTTGGCTTTTCAAAAATTTTCAAAACCAAGATGGGGAGTTGGAAGCTCAAACCCTGGATGAGTTTTCAGGAGTTGTAGTCACTCTAAGGTGACTTTTGGAAATGCTACTTTTAGCTGTTTCAAGAGCATCTAGCACACTTGAGCTATTTATATTATTTTTTAAAATCATATGTGAAGCCCCACAAGTCCATCTTACACATCCTGGGCATTTGGAGAATATATGTCCAATTTTGCCCAACATTCCCAGACTTAGAGAAGGTTAGATTTCACAGTTTAAAAAAACAAAATGATAGGAGAAGGCACATGTTGCTGACTTGTGTGCAAACTCTGATGTGCAGTAATCCCAGGGACTGGGCACTAACTGCTTTGTACCTTCACTAGAGCCTGGGCTGTGTGGTTGTCCTGCTATTCTCTGAAGCTGGCTGCTGTAGTATCCAGAGCACCAGCATGTAGTGCAGGGTTTAGGCAGGCTTTTTTGCTTTTGGAGGCACGTCCACCCTGTGGATTTCTGTCCTCATACATCTGCAGCAATGCAAACATACAGAAAGATGTCCTGCATTGGCAATTTAGTTTTTATTGCCTCACTCAAGAGTTCCCAATTTAGATCAATGCAGAGAGTCTGTGTTCTAGATTTGCATTTTTGGCATGATAATCCCTTGGGATTTTGCTTTACACTGAAAAATTTCTTATACAAAGTGTAGATTTTTGACATTAAAAGCAATTATTGCATTCCAGTTACGACTCTTGAGGTGGGCTATGCTGCTTAAAGGAAAACTGCCCTGCTCGCATATGGCAAATCAGCTAAATGAGCAAAACCTCTATTCGAGTATCTGTCACTCTCAAGCTGGTAATTTGGTTATTTGACCATTTCCCTGGGTATTTGAGAAGAGCTAAGCAGGAGCTGTGCTTGCGAGACAAGGCAGATGGCATCATAAATACATAATGGAAATGAAGCCAAGCTCCAGGAGGGGAGGCTTTGGGGCTGGATGCTCATGGTCTGTCTGGATCCAAAGCCCTGGAGAGCAGCAGAGCCCTCGGTGCAGCCCTGGGGAGAAGGGGATATTCCCCAGCTCCCACCTTCATCCCAGCAGCTCGAGGCACCATCCTGCAGCTGTGGAACAATGGCCCAGATCTGCTTTCACACCACAGCTGGGGACACACAGGCTGCTTGTGTGACAGGGAAAGAATGCATTCCAATTCCCTTTCTCTTCTGGTGTAGGGTCAGAAAAGCAAAGTTTCCTAGTCTGAAAAACAGAGGGAAAAGAGGGAGAAGGGTTTAATTGCTTATTTGAATAAATTGCCTCAATGTTTAAATTTTTTAACTCCATGAGAACTTTGATAGAAAATGTCGTTTTCAAACAAGAGCTGAAGAGTGAGCTCAGTCTGTGAAAACTCAGTATTTCACCTCTCTGCCGTTTTTCCTCTGCTTTTTTGAAGAGGATTTACCTCTCAAAGATCATGCTTCTTCGTGCCCACCAGCTGGCAGGAGGTGAGGCAGGAAATGCCCGTTTGTCTGTGCTTCCTTGGCATGGTGCTTCTCACCTCCCTTCCTCTCTCAAACAAGAATTATTTTTATGGCACTGACAAAACAGGAGGGTGGAGCTGTTAGACAGAAACCAGCTCAGGAGCTGTCAGTGAGGCACTTGGCACATGTAGAGCTCATGTTTATTTTCTTTTTTTTTTTTCCCCATTTCTTTTTTCCTCTGTTCTTTTCTTTTTTTGTCATTTTGCTGCTTTTTTTCATTCCTTGCTTTTTAGTAAGCAGTTTCCTGGGAGAACCCACGGAATGCAGGGTTTGTTATGCACAGGAGCTCTGAGATGGCATCCATCCCCCCTGTGCTGGGTTGTAGCACTATCAGGTGCTTTCCCAAATTCTGAGTGCAGTGTAGGGGCACGGTAGGAAACAGCAGATGGAAATCTTGAGCTGTAGAGCAGGAAACACCATGGCAGACACAGCCCAGCAGTGGGGAGAGGAGCTGCTCCCAAATGCTTTCATCAGACAGGTCGAGGGTTCAGGACATGCAGCTGCTAACCCAGAGTGCAGCAGAGGAAGCCATTTGAATGTAGCTGCTCCAGTCAATTGGCCTTTTGCCCTCTCAAAACCTGGGATCCCAATAAAACCCCATCACGGTTGGGTCCCCAGCTGGGCGGTGTTTGCAGCTGCTGGTGACCAGTGTGGGATTTATCAGCGTGGAATCAGCCGTGACCTGTTTATTCCTCGGCTGATAAACTCAATAAGCTCCATGTGTTTGGTGGAATCCTCCATGTGTGTTCTGCTCCTTGGGCCAGATCCTGGCCAGGAAAGTGGGGGCTGGATCAAATACCCACTGGGTTTGATAGATCTCTCCTATGGCAGGGGGGGTCACAAGGACTTGTGTGCTTCAGAATGTGTGAGATCAGTGTGCCCTGCAGTGGGAACTGTCTGCATTGCTCTTAATGCATCTTGAAAGTGGAAAATGTGGGCTTTTGGCTTTCTTTATGGCTCAAGAAGTGTGAATCAGCTAATTAACTAATGAAAAACTGAAATTTTGCATGGCATTTTAAGATGAAAAGTGTTGCAAATACTTGTGCATTTCCTGCTAATTCAATGGTAGCATTGCTGCATGTGAATGAGCCATTGGGGGGCACCTTTGAACTCCTATGTTGACAAATTTTGGACATTCATCTGCTCCTTATCTGGGCAAATCCTGGTGGCTTCAGTAGGGACAGGGTTTGCTTGAGAAAGTTAATTTAGGTGCTTGGTGAAGACACACTTGAACAGGCAGATTTTGTTTTCGTATGTCACAAAGAACTTGTTTTGGTTTTTATAAATCATTGGCTCTTTATTTAGTTTTGGATAAATTAAATTATTATCTAAATGTATTGGATTTCGGAGTTTTGGGTTAATTTTCTTTTTTTTAATTGGAGTTTTCCAATAAGGGCAAACTTTTCCTAAAGTCTCACTGGTTCATCCAGAAGAGCTTTGCCAATAGAATCCCAGCTGGAAGAGAGGCAGGTGCTGGGAAGTGGTGGTGTAAAACAGCAGGAGCTTTGGGGAGATGGGGCTGGGAGTGCTCTTCAGGCTCTTGGTGCTGCATGTTACCAGATCCTGCTCACACCCTGGTGAATTTTGTGCAAAGTAGAAAGAACTGTGTAAATGAGTGCTTTGAGTGACTCTGTGAGACATATTGAATTTTATGCTGCAGCTGGAGAAACTTATCCTTAATTGAAGCTGTGGGCAAGTGTATGTCATTTTTGATTTAACATTTTCCCTCACCCCTCCACCCCCACCCCAACCAAAATCCTTCGTGGAGTCAGATTGTTGCTGTAGCTTTGTGAACCCCTCTCTTCTAATGTTTAATCAAGTGCTGAAAAGAGACATTTAAAGACTATTTAAAATGTGGAAAAATTGCTTCCCAATATTTTTGACAGAGAGAGACTGAGAACACACAGCATTGAATCATCAGGAAAATTGAAGATTTCCCCTGAGCAACATTGGGATTTTACAGCAGAGGACTTGAAAGACCTTGGAGAAATTGGACGAGGCGCTTATGGTTCTGTCAACAAAATGGTCCACAAACCAAGTGGGCAAATTATGGCAGTTAAAGTAGGTGATGCCCATCCTTACATTTGTACTTCAGTCCGTTGGGATGCAGTGTGATGGAGAATTAAGGTTCTTCCATCTAGCACCCATCTACTGCTCTGTTCTATTTATTTCTGGTGTAAAGGCTGCTGTTTGCTGAAAATACAGTGTATAATGGGCATGTTTTCAGGTGATTTGTGAAAGTTCTCATAATTGCTGTGCCCTTTTCAAAATGTCCATCAGGAGCCTGCTGTTCTGAGGGGATCACACGTCTCTGGAGACTGATGATGGGGCACGAGCCTTTCACCTCTGGGTCACTGGTTCAGGTACAGCCTAGGCTGGTGGTAGGCACAGCTTGACATCTCATAGCTTCTTGGTGTCTTTTGTGAAATAAGGTAATGGCTTAAAATTAGCTGTTTATGTCAGCATGTGCCGTGGTGTGGCCTCGCCAGGAGGAGCTGGAACGGAGTGGATGTCCTCTAGGGAATGTTGTGCTCTTGCTGATGTATGATGGAGTGTCTGCTTTGTGCTCACCATGTCAGATTGTCCTGGAGGTGGAAAGTGTGGCAGGTTTCTTGACTGTCCATTTTCTACTTTATGCTACCCCAAAACTCCCCTTAGAACCAGGAACAGCCTCCTCTCCCAGCTGGGCAAAAATTTCCTGTCTTGCCACAGCAGTGCTGCTCACTGGGCATCTTTGAGGAGCTGCTTGTCCATGGAGGTGGGCAGCAGCTGTTCTCTGTCTCTCTGGTCCTGTCCTTTGCTCACTGCAGGTTGCTAATGGCATCTATCTTTAACTCTGTCAATGATACCAACTGTAAGTGCTCTTATGGCTCCCAGGAGAAAGCAGAAGTGAGCTGCATAGGAGTCTCTGTTGCTGTCTTTTCCAATTCTCTGTCTTCTTCAGAATATTCCCTGGAATCTGGAGACATTTGCCCCTGCTGGTCTCACATGCCAAGCAGACATATCTCAGCCCCAGCTGCTCTGAATTAATTCCTACCTGTCTCTAGTGTGTCAGGTTACTGGAGTAACCCTCACCCTTTGATCTGCTCCAGTAAATACGGACTTCCTCACAGTGCTGGGATCACTCGTTAGGTCTCTTGAGTGTTTTTGATCACCACGCAGTGCTGCTTCAAGCTGGGTTTGAATCCCTGCAAGTCTCTCCAGTGGAGCTGGAGGTTGCCTGTAGCTAAAGGCTGTTTTCTTTCAGTTGCCTTTGGCAGAACTCACGGGTGTAGTTTGCAGGTGACAGGTTGAAAAACGTTGGTGTAGTGAAATGATTCCTGGACAGCTGCATCTTCTCAGCCTCAGGGTGTGTGACCTGGGTTTTGCTGTAGTTTTGCTGAGGGTATAAAGGGAGCACACCCCCAGGGCTGAGTGGCTGTTTCCAGGAGCTCTGCAGTGGCTACAGCCGTGTGGAGAAGGACTTTGTTGGATTGCCTCGTGTCATGGAGAGGATGTGTCTGCTGGCACAGGGCTTCTCTTGCCCCACACTGTTTGCACAAGGGCTTTTCAGCACCCTAGGTGAGCCTTGTCACTGTCGAGGGCCCGTGGTGCAGGTACAGCCGTGTGGGAGGCAGAAGGCACCAGTTCTGTGTCCTTGAAGCACATGGCTGGAGATGGCACAGTGCAGCATGTTGAGCTGGCTTTCCCAAGGGATGAGATGTGTTCTGGGCTTGGGGGCTCACTTTTAAACAAGTAAATCTGCTTTGTTTACAGTGACTAAACTGTGAAATGTTAAAAGTTGTGGGCTGGGCTGGTGCCACCTTCTTTTCTCTGACCCTATTCTTTTGAGTGGACATGGCTGGGGAAGAAAGGTTGGAGGGTTTGGGCAACAGCATCATTTCTAAAACAGTAGTGGTAAGCGACTGTTCTGTTTGTCCCAGCGGGGAGAAAACACAAAATTGAGCAAAGGAAGACCTGTGGGTGGAACAGTCAGTGAGGCCTCCAAGGCAGCAGCAGTTCCCCAGACTGGATGGTTCTTTGAGATGAGGTTTCAGGATGGGGCTAAGCTTGGCCTAGTGACTAGTTCATCCCACACTCCTCATATTTCCCTTTCTCAGCCCCCTGATGCTTTTGGGGCAGCCATGGCTGTGCTTTAATCTTCTGCTCCTTCTGTGTCTTAATCTGTCCATGTTGGGCACTGTTCTTCTCCTCTCTTTCTCTCAAGCTTTGTGGTCTCTTCACTGTGGAACTGTTGCCTTCAGCCATGTGTTCTCCTTCAGCATGAAGCTCTTCCGTAAGAGAAGGGAAATTGTGCTTTGTGAAAATGTGTCAGTTTAGTGAGGTCTTGGCTATGATCTCTGTGGCACCTGCAGTTCTGAGGTGTGGCACCGTGCTGGGGACAGGTGACAGGATCCCTCACAGCTGGATGGTGCAGCCAGTGTCTGGTTGTTTGGTTGAGCTGCTGTTGTTCCTGTGCTTCCCCAAGAGCAGCACCAGTGCAGCAGGCCAAGCATCCCTGGAGGGATTCAGCACAAGGAAACAGCTTGATGGCAGCTGCAAGCCAAAAGTTCTGTGCTGCTCACTGGATGCAGAGAAAATTGGTACAGGGGCCTGTCCCAGCTGCTCCTCCATCCTTCTCCAGCACTCCCCAGATTTCCACTACTGTTGCTACAAATTCCCAGTGCAGTCAGGAAATCCCTACCCCACTTCTGGAAGGGCTGTGTCCTGCTTGCCGCAGGGAGATTCAAATCCTCCTTGTTCTGCAAGTCTGCAGCTTGAAACATTTCCCCCTGCTGGAGTCTTCCTCTGGCTGAAGGCAGCTCCTGCTGTGCCAGGCCAGCTGGGCACCTCTGGTCACTCATCCTGCTCCCCTCAAAGGGTGTGGCTGCCAGAGCATATCTTCAAACCCTATTCCCAGCTCCTTTCTCTTGCTTTTTGTAGCCTGTCCTGCCTTTGCCCAAGGAAGAACAGTTCCTTGGAGCTTCCCAAGCTTTTCCCTGCTTGGGAAAGTTCAGTGTCACAGGGCACACGGGCTCCTGTGCCCTCAGGTCTCCCCCAGCACAGCCTATTTTTGCTGCACATCCAGTTTTTCTTACCACTGAAGGAAAACAATTCCCGACGGCTGAAAATATCACCAAAATAACTTGAGATCTGCAGGTGGAGACAGTTTTCTTTCATTTTTCCCTGTAACTCATTTTGGACTATCAGCCCATGCTGATGGTTTAATTTCTGTCCTGGCAGATGCAATCCTGGTACCTTTAATGAGTCTCCTGGCATGGGCAGGGCTGCCAGGCCCTGGGTGAGTCAGGCTTTTCATCTGTGCTCCAGAGTCAGTAGAAGAGAAGGAAAATGAGCCTGAAATGAGCCTCGTTGTGTCACTGGCTAAAACTACTGCAGCAAAGCTTCAGCAGCTGGAACACGGCTGGGATGATGAGCTCTTGTGCCCTGTCCTGCTCCTCCCTCTCCTTTAGCCTTGGTCATTCTCTGTGAATACTTGTTTTAATTACAAAAAGACATTCTGTACCTCTTTGGGAACAGGCTGGAGGCTGGAGTGGGCTGCAGGAGCAGGGACCTGGTCCTCTTGTTGCTGACACCTCAATTGTTTGTGCACCCTTTAATGCCTTCTGCCAGAGAGAGCTTCCTAGAGCTATCAGGAGGAGGAGGAGAGGATGAAGGAAAGAGGGATCCCACTCAAAAGGATTTATGTTCAAACCTTTCTCATTTTTGCCCCTAGAAAATGTTGCATTATGTTCTCCTAATCATCCAAATTTTTATTTCCAAATAGAAACCAATCCTTTCATTCTTTAGGGCACTTCCTTTCAGATCTTCCTGGAGACGCACTTTTTTACTCTGGGTCAACTGCCTTCACAGTCTTCCTGTCACTGAAAATTCCCTTTTTATTTTCTTGAGGATTTTTTGGCATATGAAGTCAAGACTTTTCCAGGTGGGAAAGAGAACAGCCCCGTTTTATCCAGTGCCAGATCTGGCTATGCAGACCAATAAATGCAAGGCCAGTTTGTATGCTGGATCCTCACCTTGTCAGGTTTCTCCTCCTGGCTCCTCATTTTCCTGGGAGAAATCTCTTTTCCTTGCTGGTGTGTGTCTCCTGCACCAGCTCTTTGTGATCTTGCCTGGTCAGGCTTCCAATTCTACCCACTATCCTTTGATTTTGCTTCTGGTTTCTTGTTTTTGTGTTAATCTGGTTTTTCCCAGCCTGTGGCAGTCCATAAGTGACTTGTGACCATTGTCCTGGGCTTCCCACTGTGCACAGAGCCCTGGTTCCTCCTCAGGATCTGCTCCAAGGCTGTCCTGGTTTTGTCTGAGAGGCTCCACAGCATGTGCAATTCTCCAGCCCTTTTTGATTTGCCTCCAGCATCACCACATGGTGTTGTCCCAGCTGCTCCAGGGACCGTGCCTCTTGTTCTGTCGGGGTACCACAAATTAGAGGCACATGGAGAAGCCCCATTTATTTGGAAATGTTTTCTTGGGAAACTCGCCCAGCTGCTGGGGGTTGTAGTTTCTGGCCTGAGGTTTCCTTCTGGCCCTGGTGATAGTTCACACAAAAAGGAAGATTTTAAAGATCCCTGGAATATGAATAAAAAAGTAATAGCCCAAACTGGAATGAAAGCTGGGGAGTATCCTTCCAGTTAGAGCAGATGCTCTGCTTTGCACTGAAATGCTGTACATGGTGTGGGTTCTACTAGCCAGGGTACTTCACAGTGCCTCTGGAGGCTGGGAAAGCTGCTTGTTTGAAGAGTTCATAAAAGAAATCAGAACATATTTAAAACAGTCAACCTTTGATGTGTTGGGTGGCTCCTGTGCAGGTCAGGAGCCTAAACACAGCAGTGGTGTCCTGAGCATCTGGTGTTCCTGGCAGTTATGTCTGAGCCTCAGGCTCAGGCAAGAGATCTTCACCTGCTGCTCACCTCTTCTGCCCTGCAGCAGGGAACACCTCAGACATCTGGGGTTCACCAGCAGCACCTTCTCCCAGTTTTGTTTCAACCAGTTCAGCTGGCTGAAAAATACATCACCAAGAGATGAGTGGAGTGGTTTGTGCTTTGCTTGGCCTTCAGGCTTATCACAGCCCTATGGAAGCATCTTGCACTGCTTTTTAATTGTATTATTTTTCTGTCAGGAATAGTTACAGCTGGGAGAGTAACCCAGCTGGGGAAGAGGGTGGTTTTGTCCACAGTGTCCAATTTTTCCCCACCTCAGAAGAAAGTGATTTTCATCTGTAGGCCAGAATTTTCTGTGTCTTCCGATATTCTCTGAAGATTCAGCCTGGCTACAGCCCGCTGCAGCATTGCCTAGTCCATCCTCCAGTTACAGTCAGTGTCCTCTACAGTCAGTGCTTTCTCTTTAGTTTAACAATATTTTTTATATGCTCTGCTTGTTCTCTAAACTTTTCCTAAGGAAATCAGAAGCATTTCAAGATCAGCTGGGTAACTGGAAGTGTCAAACCTGTGGGCCCATGAAAGATCCCTGTTCTTCCTGGGGAAGCCAGTAGGCCATGGAGCTGTTTCTTCTTCTGAGCACAGCGTCTCTTCTACATCATTTTGGTAGTCAGGGCTTGTTCTCTCATCCACAGCTTCAAACCAGAAGTTCCTGTCTGACTTTCTCCAGTTTCTCTATGGCAGTCTCACAGCTGAAGGAGATTGCTAAGTATCAAATGCCCTGAGAGCAGAAATGAAACATTTATTTATACCTCCATGGTCCCTCCATCCTTTCCTGGATGCCTGATAGCCCATAAAGTCCCATCAGAATGATACATTAGTATATTTAGCTCCATCCAGGGGCAAATTTCTCTGTCCTTTCCATGTCCATATGACTTTCAAAGAGAAGTCTTGGGGTTTTATTGCCAAACCCTCATTGTAATTCTTCACACAATTGAGTGACTCCTTCAGAATTTTCTGTTTCAGTCATTTGTTTAGATCTGCTGGCTGAGAGCTGGGGAAACCAGTGTTCCCAGTCCTGCTGGTAGGGCAGCTGGGGAGGGAGTGGATGAGTAGGAGCTGGAAAGGAATGGTGAGAGAGAGTTAGAGCCTCATCACAGGAGGTGGGAAACCACTTGTGATCTACTTCAGTCAGCATTAAATGTATTTCAGATGGGGAGATAGATATTCCCATCCTCAGCAGCAACTGGGCAAGCCCTCTTTTTGCTACTGGTTTGTTGTCCCAAATCCCTGCCATCCCATGGAAGGACCACTTCTCCCAGGGCACTGCCAGGCACTGCTGTGCTGAGCTTTCTGCTGAGGGCACAGGTGAGCCCCGTGCTCAGGACAGTTCTGGATTGTCTCACAGCTCAAGGAGTTGAGTTTCAGTTTAGTGTTTACAGCTTTTTGTTTTTTTCTTTTTTTTTCAACCAGTCACTTCATGCTGCACCTGAACCTTTCTGTGTGCATATTGGGCTGGATGATGTCTCTTCTGTTTTGGGTCAAGTTTCTGGAATCTGCCTGGTTTTAGGTTTCAGGGTGGCACAATCCACAGCACAGACTGTGCTTTTGCTGTTGATGCTACTCAGAGCATGGCTTCACAGGTCTTCCTCGTGGTGTTGGAAGGCTTTGTCCTAACCTGTGTTTGAATAAAAAGGGCCGGAGAATTTCTCCTAAGAGGATTTGATACAGTTTAAATTGGACACCAACAAGGAATTGTTAAAAAGGAGACTCCATAAGCTTCTACTACAAATGCCCCTTTTTCTATCTGTGGCTTGTTTGGCTGTGGGGTCACTTAGCAGTGACTTGTCAGTGGCTGCCAGGAAGGTGACTGGGCTGAGATCTGTAAGGCCTGAAGTGAAGTCAGCCCCTGTCCATCCCTGTCTGAAATGCTGCCTTCAGGCAGCTGCCTCACCTTGTGTCTTCCTCCCCTGCCATGTCCCATGTTCTTGGGGAGTGTGTCTGTGGGAGCTGCTGCAGTGCTTTGCACCACGCCTTGGGATTAGGAAGCAGGCTGTATCATGGCTCAGGTGCTGTTTGGGTACTGACTGCTGTTGACTTTCCTCTCTTCTTGTTCTGCTGCTGAACTGGGAGTACTGGGCTGCAGCAGGCTCCCTGGCACGCTGCAGCTGAGCAGAGCCACCTTGTCCAGCCTGGGCTGACCCTGTCTGTGTGCTGCACTGCATGCTGCTCCTCAGAGTTCTCCCTTTCTCTTGGCTTTGCCAGTCTCCAGCACTGCTGTGTGACACCTCCCAGTCTTGTGTCACAGCATTCCTTTCACTCCCTGCAGCAGTATTTGTTGTAGTGTCCACGTTGGCTTCTCAAGCTGTCCTCTGCCCTGTAGCTGACCCACTGTCTGTGCTCTGGGTGCTCTGCCAGCCCTTTCTTGATGGGGAGCTCGTGTTTGAGAGGAGGAGTGTTTGGGTTTGGTGTTCTGGAGTGCCATTAAAATCACCTCCACCACACAGTGTGTATTTCACATGGTTTCCAGTGCTGGAGAAGGAGCAGCAGAGGAGGAATGTCAGAGGTGGGAGGAAATGCTTTCAGGAGAAGAGGTTGACTTTGAGGAGGATGCTGTGGGGTTGGCTGTGACAGGATTGTGCAGGTGCAAGGGGAATGCAGAGCAGGGTGGGACAACTCTCAGATGACCGGGAAAGAGACTGTTTGGAGGCACACATGGAGTGGGCACAGAAGGAGAACACAAGTTACAATACGGAGAAAAGCTCCTTCTGGTTCCTCACCAGAGGTGAACCTTTTCAGTGTGGGTTATGTCTCAGTGAGAGGCTGAGCTATTGGTTGTAGGTCTCACCGGGGTGGCTTTGGCATCCATCACCTTCTGTGAGGGTCAGAGCAGTGGCATTGTGGCATTTCCATTTCACACAGTGCTGCTGGTGTGTCACTTGGAGAGAGGCATTCACTCTGGTTGGCCTTCAGCCTCTTGGGGGATTGCAGAGCTTTGTACAGTGAGGGCACAAGAGCAGGGAACAGCCAGTGGCTGGCTGAGCTTGTGTGACACAGACCTGAACCAGTGACCTGGAGGTGAAGTGCTTTAGTTCCATTCCTGGCCCGTTGTGCTGCTTCTTGCTCTGTTGGTGGCACAGAACCCCACGTGCTCAGCACATCATGGATGTTATGGACTGTGGGTGCTGGACAAGTCTCCTGACAGGTCCCCAAGAACTCTAGAATTCACAGGGTGGGAAAAAGGCAATATAAATGTATTATTTACTGGTCTAGACCAAACTAGAGGTGCTAGAACATTAAGAACAAGTGGTTAAATACCAAAATACCAGGATACATTACAGGTAAGGAAAATCACAGTGTTGATACTGTCTTTGTTTTGTATGGGTCATCACAAAATAAGTCCTAAAGTACATAAGGGTGCACTGTTTCACATGTGGTGCCATATGAATGGCCAGCCTTGAAAGTACCTTCATTCACCTGGCCTGGGCTGGCTGATGTGTGTGGTCCTGATGCCACCAGCAGTTGCCCACGGGACCATAGAACTGGTGAAATGGATGCTATATCTTGCAGATTTTTTTCCACATGCTTAAATAATTTTTCTTTCTTGGGTAGCCATGTAGTTTTTGTCCCTGAGGATGGTCCTGGCTACCTCTGCTGCTTTGGACTTCTTGCCAGATATTTTTTTTCTTGGGTTTTTTTCATGGTTTTTCAACATGAGTCACAGCTTCAGGATCACGATTTCCTCACTTGTGATTCAGAGAATGTATTAATTAGTGCAAGATGTTAAATATATCTGTAAAATCACATGAAGAACTGTATGGTCATTTCCATCCTTCATTTAACCAGTTTCATGTTTGAAAATGGACAGTTCTGTGTTTTCAAATGGGCATTGTTCTTTCAAGCCCAAACGAAACTTTTGATAATATATAGTGTATATATAAAGTATAGTGTGTGTATACATATATATCTGTACATACACATGGGGTATGTGTCTATATAAACTATCTTTTCTACAGTGTTGATGTTCCCTCAGCCAGTTCTAGGTAAAGGATTGTTAGTTTTATGAGAAGAGCTCACAGGACTGCTGCCCATCATCAACATTACCAGAGAAATATGTTCCCTGGGTTACGTGGCAGTCCCTTCTCCCCAGCCATGGTGGAGGCTGTGGAAGGAGCTTTTTTGGCTTCTTAGAAATTTTAAACATTATGTTCCTTGGTTAAATTTCAAACCAGTCTTCAAGCCCCTTCCAACATGGCTAAGAACTGTGTGGGAATTTGTTTTGAAATGAAAACCTGGATGTGGTGTTTTGCTGTAGTTTTCAATGAAATTCCAGCTCTTTAATTTCTTCCTGACATTTCGTCTGAAAGTGTTGATGCTTATGTGAGGGCTGAGGGCTTTATACTCTGATTAAACAGCTTTAGAAGTGTTCAGTTACATTTCTTACTTGAGGGCACTGCTTGATTCTCCAGAGTGTTTTTGAGCATGCTTGGGTTTGGGGTCCTGGTCACTTGTCTCCACCAGCAGGGCTGAGGATGCAGTAATGGCACGGAAGTGATGAAGTCTCTGCCACTCTTCCTCTTTCAGAGAATTCGGTCGACAGTGGATGAGAAGGAGCAGAAGCAGCTTCTGATGGACCTTGATGTAGTGATGAGAAGCAGTGACTGCCCGTATATTGTTCAGTTTTATGGCGCGCTCTTCAGAGAGGTGGGCACCCCAAACTGGCTTCACTTGTAGCCCAGTTTGGCTTTTACCTTGGTTTTTCCCCTCTGTAATTTCAAACTCATGCTAAGGAGGAGAAAATTGATTTAAGTTGGGTTTCTTGGTTCTCCACTTTTACTCAGGGGTGTTTAGCCAGGAGACCCAGGTGTCTGGGCACTTCTGAGCAAGCATTTGGTCCCTTTGCAACAGGAGTTTTGGAGAAGATGAATGTTGAAATCTGACTGCTGCTTCTCCTTCCTCCTGTATCTCCTCTGCGGGCTTGGATTATCCCTGCTCCTGTAATGGCTCTGTTGTTGAAACTGCCACAGTGTAGGGGGATAGACATGGAGCCCTTGCCTGTTTTCCATTACTTCAGCACAAATCCAGTACCTCTCCTCAAGGGAAGGAGGAAAATAGAGACCTAAGGGCTGCAGGTGGTCTTTGGGGATTATCAGGCATAGAAGCCTGTGCAGAGTCTTGTGGGGTTTTACTGGAAAACATTTAGAGAGAGGTCTGTGTTGTAGGTAAAACCCAAAACTGTGTCTGAATATTTAATTCCTGCTTCTAGAGAGTCTGCCTCTCTGGCTTTAAATCTCATTCTCTAAAAAATAAGCACAATAATCCTCCCTTTTCCCATGCTCTGCTTTTTCTGATCTTTTTGAGCACAGAGCCATTTTGGGCCAGCAGGCATTGTCCATGTTCACACAGTACAAGCTCCTATGGTGTGTGGAGCCTCAGCTTGGCTGGAAATTTCCAGCTTTGCTGAGATAAAGGTGACAAGGCTGTCAGCTGGTGTGAGGAAAGGCAAAACAGTGTCTTACCTGATGGTGATGAGCAAGATGCTCAGAGCTGTGCAAGCCTCTCACCTCCTTTCAGCTCTGGGCACGTCCCAGGGTGTAAATGTAAATACATAAACAATATAAAAACTTACTTTAATCAGCACCCAGATGTCAACTTGGCTGCATTCTTTGTCATGTCCAAAATCTCATCATCTTGCAGCCAAGCAGGGCTCCCAGGGCTCCTTGCCTGCTCTGTCTGGGAAGGGTTTCATTGGCATTGCTCTGGTTGGAGTGAAATTCCCCTTTTTCCCTTCAGCATAAGTGGTGTTTGCTTCAGAGATAAAGCAGCCTTCCCCTCTCTTTGGTCTAGGGATGCTCCAAGTCACCTTCCTCAAGGGTACACACTGTGAGCTGGGAGGCTTCTATAATGTTTTCTGTCCTGTCCCATTAATTACTTGTTCCAATATTAAGTAGAATCTTAATCTTTTAAAGATAGCAAAGTATGACACCAGAGAAGCACAGAAAGGGAAGAAAGGAATTTCATCAGGATGTTTGCATCTCTCTGACCCCCTGTCTGCTTATCAAATCTGATCTCAAATAACTGTGAAAGATCCAGGTCGCTGCTGCACCATCCCCTGAGGTGTAAGAACTCATGGGACGTTGCTAAAGACCAAAACTCTTTCAGGAAATCTGCAGCAAACGATATAAAACAAAGCTCTTTGTTCCAGCATTTGGAAAGGTGAAAAGTAAGGAAATCTTCCTTTTGGGATTACCTACTGTGAGCTGGGATTCAGGTATGGATGGAGCAGCTAATGAGAAATCTTCTTTGCCTCCTCCTAAAAGGTGAAAGACTCCATGTGAGCCTCTTTACAGGAGTTCAAGAGGCTGAATAGGCAGCTTGTGCAGTCAGAGGGTTCCTGGCAGGATCCAGGCAGCTCCAGGAGAAGCAGCAGGGCAGCTGGCACACAGGGAAGGCAGGCAGCCTTCCACAACAGGGAGTGTTTGATGTGGGGAGGCAGAGCTAAGCTCTGGGATCCTGACAGTTTGTGAATACTGAACCAGAAATTGGATAAAATTATGCAAGGTCTTTCTTTGTAGCCAGACAAGTGTCCCAGCTTGCAGTCAGGGAAGTGCTGTGAACACAAGTTCCTGTGGCAGCCTCTGTGAATAGCAGCAGTTTGATTTGGAAAGGCAGGAAATACTACACACAGATTTCTGTAGTTTTATTTTCTCTTGCTTGTTCCACGTTTTGTGACAGAGAGAGTCTTCTCTGGGTCCTGCTTGTCCCTCAGCAGGCAGCACCTGAACCTTCATCATTCGCTGCCTGTTCTTCCGTCAGAAGGGACATTTCTGTCACTGTATGTCTGTGCATGTGTTGGAATGTGTGACAGCTGATTGCCAGGTACAGGGCTTTGCTTCAGCTCATTCTCACCCACTCGATGAGATTAAATTGCCTGGTCAATGAAACAAGAACAAAGCAGAAAAAGTAAAAGACAGTGTTTAAGTATGCATGGAATCAGGGGCTTCAGTGCACCATGGTTGGCTCTTTGGGCTACCAGCTCATGTCCAGTTTTTCATCCACCAGTATCTCCCAGCCCTTCTCCTCAGGGCTGCTCTAAATCCCATCATCATTGTCCTAGTGAGTGCCCTGTCCCAAGGGCAGGATCTTACACTCATTGAACTTTGTGGGGTTCCCACTGGCCCCAGGAGACCAGCTGGTTTGTGCATACTGCACCCAGGAGAGCCCAGAGTCCTGCTGGTGCACACAGAGCTGTCCTCATCAGCCATCAGAGATCTGATTGAAGAGGATCTCATGCTCATGTGTTTCCTCTCAAGGCTGTACTTGATAGATGGGGGAAGAAAAAAATTTAAAAAGTTGGTTGACAGGGGTTCTGCAAACATTTCACTTGAGTCTCTCCTTGAGAGGAAAGAGGAGCTGTGGGCTGAGCCCACAGGGCTGCACTGGCACCCTCAAGACTTTGGCCCTGAGCATTGCTGTTTTAAGAGGTTTTTAGGTCTGAGAAAAACAAAAAATGGTCTTCTTTTCTTGCCTGTCTGCTACAAGCTTTACAGCTCCTCTGGCTTGAAACAGTACCTGTAAAGCTGGGAATGTTTGGGCAGTGTCCATGACCACACTAGTGGCTCTCCAAAGTACCTGTTCTGATTGTGTTTCTCTTTAAGAGGGGAAGAGGAAAGAAGCCTTATCTGACTTGGAATCTCAGGAGTGACTCCTACACAGTGCAAGTGTAGTTGAGCCAAGTTTAAACCAATAAGTTCAATACTTGATAAAATTATTCAATGAAAAATTCATTGCAAGTTGCAGAACCTGGAAGGAAGCTGGGTAAATCAGCCCATGGGGAACTTCTGCTGGCAGGAGAGAGGAGCTGGGATGGATGTGTTGGTAGCACAGTGCTGGGCTGGTGTGAATTGCTGACACAGCCTTGCTCAGTTGTTTGATCTCTTTGCTGTTGATGCACCTCACGCTGCTTTTATGGAGATCCTTGACTGTGCTGCCATTCCTCAGCACATCTGTCCCCGTTGTCAGTCCCTGGTCTGTAGAAGTGTCCTGTGTGCCATGTAAATAAGTGGTGGTGGTGACATTTGTCAGTCTCTCTCACTGGCGTAGCTGCAGCTGGCATGAAGAGCTGGCTGCCCCTGCAGGGAGCAGATGTGATAAACCTTCAGTGTTTGCATCACAGAGTGCTGGGTGTTGGCAGGGACCCCTGAGGTCACCTTTTCCAACCGCCATGATCAAGTGGGGCCACTTGACCAGGATTTTGTCCAAATAGCTTTTGAATCTGTCCGGGGATAGAGTCTCCATAGTCTCCTGGGGCAACCTGTGCCAGTGGTTAGTCCTCCTCACAAAAAGCGTTTCCTCATGCTCAGAGGGAACCTCCTGTGTGTCCTGCTCGTGTTGCTCAGCACCACTGAGCAAACCTGGCTCCATCCCCTGTGCAGCTTCCCCTTAGGTTGTGAGGTTCCCCTGAACCTTCTCCAGGCTGAGCAGGCCTGGCTTTATCAGCCTTTCTCGTGGGGAGGATGTTCCTCTGCTCAGTCATCTTAGCTGCCCTTTGCTGGAGTGTCTCTTGCACTGGGGAGCCCAGCACTGGTCACAGCACTCCAGGTGTGCCTCACCATTGCTGGATGGAGGGGAAGGATCACCTCCCTCCACCTGCTGGTGAGGCTTTGCCTCGTGCTGTGATCCTTCAGCCCAGCAAAGAGGGACTGTAGGCTCATGTTCAGTTTGATGTCCACCTGGAGCCACAGGTCCTTTCCTGGTGAGCTGCACTCCAGGTGGGTGACATCCTCCTGACACCTGCTCCCTTGTCATTGGGAATTCTCTGCATTGAGCAGCTGAAGCATCTCCATTGCTTGTGAAGCAGCTTTTGTGTCTGTCCTGGACAAGGATATTTGGAATTAAATGCACAGGGTATTCCTGGACATTTTTTGGAATGTCTACAAGATGTGCATTAGCATCTGCTAATCTAATACCCAGTAAGGACTAAAATACATTCTTTGGAAGAATAGCTCTAACAGGAAGAGAAAATTAAAGCACTTCCTTTGTCATTTTATGATCAAAAATCAACATGACTTAAGAGGTAAAATGTAAAGTGAAACTTCCATTAGGGTGATTTTGTCCTCACAATGGAGCAAGACTTGCCCATGTGCATCAGCACTTCTTGGTATTTGGTCAGGATCACGGCTGAGTCCCCAGCAGTCTTCCTTTTCCTTCCTGTTAAAATTCACCAGTTTGCCAACAGATAAGGCTCTCCAAGTCCCAGGAAGAGTTAGCCTGTAGAGTTTTGGGTCTTGCATAGTGGAAAAGGTCTGTTATCTATTTCCATTGATCTTGCTGACATGAATTCATGTAGGGCAGGTAGGTTTTTATATTACCAGATCAATAAATGCCCTCATTCAGGAGTTCTGTATGGCATCTACTTCAGGACACCAGTAAACCAGGTCTTTCCTTGAGTGCTTTTGATCATAAAAGGGATTTTTTTAATGCTTAAAAGTTACCATTGGATAGAATTTTGTTGTACTTATTTGAGGTTTCAGTACCATACCCATCCCAACATGTGATGCAGAGTACATGTGAAGCCTTGGTTGTGATAAGGGCTCTGCTCAAGTGTTGTTCACTTGGTTTGTTTTACTGCCCAAACACTTTTACTGTTGTAACCTGGGCAATGGAAGCCACTCCCAGGACTGCTGCAGCTGGTCATAAATACAAGGCTGCAGGTGGTCAGTGGTATTCTGGCTCTCTGGAACCACTGCAGTCCCCCTCAGTCTCATTACAATAGCCCAGGGATGCAGCCCTGTCCCCATCTTTTTATAAATCTGATCAAAATAGCGGCAGCTCTTGGATGATCCTGTGGCCAGTAGAACCCAATCCATGAGAGAGAGGCTGCTCTCCCTACAGACAGCTCATAAAGCTCTGGTGGGCTTCCAGTCTCACTTGATTTGTGCACATCACTGCACTGGAGCCACGTTGCTTGCCCTGAGCCCCTCTCCATTGTATGCAAGTGCTTCATCTGCACTTTGCTAATGCAGAAAAGAGAAATTTTCTACATGTATTGCCCACTTTCATTTCTGTAGTTGAAATCTGAACTTGGAGTTCCTTGGCCAACTTGCTCCATAGCCAACCTGTGGTCTGTAGCAGCTCAGGTTCACCTTTTTCCAGGCCCCCTGAAGTGTGCTGGTCATGCCCTCGTCCTGCTGTGCTGCTCTGGCCTCTTCCACTTGATGTCCCTGTTTCTGTGTCTGTCACAACACTTATTCCATCTTCTGCTTTTTTTGGGTGCAATGAGAGTTTTCTGGGCTCAGGCTTGTAGCAGCCCTTGAGTGGATGACATCAGCTCCTGCTGTGCCTTGAGCTGATGTGAAAAGCCTGATGCCAAATGGGCAGTGTAAGCTGGAGCTGCCCATGGCTTTGAACCAAAGTCTTCTTCCCCAGCCACACAGCCCTTCCTAGGAAAGCAGCTCCCCTCTTCTGGGTGTTCCACTGTGCCTGCAGCCTTCTGGAGAGCAAATCACTGTGTGAGGCTTGCATTCATCTGGGTTCAAGCATCTAAACTGTAATGTCAGCTGTGAGCTGGGCAGGTAAATGCCTCTGCTGTGAATGGGAGCAAGTCTTTCATTGTTAAAATGAATCAAGCTGAATTCCATCCTTTCTATAGAATGCATGTTGCTGTTTATGTATTTCCTAGGATTCAGTGGATCTCTGTGTGCTCTCTGGATTTGTTTTTCTCTTTTTTTATCTCAACAGTAACACACATTCTTTTCTCTTTCCAGGGTGACTGTTGGATCTGTATGGAGCTCATGTCTACCTCGTTTGATAAGTTTTACAAATATGTATATAGTGTATTAGATGATGTTATTCCAGAAGAAATCTTAGGCAAAATCACTTTAGCTGTGAGTATTTTGTTAAACCTTTTTGTTGAAGATAATTGAAAAGTTCAGATCCTTGTTCAGATCACAGTCCATGTGAAAAGCTGGTTGGTCTGTGGAGCAGAATTGCTGCTGCTGTTTGCACCACACTGGGAATGGGTCCTCAGGGTGCTCAAGACTTTTCCACAGTATGTTGCATGGTGTAAGCAGAGGTCCTGGGGTCAGTAATCAGTTCATAAACAGACCCCAGGACCAGCTTCCTGCCTTGTCTGCTTGAATGTGAGCACCAGCAGCACAGGCACCAGCACAGACCAGAGAAGCTTCTGGAAGTCTTGTGTAAAGGCTCCCAAAAGCACTGGAGAACCTGGCTGATGTTTTCTTGATATAACCTGGAAGTTCTAATGAAAAGTCAGGTAATTGAAACAGTTGTGACCTGCTGAAAAAAATACAGCATAGGACTTGAAATAAGTAATTGCTGAGGATAATTAACATCAGAGATTGTTCTGGCTCCACCTCTTGCTCCCCTCTCCCAGAGTGGGATCTTTGCAGGTCACAGGGGATGTGTGTTCACTAATGCCCATACCCTCTCTTTTATCACCTTCTGTTTGCAGAAAAGGTTCACAGAAAAGTGTTTTATTACATGACATATTACAGCATTGATATCTCAATGTATTAAATGCTTTTTACCCCCTGTTCTTGGAGTTCCAAAAATGTAATAATCACAGGACTCTTACGACATCTGCTTATTTTTCATCTATTTTTCTTTCCTAGACTGTGAAAGCACTAAACCACTTAAAAGAAAACTTGAAAATCATTCACAGAGGTGAGTTCTTCATGACTCTTTTTAACTTCATGTCTTTTTCTTCTTGTCCATTAAAATAATTGCAAGAATTGTAAGTGGCCTTTGGTTCACTCCAAGTGTAAACAGAGCACCTGTAGCGCCGCGAGTCTGAGTGCAGGTTTTGAACAAGTGTCCCAGTGCCTGTTCTCTTGCCCCTTCAGTGCTTTTTCCATGTAAGTGTGATTTCAGGGTGGTTGGGCATCTGCTGCTGCCTTTGGGCACGTGGCATCTCCAGGGCTGGCTCCATCCCCTCCTGCTCCCATGCAGGATCCAGCGCCAAGGGTGACGGCGACGGCGCGGCACTGCCGGCCTCCATCCCCTGCAGCTGCTCTGCTTGAAATTGAAACCTCCAGCCGTGACTTACTGGTTTAAATCTCTTCCCCCTGCAGACATCAAACCTTCCAATATTCTTCTGGACAGAAATGGGAATATTAAACTCTGTGACTTTGGCATTAGCGGACAGCTCGTGGACTCCATTGCCAAAACGCGGGATGCAGGGTGCCGGCCGTACATGGCGGTGAGTGATGTGGGATCTCACCCTCCCTGCTTTCAGCCTGGCTCCTTGGCATGAACACCCCTTTCCTGGATGAAACTGAGCTCTGGATCGAGCTCTGCTGTGGCAAAGTGTCCCGATTCCTGGGTTTTTGCTGGGTTCCTCTGCTGCTGCCAGGGCTGTGGTGCTGGAGTGGAGAGGAGCTCTGTGCCTTCCAGCAGCTCCAAAACACCATTGCCCAGGGGAGCAGGGCTGTCAGAGTGTGGGTTTGTCTTGGTCTGCGAGAAATCCATTTGCTCTGGTAAGATTATGTCACAGGAGTTATTGCGGAGCAGAATTACAGTGATTTTTCTGTAAACCACTTTAATTCCAAAGTGTGCCAGAACTTCATTCCAGGAGAATGTGATTCTGGAGAGCAGCAGTAGCAGAGCAGCTGCGTGGAAATTGCTGGGGCTGAGTTGTGGCTCCTGGGAGTCTGTCCTGCTTGTTTGCTGCCCTCCCCCTCCAGAGTGAAAAGCTGTAGTGGTGATTTTGGAAGCTGTCTGAGGATTTTAAACACTTCAGTGCTTCAGGGTGCTTTGAAAATGCATCTCTATTCTCACATGAGCCAAGGGTACATTGTGCAGGGAGCTGTGCCTGCTGCTGTTCATATAACCTAATTTTAGTGCCTGTCTTTAATTTTTGTTATATATTTATGGCTCTGTATGCTGAAAAATACTCTTTATCTACCACCAAGTAGAAAAAAGGAAAATATCTCTATTCCAAGGCATGGTTCCCACCTGGTCCTGGCCATGGCTCTCAGGGGGCTTTTCTCTGACTGTGGTGTCCAAGGCAAAACCTGTCTGCCCTGACTCTGATCTTTCTTTGAGCCATGGGTGGGTGGTCAGTTCTGCTCAGGCTGTTGGTGTAGTTACACCTTGGCAGTTCCTGAGATGTCTGTAAATAGCTGCAGTGCTCCTTTTCCCCTGGGATGTGGTGAGTGAGTGCTTCCATAGCCCTTCGGTTTTCCTCTCTCCTGTCTGTCTGTGTGCACTCTGTGATTTGTGCAGCTCCATCGGCAGCTCCAGACTTGGGTGGACTTTTAAGTGAGCAAAAGTGTTGCAGTTCAGTTTGTGTTTTTCAGAGCCTTGGCAGGGCACAGGTTTTGTGGGGCAGCCAGCAGCTGGCAAGTAATGTGGGAGATGATTGGCCTCTTCCCTGCTGCTCTGCAGCCTCAGTGACTCCTTTCCAAGTACATGAGCATTTCCACGTACCAGGGAGCCTGGGAAATGGGGAGATGTCCCCTGTGTGCAGGCACATCTGCCAGCTCTTTCTCCAAGCCAGCAGGGGCTGATGTCTGAAGAGATGCTGTGATCAAATTGGATATACCTGGGAAGGAGTCAGGCTGCCACACTCCTTTCAAAAGGAAAATAGTATTTTTTTAGTGTAAAATAGGCCAAGAGTGGTAGCTCTGTTCAGCCAGGAGGCTGTCCTGAGGGCTGCTGGATGCTTTTCCCTGATGATAGTGTCTCATTTTGCAAGGCTCACCAGCCCCATGGCACTCGCCCCTGAAGGAGCCTGGTCCCACGGAGCTGTTGGTAACAATGACACTGGATGTCAGCCAGTCTGGCTGTGAGTGCTCTGAGGAGGCAGCAGGAGCCGTGTCCAGCTGCCAAGCAAGTGCTGTGGGCTTGAACCAAAATTGTTGGAGCTGTCACAGCGAGCGGCGCCTCAGCCTTGGAGCTGCGCTGCTGAGAGGTTGTTTTGCTTTTGGCTTTCAGTTCCCCTGCAATTGTTACAGTGAGCAAAGGCCTCCAAGTGTTGGTACCTCGTGTTCTCTGGAGGAAAGAAAGGCAGGACTGAGTTCCCAGGCAGCCTCTGGCCCCTGGAGCAGCCTGGGCTGTTCTGTGCTGGTGCCAGCTCTGGGGGTTTCCTCCAGGTGAGGTTCTGCAGCCCTCCCCCAGCAGTGGGTGCTCCTGGCCAGCCCTGCATCCTCCCTGAGTGCTGCTCCCTGTGCTCCCTGCCTTGCCCCTGGCTGTGGGGATGCTGCTGGGAGTGGGCTCTGTGTGCCACGCTGCAGCTGCTGGCCTTTGTGTCATTACTGCTTTTTGCCTCCTGAATGCCCCAGTGAATCCAGTGCCCGTGTCAGAGAGGAAGGGTGAGGCTGGAAGGGCTTGGTTTAGGCAGGGGTGGAGGGCCAGACCCAGCCATTGTGAGGATGGATGTCCTGCCCTGCTCCTTCCAGACCTCCACAGGAGTGGAGTGTGATGGTGTCACCTCCATCCTTGGTCACTCAGGTCCTTTTCCCAGGTCAGCTTGGAGCTTCTGGCTGCAAACTGTGGCTTCTCACTTCTCCCTGGTGAAGGTGGACAGTTGGTGCTGGCATTGCTGTCAGGGTCTTGTGTTCAGGTGGTTCAGGCAGAGATCAGGCTGTGCATGGCTGTTTGTATAGCTGGGGTTTGGAACAGAGGGAGGATCTGTGGTGCCCACTGCTCATTTTTCAGTCAAGATGCTGGTGCTCAGGTGGACTGAACTGGAGAAGGCCCATGGCAGCCTGTACCCTTCTTTGATGCATCCATCCCTTGTCTCTCCACCCCATCAGCACATCCAGAGATGGGTCTCCACCTCAGCCATTTCCTTTCCTGCTTGTTCTTGGCATCAGAAGGACACCTGGCCTGAGCCAGGCTTTGTCTGCAGCCCTCGCTCCAGGTCCCCAGGGTGTGACATGGTGACTCTTCCTTCCTTGGTGTTAATTGCTCCCATGTGATCTACATGGAAAATTCTCAGCATTCTTCCTGCTCTGTATTTAGATGGGATTTATTTTGGTCCATCCTGCTTTCCCTTTAACTGTGCCACCGTGCTCTAAGGCCAAACCCCTGTTGCTCTGTTTGCTCACAGGAGCAGAGTGCCCCTCATGGGTGCCTGAGACAACCAGCTGTGTCTCACCAGTGCCACCCATCCCACCAGTCCCTCTGGGCAGTTTGGCTGCTCCCTTGCAGTCTCCTCCTTCTCTTGCTCTGCTCTGGCACATCCCTGTGGCTCACAGCCCTGGCCAGGCCAGCATCCCCATAATTTGATGTGTTCTGAGCTGGTCCATCCCTGGTGGCAGCTTCCAGACATCATGGTGTGTCTCCAGTCGGATTCAGGGCTGGGCCACCTGCTGCTGCACTTCTCAGCTGTGTCTGCCATGAAATTGTATTAAAATGTAGCTTAGAAAGCAACCAGGGCTTTCAGTGTATTTCCTGTATCCCATAATTTAGGATTTATTGCTATGCAGGTATCTTTATTATTGTTGTAGTCAAAACTGAATGAGAGCTTGTTTCTTTTGACATGTTAATTACTATATTTTTAACTAAAGAAGGCAGACTGAGGTTTCTCATAAAGATGACATGCGTGGCATAACGATGTTTTTTGCTGGCTCACCTCTCTGGATAACCTGCTCTCAGGTGTGAATCACCCATGTCTGGCTCAGTACTTCTTTCTATGAAGGACATTTTGGATGTCTTAAAGTCTTGTAACATCATAGTTGCCTTCAAGGAATGACGAAATCCTTGTTCAGAGGAGCTTTTCTTAAAGCACATTGTTTTTAATAGTTTCTTAGCTGGCTGAGGAGAAGAGTTCTGGTACTGCTAAGCCTCACTCCCCAGGGTGGGGGAGAGATGTTGATTCCAGTTCTTATGATCCCTTGGGTGTCAAAACAGAGAAAGTGAGACTTTGTGCTAAAGATATCCAAAAGTTGAACAAAACTAAATAAATAAGACAGTCACAATTATTCAAGGTGTTTGTGCAAAAGGAAAAAAACCCTGAAGCATTGAACTGTGATGAGTTGCCATTTCTGCTCACCTTTTACACGACCCCTCCATAAAATCGGTGTTTTAAGTGATTCCTTGAGATGTTTCTCTGCTGGGGTTGGATGGCTGCCCTGGCCACAGGTTTTGCTTGGAGCTGTGCCAGGCTCAGGGTTCTCTCTAGCTTTGCAGATGCTCCTGGTTGCTTCCTGCATGGCCCAGAGCCTGACTGCCCCTTGTTGCCGTTTCAGCCGGAGCGGATAGATCCCAGCGCCTCGCGGCAAGGCTACGACGTGCGCTCCGACGTCTGGAGCTTGGGCATCACATTGGTGAGTGGGCACTGCTCTGTGCTCTGCTTGGGCATCAAACTGGTGAGTGGGCACTGCTCTGGGCACGTGGGCAGCGCAGCCCAGCTCCTTCCTGTGCTGTGGGCACTTCCTGCCTCAGGAGCAGCCTGGGTGCTCTCCGTGTCAGTGGTTCTCCTGAGCCCCCATGGTTGTGTTTGGATGTGAGCAGGGAAGAGGTGTGTTGAGTTTGCAGGCTCCCCAGGATGAGGAGGAAAGGAGTGAATCTGACTCCATGTTCTTAGAAGGCTAATTTATTATTTTATATTATATTATATTATATAAAAGAATACTATACTAAACTATACTAAAGAATAAAGATACAGATAGGAGGCTTAACAAGAATGAAAATGAAAACTTGTGACTTCTCAGAGCCTCGACACAGCTGGCCATGATTGGCCATTAAGTTAAAACAATTCACATGAAACTAGTCAAACATTGACCTGTTGGTAAGCATCTCCAGACCACATTCCAAAGCAGCAAACACAGGAGAAGCAAGTCAGATAATGTTGTTTTCATTTTTCTCTGAGGCTTCTCAGCTTCCCAGGAGGAGAAATCCTGGCAAATGGATTTTTCAGATAATATGACAGTGACAGAGGTGTTGGATTGTAAATGAATTTTGTGTTCAGAATCTGAGATGAGGGTGCTGAGTGTGGTGGGGCAGAGCAGAGCACCCAGCCTGTGTGAATAAACCTCTGGCAGCTGCTGTGCTTTGGCTGCACAGAGACTTTGGTTAATCCTGGATTCTGGGATTGTGATTCCTCACTGGCTCAGCCACAGCACTGCCAGCTGCACACATTGAGAAGCTCTCAGTGAGAAGCCCTTACTTTCTTCAGGTTGGGAAGCAGAAGAGAAAGCAGAAGCAGTTAAGTATTAACTGGTAGCTTCTGTTCTCACCAGTGATGTCTAAAAACACTCATTTTCATTATCCTGGAGTTGGATTCAGGCATCCTTGTGGGTCCTCTCTAACCTGAGATATGATGTGATTGTTTCATTGTCATTACCCATTTTCTCTAGTGCTTGTTAGGGTGCTTGGGGAGGGACTGGAAGACTTTACTCTCCCACACTGGTTTGATTTATAGTCAGTGGAGGAGCAGACATGGCCTGCACAGGAGCCTGGTCAGGGTAAATCTGCCCATGCCCCTCACACAGGCAGCAGAACTTGCTGCTGGCTAAAACCTTCCCTCTACTTAGAATCATACAGGGAATAGGATGAAGAATCTCATCTCACTCTTCCTTCTGGGGTGGTTCAAGTTTGTTGCAGACGTTTTTTTCCCCTGACTGAGCTTCCCTGATGTAAACCTGCCTGGTGCTGTTGCTGTCTCCCTGCAGTACGAGCTGGCCACGGGGCGATTCCCCTACCCCAAGTGGAACAGTGTGTTTGACCAGTTGACACAAGTAGTGAAAGGAGACCCACCACAGCTGAGTAACTCAGAGGAAAGGGAGTTTTCCCCAAGCTTCATCAACTTCGTCAACTTGTGGTAAGCGTGTGCTGCTGAAGGCACTGGGGGTTGGCTCCTTTTGTTGGCTGGTATTTGGCAAGGGTCATGTGTCCAGCACTTCCTGGCTTCTTTTCACATTCCTGCACCAGCCTAAAGGGGAGGACCACTCACATTTTATTGGTTTGGATTTGTGTGGGTTGGGACTGAAGGGCAGAGCCTGGAAACTGCTCTTCAGGAAAGGAATTAGGAGACAACCTCGGAGAGGCTGTGCTAGAGAGAGGAGACGTGGTAAGGAGGGAAGTTTCCATGGCTGGAAGTTTGTGTCAGGCACAGCCCCAGCCCCTGCCTGCACAGCTGGGATGGCTGCAAGGGAGGGATGGGGGTCACTCACAGTGCAAGGATGGGTTTTCCAGAAAACCAAAGGTGGTGTGTCCCCCTCTGACAGCATCGTGTCCTGTAAAAGTTTGTATTTGATGTCTGTAACATTTTCCCTGATCCCACGTTCTCCTAATTATCTTTATGCTTTCTTTAGCCTTACAAAGGACGAGTCCAAAAGGCCAAAGTACAAAGAGCTTCTGGTGAGTTCTCAGTGCTGAATCTTTCAATGCCTGCAACACACAGCTCACCGGGGGCTGGGCTCAGGCAGAAGGGAGGTCTGAAGGAGCAGAGCCCTGGAGCTGGGCAGCAGCAGGGCCTGTCTGTGGTGGGATGCTAAAGGAGAGAGAGCAGCAATGATTTTGGCTTGGATCAGTCACATGTGGCAACTTCAAGGAGCTCTGGGCACCTGGAGGGCACCTCTTAGAGGCTGTGGTTCCACATCACCTGGTGTGAAAGGGATTTGCCAGATGTCCTGGCCCAGAACCTCCCTGATGTTATGTCCCAGCTCTCTGACCTGGCTCTGGCCAGTGCTGCCTGCTGGGCAGAGCAGAGGGTGAGGGCTCAGAAGAGCAGAGCTTGGGTTTGACCTCTGCAAGGCACTCCCTGTCACTCCTGTCACCCTCCCCACTGTGACCATGCTGCTGATGAAACCTCTCCTGAAAGGATTTCAGGAATTGTCAGTGGTACAGAGGAGCTGCTGATCCTGCACCCTCACTGCCTCCTGCCTGGCAGCTCCTGACACTCTGGGTGATCCTGCACCCTCACTGCCCCCTGCCTGACAGCTCCTGACACTCTGGGTGATCCTGCACCCTCACTGCCTCCTGCCTGGCAGCTCCTGACACTCTGGAGTCCTGTCCTGCCCCAGTAACCTCCCATGTTAAAGACATGGACTCCCAATGTGGAAAACCCCTGGAGCAGGCTGTGTCCTGATGCCCTACAGCCACCACAAAGCATGTTCTTGCCCCAGACAAATTGCCCTGCTCAGTTTTTATCTGAGGGCCACATGGCAGGAGGGTGACCATAACTTTGTTGTTTTCTTTATCTGCTTCCAGAAACATCCCTTCATCCTGATGTATGAGGAACGCACAGTGGATGTTGCATGCTATGTTTGTAAAATCCTGGATCAAATGCCAGCAACTCCCAGCTCTCCAATGTACGTGGATTGATACTGCTGCTACATCAAACTCTAGAAAAAGGGCTGAGAGAAAACAAGCTGTAAAGAATTTTCATCACATAATTGCAGTGTTTTTAATGCTCGCCCAGACACCATGTGCAATAATATTGGTGTTATTTCCATCCTGTCTGTATACTGTTGTCACATATAAAGTGCATCCCTGTAATACCTGATCACACAGTGTTAGTGTTGGTCACAGAGAGACCTCATCTTGCTCTTTTGTGGACATATTCATGAAATGTGGAAATAAGTACATATATTTGTTGACTGTGATTGGATAGCACCTAAAATTCATTTCTAGACTCAAAACTTGGAGACTCCTCAGCAGCTACTGGAAAGATTTTTCTCTCAAACTCTTCCGATTGTTGTTTCAAGTAATAATAAAAAGCAAACAAACAAAAGTTAGGCGTTGTCTGTCTGAACCTTAAGAGACTGCCTGGAGGGAGAAGAACTTGCTTAACCAACGAGATGCTTTGCCTTCTGGAGCTGGAAAGGCAAAGGAGAATTTTATTCTTCACAAAGTGCAATAGATTTACTGCTATGAAATTCTGTTGCTTTACAGTCGCAGTGTACTTTCTGGGGACAGTGTGCTCAGCTGAACTTCCTGTTAAAGAGAGATCATGTTAAATATAGTGAATATGTCTTTACCAAAAATATGTTGCGTTGAAAGAGGCTAACATTAAACTATTGAGATGGGACATAATGTATTCTTCCTCCTTTTACCAAGCCAGCCACTCTTCACTCTTAACTAGGTGTCCTGTAAATTGTTACCTGGTAAGATAAGACCTTTGACCTGAAGAATTATTAAACTACTTGATTGAATTTAACCTGCTTGTTGACCTGGTTTATAGTGCACAGTGCTCACCACCCACTGGCTTTGCTTTGCCTTCACCCAGTGCCATCCACAGAGGCTGCAGCTGCTTGAATGGGCCACCAGCTGCTGGCTGTGAGTCCTGGCCAGTGTTTCTCGTGTTCCTGCTGTCCCCAGCCCTGCTGCTTGCACCTGTGGCACGGCCCAGCCCTCCCAGCCCCACGTCCCTGAGCTCCTGAGTCCCACTCCAAAGCTGAGCTCTTCCTTCTCGCTGCTGCAGGCAGGATGGAGGGGTGGCCCTGTGCCCACCACACCCTGCTCAGCTTGCTGGAGACACTTCACCACACCTGGAGACCTGGAGAACCTCCTCTGGGACCTCCACGGCTCCTCGTGCTGCACCCCGGGCAAAGCTCTCTGAGATTGTGGGGTGCAGAAGGAGATGAGGTGGAGATGAAGGAGCATCCAACTCCTCTCAGCTGGCCCAGCAAGGCCAGGCAAGCTGTCATCTTCTGGTGCACTCCTAAGCGAAACAGCACATCAGGTTTTTCTGTCTGCTTAATTGACGTATTTTCAAAGATTAATTTTTCTCAAAAGCTTTTTTTTTTTCCCCAAATATTGCAGTTCTAGGTGTTTAGTAGCACACCAGGGATAAAACACAGGCTGCAGGGTCTCTGCTTTCCGTTCTGAGCTGATTTAGGTGCTTGGTAGGACTTCATCAGTGTTAGAGCAGCCTCTCGTCAGAGCTCAGCAGCAAGCCTGGACGCAGAGGGGATGAACACACCGTGGTGCTGGCAGGATCCCCAAGGAAGGGCTCCCCACGTCCACCCAAAGCCACCGTGTGCAGAGCAGCCCGAGGCAGAGCGCTGGGTGAAGACCGAGCAGCACATCCCAGCTGAGGAGAGCTGAGGCCGTGCCCTGGATGCAGCTGGTGCCTGCCACGGGGGTGACACGTCCTGGGGCTCCTTGGTCCTGCCCTTCCTGGATTGTGTTCCTCTTGGGCTGCTCCTCAGGCGAGGCAGAGGTTTCTGCAGTACCTGCTCCTTCTGCACAGCTCTGGTGCCTCCTGCGCAGAGATCAGTCAGACCATGCCTGTCCAAAGCAGCCCTTGTGTCCCCACCTCCAGAGCCTTTCTCAGGCAAATCCCCGTGGAGCTGTGATTCCTCCCTGCAGCCTTCAGCCCCTGGAGCAGGACTGCAGGTGCTCCAAGTCCCCAGGGGTGAGGCTGTGGGGGCTGAAGGGACCCAGGCCCAGGAAGGGCAGCCCCACCTGGGGCTTCACCCTCCCTTTGGTGTCAAAGTCTGACTCCTCCTGGCAGCAGGGAGCCCAAAAACCTCTCAGAGGGCCAGCACTGAGACAGAACCTCCCAGACCACACAGGACTGCCTTGCTCTGCCCTGTTGGGATGGCTGGATCTGTGCTCTGGTGCTGCCCCATCTCCAGCCCAGGACCAGCTTGCTGGGAATGGAAATGCAAAGCTTTGAGCTGCCAGTGACAGGAGTGAGGTGCTGCTGCCTGGGTGGCTGTACAGGACAGGTTTAGCCTATTCAACATAGATTATTATAAATGATTAAGGGTGCACCATTTATTGCAATGTATCTATTAAAGAAAAAAAAAGAAAAAAAAGGTGTATAGTGTTCAGAAGCTGTGAAAATAGTGTAAGAACTGTACATTGTGAATTCTGGTTATTATTTTTCTTTTCTTGTACCATAGAAAAACTGTATAAAAATATCAAAAAGCTGATGTGCAGGGATGTTGCCTTATTGTCTGTAAAATGAAGCTCAGGAACACAACTGCTTCAAAGAGCTTCCGAAGATTTTATCCGGTCTCCTGGTTTGACTTCCTCCTCTATTTAAGCTATTATACATGGATCAGAGTGTTTATGTAATAGTTCTATCCTTTTGCCTGCAGGTCAGTTGTAATAAAACTAAGATGCGACTGTGACCTTGTTATTTTCATTTTGTAAGGTCAGGAGTGAAGGGGAAGGTTCACTAAGAGCTGTGGAATACCTCCCTTTCAGGTGGAAGAGGAAAGCAACCTTCAGATCTGCTTGTGCCAAAGGAAGGAGGTGAAGGGAGCTCTGGATGTGTTTTCTCTCTCTGGAAGATTGCTGGGCTCTCTGTGTTTGAGCAGCTCTCAGGTGAGCAGTTTGCAGCACAGGGAGGTCCTGGTGGCTCAGGACACTTGTCCCTGTCAGGAGGGCAGGTGGCTGTGCCCACCCTCCAGGGAAGGGGCATGGAGCTCCCAGCTCTGATGGTTGCAAGGTCTGAAGAACCCAGATGGTCTCAGATCCTGGTGCTGGGAGGTCTCTTCTGCCTGGAAGCTGTGGAGGGCTTGGAATCTGCCCAGTCAAGTGGGCAGAACTGGCCCCCAGCAGCCCCACTGGGATGGAAGAGTGCTGGGGAGAGGGCCCGGTCACGAGTGCCTGTCCTGCTCCCCTGGGCTGGGTGGGACAGCCCCGGAGGGCCCAGCCCAGAGAGGGGACAGCAGAGCAGCCTGCAGGGATCCCTGCTCATGGTAGACCTCAGGATCAGGAATAGTTGGGAACGGGTGGATCACCTGACCCAGCTCTGGCAGGGTCTCACCTGTGGAGGGTGACAGCTGTGTCCAGAGAGGGGAAGGCAGGAAGACAGAGGTGAAGAATGTCTTGCTGTGTAGAGATGCACAGTGTGAAAGGTTCACGTAGCTCAAGTCTTGTCAGTTTGCCTAAATTCTGTGCTCCCTCCCACCACACCAAGGCTTTTTCTGGAGTTTTTGTTGCCAGCACAATACTTTGGAGATTTTTGGGTCACCTGCTATCCTCACTCTTCAGTCAGAATCCAAGATCCCTCATTTGGTGAAGGAAGAAGACAAAATCTGAGCACACACCAGGGACAGTCCTTCCTTCCCTGGGATGGAATGTATTTCTGGATGTTTCAGTCCCTCTCAACTGCTCCTTGTTGAACTCATGCTCCATCCTCCCTCTGGACTCTCTCCTGCCTGTGGGCACTTCACTGCCCTCACTGAGGATCCCAATGTCACTGTGTCACTGCTGAGGCAGCACAGAAAAACCCACCCTGGTCCCAGATGCTGCTGGTGTCTCCAACAGGATCCATTCCTGCACAAGGGCACTGCTCCTGCTCCTGACAGCCCTTGCACAACTCCAATACCCCTTGGAGTGTGGTGGCTTTCTCCAGGCTGGGAATTTTCCTTTGGGCATCACGGCCAGGTCAGCACGGCCTGGCTCTGGCTCTCCCTCTGTCCATGCTCAGTGCCAAGGCTCAGGAGCCAATGTTAGACCAGCTTCATGGAAGACCTGGAGCCCCTGGTCACTGCCTGTGCTCAGATTGGCACCTCACACCAATGCCCCACACCTTTGTCCCCACTGGCATGGACAAGGTGCTTCTTAGGTCTTCAGCAAGCTTCATACAGCATCAGAAAATCTGATCATACAGCATCAGAAAATCCCACTGTGCTCTGGAGTGGTTGTTTTGTGTCTGAGGAGCTCCAAGAGCAGCTTTGAGGTTTGGATGAGCTCAAACCCATCCCTGCCTGGACCCGAGCAGGTGGAATGCAGACGTGCATCATTACCTGTTCTGTCAGGAGCGCTCTGAGCGAATGAACGCTCTGGCAGGACTCCCCCTGGCCTTCATCCCAGCCCTGTCTCTCCTTTGGGGGCCAGGTGGGTACAAATGAAGGGCTCAGGCCTGTGAACTGGGGGGTCCCCCTGTGCTGGCACTGCTGGGGCACCTCCAGTGCTGGGGACAGCCCTGGGACACTCAGGACAGGAAGGACACTGAGGGGCTGGGGGTGTCCAGGACAGGGAACAGAGCTGGGGAAGGGGCTGGAGCCCCAGGAGAGGCAGAGGGAGCTGGGAAGGGGCTCAGCCTGGAGAAAAGGAGGCTCAGGGGGGACCTTGTGGCTCTGCACAGCTCCTGCCAGGAGGGGACAACCATGGTGGGCATCCAGGATGAGAGGGAACGGCCTCAGGCTGGGCCAGGGCAGCTCAGGGTGGGCACAGCAGGAATTTCCCCATGGAAAGGGGGCTCAGGCACTGGAACTGCCCAGGGAGGTTTGGAGTGCCCATCCCTGGGGGTGCCCAGGGAATTCCTGGAGGTGGCACTGAGTGCTCTGGGCTGGGGACAGGGTGGGGATCAGGGTGGACTCTGGTCTGGGAGGGCTTTCCCAGCCTCAGGGATTCCATAATTCTGGTAACACATAGGTGCTACTTTTTAAAACTCAATTTTCCTTCAACTCCTGACACAAATCACATGTGGCCATTGCTCTGAGTGTGGTAAGGGGCCCAGGGAAAGACGGAGTAACTGCTCTGAGGAACAAGAAAAGGAAAAAGCTGTACTTTGCCTTTATGTTTACAGCTGTGCAAGGGCCTGGAGAACGAGATGAAGCACAAACTCCCTCTCCTGGAGACACACGGCACTTTCTTTTGGAAACAGCAGCAGGGCAGTCTGTGGGCTGTTCCGGGGGACATCTGCCAGAAAACTTTGTCTTGGCATAAATCCCATGCCTCCCATCAGGACAACGTGGTGTGGCCAAGCAGGGGTGGCTGCGCCTTCCTTCCTTCCCTTCCCTTCCCTTCCCTTCCCTTCCCTTCCCTTCCCTTCCCTTCCCTTCCCTTCCCTTCCCTTCCCTTCCCTTCCCTTCCCTTCCCTTCCCTTCCCTTCCCTTCCCTTCCCTTCCCTTCCCTTCCCTTCCCTTCCTCTGGGGTGTGTGGGAAGGCAGCTGCACACACTGAGCAGATTTTCAGCTTGCAGGACTGTGTGTGGTAAATCCTGTGGTCCCTGTAGGGTCCGTGTGGGGGAAGCTGCCCGGACCATGGTCTGTCTTGACCTGGAGGCTGCTGGGGAGATGCTCAGGATGTCTCAGGGACTGTGCTGGGGGAAGCACTGCATGGTGAACTGAGGCAGGCAGCTCACATTTTAAAAAGCTTGCTAAAGGCATGAAAAATGTTAATTTCACTCTCAGAACATTGTTTGTTTGCTTGTTTTGTATTATCTCTGGTTTTTTTTCAGGCAGGAAGACTGAGGGAGAGTGGGACATCACTGGGATCCTTCAGCTTGGTGTGGAGAGCAAGGAAAATCCCAGAACCCAAATTCCTGGGACAGGCTGTGTGGGAAGATCACCTACACATGGAAGAGTGAGGACTGACCCAGGGCAGTGGAGGGGAGGGGTCCCATCCCACTGGCACTCCCTCTGCTTTCCCAGGAGGCTGCTCCAGTTTGGCTGGAGGACCCGGGGCCCGGGCAGAGCTGGGCTGAGTTCTCCATGCAGCAGAAAACCTGCTGCTGGTGGTGTCCTTTGGGGCCTGGGAGGAGACTCAGGAGACCCTCTGATCCCTTTCTCTGCCAGCAGCAGGACCCTGGTCTGGACTCAGCCTCTCCAGGTGCTCTGCTCCAAACCCTGGGGCCTGACAGGTGCCTTCAGAGCTGAGGCTCCCCGTACCACTCCCTCTGCTCTTTGCCTTTCACAGCAGGGTCACTCAGCCCCCCCAGCTGCTCTGCTGCAGGGGCAGGCTCTCCTCAGCAGGGCACCACTCCATGGTCATTCCTGAAATAATCCCAGCCTGAGGCTTGTCTCCTGATTCTCTGAGTAACCAGGACCTGGCTCAGCCCAGGCTGCTCATCACAGCTCACCTGGCTGCAGGGTGTGGTTAGACATTCAAAGATGTTCATAGGAGCTGGTTATTTGCTCATCTCCATCTTTTCAGGTGCACTTGAGCCATGTCTCAGGACCATTTCACCTTTAGCCCACCTGGGCAGTCCCTCCTTGCACACAGGTGGGCAAATACCCAGGAACCTTTTCTAATCTGAGGAAAGATGTGGCAAATCTGGAAAGAGCCACTCAGGGCCGCTGTGGAGGAGGATCCAAGGCTCCCCAGGGTCCCAGCCTGCTGTGCCTGTGGGCAGTGGGAAGTTTGGCTGTGGCAGAGTTCTGTACCCAGCACCCTGCAGCCACCGGCCCAGTGCTGACAAAAACACCAAGGGGCTTGGGCAGGGGGTCAGCTCTGCCTTTAAGGGGGACACAAGGAGTGGGGGCTGCAGGACAACAGAGCAAAGCCAGAGCCAAGAGAAGAAAAAGACAGGAGACTCTGGCTGGTGTGTTCAGAAATCTTCCTGGAGAAACTGCTGCCATGAAGGAAATTCATCTGGCCTTGAAGAGGTCCCAGGGCATGGAGCTGGTCCCAGAGGGTGGCAGCTGGGATAAGCTGTGGCTGTCCCAGTGGTGAAGCCAAACAGCAAACCATGAGCAGACAGAGTGGCAAGACAAGGGTTTTAATAATGAAGGTGTTGCTGGTAACATGGGTAAGGAAATGTGCTTGCTTACAGGTTTGAAGCTGACAGCATCCCTTTAAATAAGGAAATACAATTGCTGAGAGGAGAAAGTTACCTGGAAAACTCTGTACAAGGCCACAGTGGAGCAGCTAACACTACTCTGCTTCAAGTGCTCTGAATATTCTCCATGGACTGGCTTCGAAAAAATCTCTCACTTAGAAAAAGAAATTCTTTTTAAAAAATGCAACCTGTGATTGTCTATCCTAGCAGTGCCCTGTGACATTTGTACAATAGAAAAATGGTGCTTTAAATAGTGACTTGAAAGCTACTGCCACGTGCTTTATACAGCATGCAACAAGGCCAGGGGCTGGGGACACTGCCGGGGCTGCAGAGCTGCCTCCCACAGCTCCAGCATCCCTGGGGAAGCGCCACGGGAGCCAGGCTGCACCTCCTCCCAGCAGCTTCATCTCCGTGTGCTGTCCTTCCAGTAACACAAATATTAAATACACTCAGTCTGTAAATAGTTTAACAATCTTTGTCAGCAACAATATTTACTTTGGCAAAACCAGAGTTGCGACGAACGGACGTGTCCGTCACAAAGTCTGCAGCAAGTTCTTTGGTGGAAGCCAAGAAGTGAAGCAAAGGCTCCTTCTTGCTAGAGCCTGAGGAAGAATATTGCACAGAGTCTCCTAGGAGAAATGCTGGTGACTGCAAACGGGAGCATCACTGCGGGAGAGCTTCCTTCTCTGCCGGCTGCGGGAGAACGGGCTCCTCCCGGCTCGGTGATTCACAGCTGTTCTCCGGTAGCCTTGCTCTGGGCTGAGGGGGCAGTGACGCGGGATAAACTCAGGGAGGAGGGGAAGACTGCTGGGGATGGAGGAGGGACGGGCAGAAGGATGGAGGGGAGGATGGCAGGAGCAGGCACTCACACAAAGCCTCGGCCCCACCAGGGCTCTGCCCCACGAGATGTCACTGTGTCCCTGCCCGGCTCCCCCTGCTCCCGGATCATGCAAGGGCTGGAGATCACCCTGACCTGGCTGTGCAGAGAACAGCCCCTCCAAAGCCTGGCTGGTCCTTTCACACCACTTGCTCCTACCTTGGCCAAAACACATCACTCATCTCTTTGTGTGCACCGGGGACACGGCTGCTCCACCGGGATGCCACATCCCCTCATTCCTGCGCCTGCATCCTGAACACCTGCCTCCAATGTCCAGAGCTCTCTGCTCCAAGGTCACAGGCTGCAGCCTGATCCAGTTCAGAATGCAGCCAGGACAGCTCCTGGGCTTTCAGCCCCTCAGGACATGCCAAGGTGCCACCGTGAACTCGGTGATCTCCATCTCTCATCCACCTGGAGCAGAGCTCTGCGGGGATGGGGCAGTGCAGCTTTGGGCAGGAGGGGAGCAAGAGCCCGGCTGCCCACAGAAGGGTGCTTGGCACCTGGCTGGGCACAGCCCCTGCTCTTCACCCTGGCATGGGCACGGCCAAGATGAGCCCAACAGGTCTGCCTGAAGGACTGGAGAGGGGAGGAGAGGAGAGGAGAGGAGAGGAGAGGAGAGGAGAGGAGAGGAGAGGAGAGGAGAGGAGAGGAGAGGAGAGGAGAGGAGAGGAGAGGAGAGGAGAGGAGAGGAGAGGAGAGGAGAGGAGAGGAGAGGAGAGGAGAGGAGAGGAGAGGAGAGGAGAGGAGAGGAGAGGAGAGAGGGCAACAGTGGGCTTCCCTCTCCATGATTTCCTGTTGCCACCCAGGTGAGGTCACCTCACCACACAGTCTGGTCATGAGCTGCTCCAGTTCTCACAAGAGTGACTGCTAAAACTGGGGGGGAAAGATTAAGGAAAGAAAATGGAAGTTCCTGTCAATTAAAGGAAGTGTTGTTTCAGGCACTGGTGTCCTCTGTGGGGTTGTGTCAATGGAGGAAAACCAAAGTACCAGAGTTGTGCTGGCAATTTTCAGTGACTGGAAATTCAAACAAGTCTATATGCTGGGAAAATGACTCCAGTTTCCCCTGGGTGAGGCACGTCAGCCGTGCGTGTTCCGTGGCACGGCAGGAGCGCTGCGCCGCCTGCTGCAGGCTCACAGCCCCCTGCCCCAGCAGGTCCCTTCACCACTGCTGCAGGTGCAGGTCCATGCTGGTGTTCAGGTTGAGGTCAGCAACATCCAGGAAGTCGATGTTGAAGATGCTGGGGCCCGCGGGGGTGAGCGAGCTGAAGCCGCTGGCCGAGCTGGGCGGGGTGAGGTCCAGCCACTCCATTGTTTCCCACGGAGACTCGGTGAAACTCATTTGTAAAGCGGAGCCTTCGGCGGGGGAAGGGGACAGCTGGGTGTCCATGGGCGACAGGGGAGTCTGTAAAATCTCCTGGGAGTTGAGCAGTTCATCCGTGGCTTTGCCAGAGAACCCTTCCATCATCCCTTCGAAGTGGGGCTCCTCTGCCCCCAGCTTCAGCAGGGCCATCTCGCTGGCCCTGCCCAGGGGGCTGTGGGCGTTGAGCAGCACCTCCAGGTGGGCGTCGCTGCTGCCCGGGCAGTGCTCGAAGGGCAGCGGGGCCGAGGGCACCGCCTCGAACGGGGCAGAGCCCTTGGGGACAGGGCCACCCGAGCTCCCCGCAGACACCATTATCTGAGGGACTTTCTGCAGGCAGGACCGGTCTTCCTTGGCATTGGCTGGAATTTCTATCAACAAAGGAGAGGGATTTGAGGTGCCCTGGCAGTGCCCACCACCACAGCCCTCCAGCTGACCTCCCGGGCATCCCTTTGGAGACCTGCTCCCCAGTCGATCCCACTGGCACTGCTTGCCCACCCTCCCTGGGGGAAGCCTCACACATTCCTGCTCTCTGACCGTGATCCCCGGGTTTGGACCCAGTCCCCAGGGCACCAGCACTGGCAGCTGTCCCCAAGGGGCTGGGGAAGGGCACAGGCAGCACTTTGCACAGGGGAGGGCAGCAGAACTGCTCTGTGTGGGACATGGCACTGGCAGCCCAGGGAATGGAGGGGACACTGGGGGCTCTGTGTGGGCAGGGGGCTGGCAGTGCTGTGCACAGGGCTCCCTTCTCTCTGCACAGGTGACAGCCGAGCCCAGATCACCCCATGGAGTTGTGACACATGGGAGCAGGCTCCAGCAGGGCCAATGTCTTTTTGGGTTCAATCTCAGTGGCTGCTGGCACACAGAGGGCAGGGGAAAGCTGTACTTGACCCAGGCAGCTCTGCTGGGGTGCACTGAGCCCCACAGACCGATGCTGGCTGCAGGGGAAGAGGGAAAGAGGGGAAGGGGGAAGCAGAGCATACCTCCACTCTCAATCAGCACATCCAGGAGCTCATCCATCTGCTGACTTCGTGTCATCTGCTGCAGCAAACGACAAAGAGGAGAGTAGAGGCCATTAGGAGGACAGTCCCTCCAGCCACAAGCCAGGTAGATGGCTCTAGACCCCACAAATGGCTTCCTCCCACACAGAAGAGAGGCCTCACCAACACGGGGCTGGCAGCAGCATTCAGGGCACTGCAGGGACAATGATAGTGGATCCAGAGAGCAAAGCACCCTTCCCTGCTGCCAACTCTCTGCTCTGTGGCCACCACAGCCTGCCGTGTCCCCGGGCCCTCAGGACACAACATTTTGGCCCCAGCACCTCACACTGGCACGTGCCTGCCTGCCCTCCCTGCTCCCTGCCCTGCCCAGTCTCCTTCCTCTCCCTGAGCAGAACCTGGAAGATCTCCTGCACGCTGGCATAAACCCATTTTCACCCTGCCCACAGCATCACTCCACTTTCCCAAAGGCACCAGCAGCCCCAGCACTGAGGCTGCTCCCAGACTGATGGGAAGGAAGGCGTTCCTGGGTGATGGCCTGTCCTCCCTGCAGGAACAGCGCTCCAGGGTACAGCTCAGGGGGCAGAGGGATGAGCAGGATGAGCTGGTGACCTGGGAATGCTCAAGGGTCTGTCTCTGACACCGCACTGAGCACCCAGAGAGAGTACACTGGCACCCCAGGGGACCTGGGGGGTGTCAGGACCCCGGGGTGCACAGGGGACACCACCCAGCCCAGCAGGGTGTCCGACTCCTTTGTGGCAGCTAGCCAGCAGCTAATCCTTCAGAAAAGCCCATTCCTCGTGGAAACAGGCCTGTGCTGCCCAGAGAGCCAAACGGGCTGGGACTGCTGACCCGAGTCCCACTGACTGCAAAAAGACAGACAGCACGGGCAGCCCTAGCCCTGGAGAAAACAAAAACCATGCAGTTACCTGCTTCACTGCATCCTCATAGGGTGGAGGCTGCTTTACCTCTGACAGGGCTGGGCTTGACTTACAAAAACTTGGGGATGAAATAGAAAACTTTTGGCCTGACTGCGCAGCCATCTGCATGGGGAGATACAGGGAGATGGAGTCAGTGCACGGCGGGAGGCCCGGCTCTCTCCTCCTGCTGAGGCTGGTGTGGTGCCAGGCAAAATGACAATTTTGTGGGTCAAACCAACCCAAAATGCCTGGCTTTGAGCAGGACAGAGGCAGGTAAACCAGCTCCCTGACCGAGCTCTGAGAGCCAGGGCCTGGCTGGCCCCTTGTCACTGCACAGACACGGTGGCACAGGACGGCCTGGTGTCCTGGGGACATGCAGGACAAAGGGAAGGCAGAGATGCTGCTGGTGGCCAGTGATGAGGCACCTCCCCAGCCACCCCAGCCCCTCCCCACCACCACCTGACTGGGGGCATCTCACAGAGCTCAGGCCAGGGAAGGTCACTCAGAAGAGGGAAATCTCTGCCTGCATGTCTTTGCCAACTTTTTGCCAGGTTCCCCTTGCAGGATGGATGGCATTTGAAGCACAGTGCCTGTCAGCTGCTGTCCTCATCACCTCTAGCCCTTGTGTGTCCCTTCCTGCTGCCTGGCCATGGCCTTGTCCCACAAAAACCAGCACCAGGGGATTGTCCCTCCAGGCGGGTCGGATCCAGGGCAGCAGTGGGGTCACTCTGCCTGGCCATGCACATCCTGGCCACCTTTCTGGAGGGGAGCTGGAACACTGCCCCTGGTTCACGGGAAACAGCACTGCAGTGCTGGGCACAAAGGAAGAGTTCTTGCTGAAGAAGGACCCTCCCCTCCAGGAATCCCTTGCAGGCAGCAGAGGGATGTCCAGGATGGGGGGTGGTGGAGTTGGGATGAGCTGCGGGACACAATGGGACCATCCCCCTGCCCTTGGGCAGTGAGGGAACAGCTGGAGATGTCACTGCTCCCTCCTGAGCCTCACTGAGCACTGTCCAGCTGCCCAGAGCAGCCCTGCTGCCTCTCTTGGATGTCAGCTCACAGCACTGTGTCCCACTGCCCCCAGAGCTCTGCTGCAGTGCCCAGCTCACCTGCACAGCCCCGGTGCCAGGGCCACCCCTGCATCCCCTGCTCTGCTCCCCACTCACCCAAACCAGTGTTGCCATCACCCTCCTCACCCCTGCAGCAGCCCCACTGCCCTCCGTGCACATTCCACTGGCAGCTCTGTCCCTGCCCCTCCCCACCCTGAACTGCTGCCCTTTCCCACCTCACTGGCTGTGCTGTTTGCCAGCTGCCCATGGCACCTACCTTGCTGTCCTCCTGAGCCCCACTTGGTGCCACTGCGCAGGGCTGCACCCCAATTCCTGCTTGGGGCCACTGTGTGTGGGCTGGGAGAGCCCTGCTCTGGCACGGGCTGTCCCACACACCCAGCCTGCCCTGCTACGCCCCTGTGAGCACACCTGGCACCCGTGTGCATGGCACAGGCCACTGCAAGGTGCTGCTGCTGCCTGGGGAGCCCTAGGAGGGCACTGGGGTTGTGATCAGAACCTTGTGCTGCTTTGTGCAGTGTGTCCCCTCCCCAAGCGTTTGTACCCGTCCAGGGGCTGAGTGAGCAGTGGTGGCTGCTGAGGACAGCTCTGTGCTGGGCTGGTGGCCTGATGGGGAGGCACAAACTCTATCTGATTGCAGACCACAACTGCCAGCCCTGCTCCAGATGCCTGACAAAAGGCTTCCCCCAGGGCAACTGCTCTCCTCCAGCTCAGTGGTGAAAATCCCTCACACACTGCTGGGAGCCACAATGGCTTGGCAAGATGCTGGGAAGCCCTGCAGCCCTGCAGTGGGGTCTCCCAGGGGTGTAGGAACTGTGCCAGGGCTCTCCCAGGAGCTGAGGGATCCACACTGGTGCCTCCCTGCTGTGTCTAGAGCTGTGCCAGGGCTCCATGGGGCACGGCTGTGCCAGGACTCCCCCAAAGGCAGAGCAAGCTGTGCCAGGACTCCCCCTGAGGGGAGAGGCAGCTGGGTTTGGGCTCTTTTAGGGTAGAAGAAGCTGTGCCAGTGCTCCCCCAGGGAAGTGGGAGCTTGCCAGGACTCCTCCAGGGGCAGAGAGAGCTGTGCCAGAGCTCCCCAGGGCAGAGGGAACTGTGCCAGGGCTCCGTAGGGCAGAGGATGCTCTGCCAGGACTCTCCCAGGACACAGGCAACTTTGCCAGTGCTCACCTAGGGGTAGAAAGTGCTGTGTTGTGGTCCCCTGGGGAGGAGGGGAGCTGTGCCAGGGCTTCCTCAGGGCAGCAGGAGCTGTGCCAGGGCTCCATGGGGCACGAGAGCTGTGCTGTCACCCCTCCAGGGCAACTGGCTGCGGTGGCAGGGCTCCCCAGAAGAAACCCTGCAAAGGACCCTGCAGTGCTATCAGCTTCCATCCCACTGCCCATCTGGAACACTTTCTGCCCCTGCAGGCAGCCCGGGCCCGGAGGCAAGGCCTCCCCCGTGTGGTGTGACCGGTGGGTCGGGCTGGCACTCACCGGCGCGGTGCGGAGGCAGCTGCTGCCCGGGGGGGACCCGCTGCGGCCCTCGGGGGACACCGGCAGCAGGTAGTGGCTGTTGGGGGACGGTGGCAGGCTGATGTGCTGGGGGCTCTTTGCAGCCCCCAGGGGAGAGTGCTGTGGGGAGCACTGCGGGCTCAGGAATGTGGAGGAGGTGATGGTGCTCTGCCCTGCGGGCTCCAAGCAGTGGCTGTTCACAATGTGGGGCACCTGCGGTACCCCACAGTTACTCAGCTTATCCGAGCTGCCGGCCTGGCCTTTCAGGGCCATTTGTTTGGATGCAAATGGACAGCTGGACACGGTGTTTTCCTGCTTGATGGGGACGCCAAAGAAATGCTGAGCGGGCTGCTGCTTCTCCTCAAGGCCGTTGCTTCTCTTTCGCTTCTGGAGCTGCATCCGCAGCTCTTCCACCTGCCTCTGCTCCTGCTGCAGCTTCCACGTCAGTTCATTGATGACCTTCTGCTTCTCCACCAGCATCTTGTCTTTCTCTGTGTCGATTCCTTCCAGTTCCAGCTGGATGCTCCCCCCGTTCATGCTGCTCATGAGGCTTTCCTCAGCGCTGCCGTGAACCGGTGATGGCTGGAGGCCAAACTGAGGAGAAGACATGGGCCCGTCGTTGAAGGTGTCGGGCAGAGAGCCGCTCACGGAGAGGTCAGAGGAGGCGGGCGAGATGGGTGGGGTGGAGCTGGTGCTGCCAAAGTGGTAGAAGCCGTTTGATAACATGCTGGTGGAGGACTGTGACTGGTAGCTGGACAGGGTGCTTGTTGGGGTGACGGGGAAGGTGACGGTGGTGATCTCACTGAAGCTGGGCACCGTGCTGCTGCTGCACTCCTGGAAGGGCCGCAGCCGCTCCATCAGCGCCGTTTTGGTGCCCGACACGGGCAGGCCTCGAATTCGGAGCTGCTGCCTCAGCTCCGACACCTGGAAGGAAAATCACTCGAGGTCAGTCGCTGTAGGAATGTGCCCCTGTTGACAGAGTGACCAAATTATCCTTTGTCTCCTTAAAAAAGAAAAAAGCCCGTAAGTTTCTCTCCTCAGTTTGGTAAAAAGATACCTCATAGGACCTTGAGGACTTCACCTCAGACTTAGAGCTACCCAACTGGACAGAGGCCAAGAGGTCCTGCCTAAACAATTTACTAGAAAAAGAAGAGAACAAATTAAATAATTGCTTTTGTGGGGTATTTTAGCAGGAGCAAGAACCTCTTGCCCCTGGTTGGGGTTTTCTCTGTAATAGTTTTGTTATTTTGCCTTTTATTAAAACTTTTTCTGCTTCCAACTCTACCTCAGAAGCCATTCTGCTGATTTTATGCCATTCGGGGTAGCTGAGCTATCTCAGGTGTGATGGGTTCTTTATAAGACCTGGCTCAAAGAGGAAAACCATCAAGTCTCAGTGGCAGATCAGCCCTTTTGGAAACTCAGTGCTTCTAACAAGGAGTCTCAGATCACAGGTCCCACCTTTACAGCTCTCACCTCCTTGTCTCACCTGCAGTCACCACAGCCACCATGCACAGGCCTGACCTCTGCCCATCCTGCAGAATCCCAACCTTTCCTAACAGCAAAACCTTCCTCCTCCCTCCAAGAACTGTGACTCCTCTCTAGGAACCAGCAGTCGTCCTTGGGTAAGGGAAGCAACTCAGGATTCCCTTCCTAGCAGTGGATTTCTCCATGAGCAGAGGGCTTTAGCACAGACCAGGAGCCAGCTGATGGCTCAGAGACTGTGACACCTTGGAGCCACATGCTCTACGCTCAGGCACATGATTCAGTCACCTGAGCTAGGGCAAACTCATCTGTTTCTACCTTGGGGCTGCCCACAGGTCTCTGCTCCTTGAAGGATTTGGCCTTCCCCATGACTGAGGGTCCCTTAGCAAAGAATAAAAGGGTAGCTGATACAAGGGATTCTCCCCTATCTTGCCTACATGAGAGGGGCTCAAAACAGCGCATGTAGCAGGAGGTACCTGCTCTTGCAGGGAGCTGAGCTGGCCTGGCTGTGGAGCTGAGTCACTGAGAGGAGGCATGCTGCCCTACTGGCCCCTGGCTGGTCTGTCTGAGCACCCACAATGCCAAAACCACACAGGGATGGAGCCAGGAGCTGCAGGAGCAGCAGCTCAGATCATCCTTCCGCCTGACCTGCAGCCTCCCCAGGCTCCACCTTGGGTTTGCTGATGCCCAGGCTAGAGCAGTGCACCCCTCACCACCTGCAGAGCAGCCAGCCCTCGTGTTCAGAACCCCCCCAGTGACCAAGCCCTGCCCCAGGGTGCTGTGCTGCACTCCTGGGTGGCTCGGAGCACGGGGGTTCAGGTGTGCTGATCTGTAACACGGCCCCTCCCAGCCGGTGGCACTCCCCTGACACACTCAGAGGCAGCACAGCACACACTCAGGCTGGGACATCCTGCTCCTGCAGGGACAAAGTTTGCACTCACTTTGAGATCATCCAGGTTGGAGGGCAGAGGGCCTGGCTTGATAGATGAGACACAAGTCTGGCCTGAAAAGGTGGTTTTCACTGGAGAAAGAGGGGTGTTGTTGCCAGAAGTTGATGAAGGATTTGAGCTTTTCACCATTTGCTCATTTGATTGCCTGAAATAACAAAGGAGATTTTGGGTAACTCGTCTGTTCCCCAGGGTCTTTGTACCCAGCATCCCATCCCTCTGCTCCCCTGGGTCTGCTGTCTCCTATGTGAGACTTCAGGATGGCCAAGGAAAACCAGGCTGGGCTGTAGGGGATGGCTGGTGTCCCACCAGCAGGGCACAGGTGCCCTGACCAGTATGCAAAGCCAGAATGGTTTGAAAGGAGTCTGTGCTGTTCCCAAGCTTTTCTGTTTCAGTGGTGTGCCTCTATCCCCTTGCTCTGGCACAAATGGACACAGAGGGGAAAGCCTGGAGAGAAACAGGACTGAGTTCTGCTGCTGGCACAGTGCAACTCACTTTAGCTGTCCTTGGTGCATCCCAGGATAGCTGAAGTGCTGCTGCTGCTGCTGCTGCTGCTGCTGCTGGCTGAGGATCTGGAGCTGCAGGAAGAGCTGCTGCTGCTGGAGCAGTCTGGCATATGCAGAATCCATGGGTGGAGGGGACTTCTCTGCTTTCTGGTCTGGAGGGATGTACTGGTGGTACTTGAGCTTCTTCACTTTGGGCTTGGTGTCCTTGGGCTTTTTGTGACGGTTCTTGCTGTCACTGGATGATTTGGACTGTTGGAAGGAAGGGAAGGAATTAGGTGTGAGAAGAGCTCGTGTCATGCCCATGGGACCCCAGAGCCTGGGACAGAACAAAGGCAGCTCCTGCTGGCACTGTGACACTCCAGCTCCAAGACCTGCTGAGCCTGGATGTGGGGGATTCCCTTGGCACTGTGTCCCATCTCAGCTGGGCTGCAGAGCACATGAGATGGAGAATGACCCTCCCTGCCTGGAAGGTGCTCCAGCGTGGCCTGGTACCTCCTCCTGCTCCCAGCCCCAGGGGATGTTTTCAGTGCAGGACTCAAGCAATGGCCTCTAGCAAGGCGTATTGCTGAATCTTCTACCATTACACGACTCATTAAATCAGTTTTTGACAAAAGGTTGTCTGTCTGAATTATTCAAAGCCTTTAAGGCCAGAACCCGGAGCTCCCACAAATGTGGGGCACAGCACATGGGCACTCCAGGCTTGGATGCCCTGGGCTGGTTGCTCTCCTGGGAGGCACCGGCATTACCTTCACGGCAGAGGGCACCGGGAGCGTGGGGCTCTCCTGCCCCGCCGGCTGCTTGGGGCTGTCGCACTGGCTGCCCTGCCCCGGGGCAGTGTCTGCAGCGTGGCCATCGGCGCTGGGGGGACGATCCTGCAAGGGAGAGGTGAGAGGGGCTGTGGGGCCGGACCCAGGGCTGTCCAGCCTGGACTGGGGCTCTTGGTGCCCCGTTTCCTCACCTCATGTTGTTCCAAATCCCCACAGATGCCTCAGCGCATCCCAGTCCCGTCATGTCTATCCCAGCCACACCCTCTGACTATCCCAGTCCTCTGTCTCCACACTCCTCCTTGGTTTTCCAGCCCTCCCAATTTCACCTGAGCCCCGTATCCTTGCTCACAGCTGGCCCCTCAGTATCCTCCAGACCAGCCCAGTCTTCCCAGCTGACCCGTGGATGGCCACAATCCTTCTGGCCCTCCCGCACCCCAGTCTGCCCCAGTTCCTCCCTTTCCTCCTCGTCCATCCCAGCCCCTCCAGTCTTCCTCAGTCCATCCCAGCTCCCCCATTACCCCCAATCCCCCTGTTCCCCCAGCCTCTACATTCCCCCGATTTCCCCCAGTTCCCCAAGCCTCTACATTCCCCCAATTCTCCTGCAGTTTCCCCAGCCTCCACATTCCCTCAATTTCTCCGCAGTCCCCCTGTTCTCCCAGCCTCCACATTCCCTCAATTTCTCCCCAGTCCCCCTGTTCTCCCAACCTTCACATTCCTCCAATTTCTGCCCAGTCCCCCTGTTCCCCCAGCCTCCACATTCCCCCAATTTCCCCCCAATTTTCCCCCAATTTCCCCCCAGTCCCTCTCTCCCCCCCCGGCCCGGCGCTCCCCGGGGTGCAGTGCCCGTGCCGGCCGGCAGTGGGCGCGCCGGCCCCGCGCAGCGCCGTCCCCCCGCGGTCACAGAACGACAGAATGACACAGAGTGACAGGATGACACAGAGTGACAGAATTAACACAGCTGGAAAAGACCTTTGACATCATCGAGCTCAATCTGTCACCCAACGCCACCCTGTCAACTAAACCATGGCACTCAGTGCCACATCCAGGCTCTTCTTGAACACCTCCAGGGATGGTGACTCCACCGCCTCCCTGGGCCGCCCGTTCCAATGCCCAACCACTCTTTTAGTGAAGAATTTCTTCCTAATGTCCAACCTGAACCTCCCCTGGCACAGCTTAAGGCTGTGTCCTCCTGTCCTGTCGCTGTTCCCTGGGAGAAGAGCCCGACCACACCTGGCTGCACCCTCCTGTCAGGGAGCTGTGGGGAGTGATGAGCTCTCCCCTGAGCCTCCTCTTCTCCAGGCTAAACACCCCCAGCTCCCTCACTGCTCCTCACAGGACTTGTGTTCCAGACCCCTCACCAGCCTTGTTGCCTCCCTGGACACGCTCCAGCCCCTCCATGTCCTTCCTAAATTGAGGGGCCCTCAAGCCCTCAAGCTGCGGCCTCATCAGCGCCGAGCACAGGGCAGGAATCACCTCCCCGGCCCGGGTCCCCGCGTCCCTCCCCTGTGCCATCCCCCGTGCCGCACGGCTCTGTCCCCCCGCATGTCCCCCGGCTCCAGGACGGCTCTCCCTACCTGAGGAGCCCCGGCAGGGCCGGCGGGGGGCGGCTCCGGGGCCTTGGAGCCGAGGGGCGGCTCGGCGGGGCCCGGGGAGCCGCGGCTGCGGGGCCGCTCCGGGGACAGCCCGTCGTTGCTGCTGTCCTCCTCGAAGGCGAAGGCGTCGCTCTGCCGGGGAAAGCCGCCCTGGGAGCCTGCGGGGGCAGAGGGGCCGCGCTCAGAGCCTGAGGGGAGCGATGGGGGCACGGGTGAGCCTGTGGGGAGCTGGGCCGCGCCCGCCGCCCCCTGCCCGGCCCTGGGTGCGGGCACACGGGTGCCCGGGGGGCTCGGCCGCCTCCGGGGGTGCCCCGTGGATGGGGGAGAGCAGGGGACCCGAGCCATGCACAGGGGAGCTTGGGACAGGGAGAGAGAGAGGAGGCGTTTGAGGAGCCGAGACCATGGCCCGTGTTCCTTGGGAGAGGGAGACATGAGGGCTTGGAGGAGCCGGGACCATGGACTGTGTCCCGTTGGAGAGAAGGCGGATCTGAGGAGCCAGGACCATGGCCCTTGTTCCTTGGGACAGGGAGAGAGGAGGGGATGGAGGAGCCGGGACCATGGCCCTTGTTCCTTGGGACAGGGAGAGAGGAGGGGATGGAGGAGCCGGGACCATGGCCCTTGTTCCTTGGGACAGGGAGAGAGGAGGGATGGAGGAGCCTGTCGCACTAGCACAGCAGGGCTGGTGCAGACAGGTGGGACTGGTGCAGGAGGGGCTCTGCCATCCTGCCTCTCTGCTGGGCTGGGATGGGAGAGGGGCACGAATCGCCCTCCCTGAGCTGAGCACCCCAGCTGAGCACCCACACCATGCATGGGAGTCTGTCCCCAGCAGAAGGAGTGAGGTTGAAATCAGCTCGGAATGTGATGCATCTGCTCACAGCACAAGAGCCAACAAGAGTGGATGTGGCTGCAGGTGCACAGAGGCTCTTACATCCTGTCTCTGTGCGCAGGTTTCACCCACAGGACACCGTTCAAACCACTTCTGCTGCCTGCCCAACAGCCCCAGGCTGCCCCGCCTGCACAGCTCCTGCACTGTTATCTGCTAGTCAGATGGGCAAGGGCTCTTGAACCCGAGGTTTGATGATAAATAAAGTGCTGAGAAAAAGGGTCTCATGTGAGCCTTGGGAGAGCTGCAGGTGGGGGTAGAGGAAGGAGCAGCGTGGCCACACTCGTAATCTCCTCGTGCTCATGTCTGGCATTTGTCAGGCAGCTTGGCACGCTGATAGTGAGGTGACAAATGGGGAAATAGGAAGGGCCTGGGGACAAGCTTCCACCTGTCCCTGCTGCTCGTCTAGCAATGTGCACCTTCTCAACGACACGCACCTCCTGCTCTGACCCCTGCCCCTATCTGAGAGATAACCCTTATCTCCACTCCCTGTGGCTGCTGGTGCCAGGGTGGGCGAGGACAGAGCCCTGGCTCCCTGCCTGAGCTGCTGCCCAGACATGGGCTGGGGAAATGAGATCAGCTGTGTTCAGCTTGCTGTCCCTGGAAAGAGGGTCTGTGTCCTCTCCATCTTCTCCATCAGAGGCAGCACCCAAACAGGTCCCCGAGGAGCTGCGGCATTGCATGGGCCACCTGGGCTGCACGGGAGCTGCTGCCCATGCCTGCAGGCCAGCGTGGACATCCCCTCTTGGGAAAAACAACTCCAAGCAAGGGGGACTTGTGGATCTGCAGGGCTCCTGCTGCGCTGGCAGGGAAGCGTGTGTTGGGAAGTGGTGCCAAAGCTGGGAGCACAAGGGACCTTCAGGACACAGCGACAGCCCGGAGCATGACAGGAATGTGCTGCATCCTGCTGCTTGATACCACAGGGCTGTGCCAGTGGGGAATGCTTCCCTTATCTGTCCTGCTCTCACCCAGCCCGGCCGGAGCATATTGTTTCTCGGTCCCGTGTCCCTGCTGTAATCTCAGGCAGGATGGTGTTTGCTCCAGGCTGTTTCTAATGCACTGGGTATTGTCCTCTTGAGCGCATTGGACAAAGTGATGACAAGGACCCGGTAAAAAAAGTTCCTTGTATCACTGCTCAGCTATGCAGGGCACTGGCGGCCTCCTGTCACTGGGACGTTTGGGCTTTCGGTTGGGGTCTGGCACTTTCTGCTCACCCTGCCGGAGGTGATTAGAGGAACACGTCAGCTGAACTTTCCACTGTATAAACAGTTGAGATTCCAAGGTTAAAGTAAAATGATTTTAAACCCTGTCATCTTTCTGGTATTACAAAAACAAAAGGCTTAACGTTCAGAAGTGCCAGTACTCATCTCCGCTATGTGTTCAGCCCTTTGCCCCAAATTGTGAGTACCACAAGGTGCCTCTGACTCCAAAAATGAGCTTGAGGATCCTTCAGCTTGAGGCTTTCTTCTGCAGAAACCTGAGGGCTGGGATGGTGTTCCTGGTGCAGCTGCACCACCTTCTTCTCGTGTCACCCTATGGTACCAAGCAACTTCATGTTGGGCCCTAATGTCCTGCGTGTTTGACCCTAAATGGGATGAAACTGGCTTACAAGGACACGTTTTCCCCCAGCAATGTGATAGAACATCATTGTGAAATGGAGAAATTTAAAACTGAACAAATCCTTTTTAAGCCAGACTTTTTGTTTTTAACAGTTTGGTCCCGTAAATCTCTGTTTACCACCAGCTCCTGACTAGGCAGCTGGAGAGACACTCTATTCAAGACTCAAGCTCATTTGCCCAGTCTGCAAACCTCAGCTCCAGGGGATAAAGTCATGCTCACACTGCCTCAAATGTTTACAAAGGGGGGGATTTTTTGAACCTTTTTTTTTTTCCACTGTTCTTTCCTTTAGTAAGTGGCTGGGGAGATTTTACTTGAACTCTCCTTAAAAATTCCTCTTCAGGCAGAGTCCTGGAACATTTCACCTTCAAAGAGGAGAGCTGCAACACGCTGGGAATGGAGCAGCTCCAGGGCCAGGCTGGAGAAGCTGTACATACACAGCCTGCATTTCACAGCCCCCAAACCAAGAGCAGGAATAGTTGTGGGGCAGGACAGAGCAGTATCTGAGCCTGGAGTATTTCATGCCACTTAAGATGGTTTCTAAGATGAAATGAAAATCAAAGTGCTTCCTGTTTCAACTCTCATTTTTTGGCATCTCTCCTGTCACTCCAAGACTCTTTCTTCCCCAAAACCCTGCCATTGTCCCCAGCCTGCTCTGAGCTCCAGAACAGACCCTTCAAATGGGATTATGCCAATGGAAATGATCCCTTTAATTGAGGAACTGTGAGCAACAGAACAAGAGCAGCAGAACAGAGCAGCTCTCAGTGCCTCATTGGAGACCTGAGTGCCAGTTTGGACATGTGGACACAGCCCCAGACTTCAAAAATACAGGTTGCTGCCCTGTCACTGCAGGACCCTGCTGGCTTTCCTGCTCCTTTCTCTGCTGTTGGATCTCCCTGTCCTGGCACTGAGCCCTGGTGAAATTTGAGTCACCTTTCTGGTCTGTGTTGGCTCCCACACCAGCTTCCCTGCAGCAGCGTGGGGGAAGTAACTGTGGATGATTCTTCCTCCCTCCTCTGGTGGGAGGAGGTGGCGGAGGAAAACCAAGCTTAGGCATAAGACAAGTGCTGGGTCTGGTTGGTGGGAGTGTGCCCTGTTTATATTCTCCAGCAATTGAGCACCCCAAGGACGCTCCACACCCCAGGGATGCAGCATCCTGCTCTGCAGGGTCCTGCATACCACCAGCACCAGTGGAAAAAAATAAAAGAGAACCCACAGCCTTCCTGAACTGGGGCCACTCCACCCCCATTTACTGGGATGTGGGAGCTTGGCAGGGCATGAGTGGGAGAATCTGGGCTGGTTTCACCAACCCCTGTGCACTCAGGTCCTCTCTCCAACAGCATCACTTCTGTGCTCAAAGCCCTCGGGAGGGAAGAGGTGTAAGAAGGGAGGTTCTTTCTGGAGGAATGTGGCTGAGCAATGGTGCATGTTTGTGCCACTGCTCTAAGATGGAAGCTCTGTGCTCACAGGCTGCGCTGGACTGGGCTGGTTACTGTGAAAATAATGAAAATTCAGCAATAAAAGCAGCTCTTACATCCAGGGTGGTCACTTCCTGCAGTCACTGGGCAGCCCCTGCCCCACTCCATGCACACACACATCACTCACATTCATTGTCAGTACCTTTTATGGCCTCTTTCACAGCTGAGTCCACGGGAATAATATTCTTCTCCACCAGCTCCAAAGGACCCGGCCTGAGCGCGATCTTCTCGTTGAGGTCATCTGCCAGTCGGGCCCTTTTCAGCTTCATTTGAGTGGACTGAATGGACCCCTCTGCAGCCGAGTCTGAAAGGCCAAACAAGCATCAGGACCAGGGTCTCCTGTGGGCACAGCATTCAGTGACAATGTGGTGCCCTTCAGCACAGCCCCTGGGGCTGTGGCCAGTACCTGAGCGCGGCTCAGCACAGCAGGATCTGCTCTGACAGACTGGATGGGGCTGCTGTGGTTTGGGACATGGGTCCTTCTCTGAGCCTTAGCTTCTCCATTCCCAAACAAGAGCCTCTCTCTACCATCCTGGCCTTGCAAACCCAGCCTACAGCTGGACCATCCTCTGCAAGGCCCAGGAGTGATCTGGGATGGGAACTTCATCAGCGAGCTGCCACCAACAAGGGCCAAAGAGCTCTCCAGCTCCTGCCTGCCAGGAGCACACTGGCCCCTTTTGGGCTAGTGCAGATGGGAAACAGCTGGAGAATAGAACCATTGGCAGTGCTTGACAGCTGCAGTAAATGGCTTACACTGGAATTGAAAATGCTGAGTCTTGGGCTGTGCACTTTTGGAGGTGACATGACTACAGTGCTCCAGGCTTCAGGGAAAAAAAGGCTGGGGAGGAGCAGAGCAGAGGCAGGTAGATCTGGAAGCTGCAGCCCTAGTGAAGCCAGCTAAGAAAACCCCATTTGTTAAAGGGTGACAGAAGAACAGCAACTTAAACAGAAGGACTTCCTGAACAAAGCTCTCTGGCTCCTCTCTTGGACCAGGTGTGAGTAGTGAGGGAGTAGGATTCTAAACCAGACCATTTCTAAACCCTTGAGGGTCTAAAGTAAGAGCAGCTGCATGTAGATTGTTCTTCAAAGCCTGGACACTCTCTGGAAGAGATACTGTAGGGAACACGAGCTACAGGGCTTGACACCATGGAAATTCTCTACAGGAGGTCAAGAGAGCTGGTCTAGGGCTGTTCAGATCATACAGAGCAGTGAACACAAATGAGCTCCTCGAGGTGAACTGTAACAGAAGGGAGGCCTGTGAAGCATTTGGGTGATGCAAACTGTGTCACCGGGCCAGTTCCAATCACCTCTAGGTCCAGTTGTGAACAAAATGGATTTTTAAGTCAAATCCACCAAATGGATATGGCAAGACACAGCTCTGAGCTGTAGAGCAGGATGGACAGAGGTGTGAGCAGAGGCTGCCGGGGAGGGGGTGTGGGGCATCTTGCTGAGTTCCTAGCCAGGCACACTCTGCTCTCTGCAGTCTCTCTCCCTCTGTCCCTGTCATGCCCAGGGACTTCAGCTGCCTCCACATCTGCTAACAGGCTCCACTCCACATTGCTTCTATTATTTAACCTAAGGGAAGGGCACTCTCCATCTCTTCAACAAGCAATAGTGCTAGCTTATTGTTGGGATGGAAACCCAGGGAAAACGCAAGGCAGCAACACTGATCCAGCACTGGACCCAGGCTCAGCCCTCTTGCCTGCCAGAGGAAAAAAGAAATACAGATTGCATCCATGCTGAGAGCAGAAGGCAGCATTCACAGCTGCCAGAGAGTGATCTGCTTCTTCCAGGCAAGTGACAGGACTCAAGGAGGGAGGGAGGCTGCACATCCTCTCTGTCTCTAAGGATCTTGTTATCTCTGGAGATAACGAGGGACACTGTGGTGTTCCGCTGTCTGTGATGGGATCCAGCCCTGCTAGCTCTCTGCCTGAAAGGGAACACCAGGATGGGAGAGAGCTGCTGTGGCTCACAGCCTGATAGTAGGGCTTTTCATACTGCTCTGCTTGGGTCACTGACTGCACGGGCTGTCACACAGAATATTCAGAATTACAGCAGCACAAAAGATGTCCAACCTTGGGAAGGTGCTACAATGACCTGCTATAGGAATTTCAGTGCCCTGGACAACAAATTCTCTGGATTTGCTCTTCACAGACATTGGCACTGGTGTGTAACAGAGTTCTCTCTCACAGCTGTTCCCTAGAGCATCTTACACAGTCAGAGATGGGAGAAAGACTGGGTGGCCTTGGGACTGTGTCTGTCAGGGAATAACAGTGTGTCCTGCTTCCTAACACCAGCTCTGCACACAATTTCATACAATGTGTCCCATTTGAGTCTGCCCCCCATGAGCAGCTGGAGCAAAGTAATGGTGATGAGATTCCTGAAGGAACACAAGAAGGGCAGGAGAAACACAAGTCCCAGGGCAGGAGACACAAGGAGCATGTGGGAGAAGCTCTTACCTTGCAGAATGTGCATATTGACCAGGTCTGACCGCTCAGGCCTGCTTCTGATCTTGTGCTTGAGATAATCTTCAGTCTGCAGAACACAAACGCAAAGTTACCTGCCTAGAGCAGCTCTGAGAGCACCTGCCCCTGGGCCATCCCACCTCCTTTTGGATTTATTACAAGCTGGGTTGAGTGAGCTCCTAAATGACATTTCTCATCCCTGAAACACTGCCTTGTTCTTGGGCAGAAGTTCTTCAGAGAGGGAACAACGCGCACGTAGCTGCTGAGAGTTCACTGCACCCACTCTGTGCCCTTTGCCATCACTACTGGGCTTCTGATGCCTGAAGTGTTAGGAGAGCTCATAGGAAGGGTGACACCAATTCCCTGGGAGCGGTGGGCCTGCCCACCACGTCACCTCTGAGAGATGCTCCAGAATGCCCTGGCAGCAGTGGCTTCTGTGGGAAGCCCAGCACTCCAGGGTTAGACATCAGGCAGAACAAGTCATGGAGCCACTCAAACTCTGAACCCAGGTCAACCTTCCTACAGCCTTGCAGCCCCTGTGCTCTGTGGTTCCCCACACAAGCTATGATATGGGGTTGGGAAAATCTGTTTTGCAGCCACTGTAGCTGGGCTTGTGGTGGACATGGTCCTGGAGCCTTGTGCCAACTCCCTCATGGCTTTAGGAACAGAGAGGCACACAGAGCTACAGGAACACCCTCCAGAAGGGCCAAGAAAGTCAGCCTAGAGAGCAGATGACCTCAAGAATACAAATATGAGCTTATTCCCTGGTGAAGAAAAGCTAGAGCCCAACTTAGACAAGCTCTTAGCTAAGCTGAGCTGCAGGGAGAAATAGCACAAAAATTGTACATAGTTCAAAGAGACTAAAATCTTAAGGATAAATATAAAAGAATAGTACAAGCAGCTGGAGCAAAATTGGAAATCCACAGTACAAAATGTACAGGATCATAAGAAAAAGATCTTACAAGGACTTCTGCAGTCAGGATCAGGCAATGGAAAGTGCTGTGTTCCATAAACAGCAGAAATAATTCTCAGCATGCTGCTGAGATGGCTACAGGATTTAATGCCTTTTAAAAACCATCCTCACTAAAAAGACAAATGGCTCTGTATCAAACAGGTGGTTCAGCCAAGAACCTTCAGCAAGAAAAGAGAAGAAACTCCAGTTGTCAGGTTGGAGAAGAGGTTAGAGGGTACTCAGTGGAGTTAAATGTTCCCAAACAATGTGGAGACACATGAGGCTGGAGTAATATCAACTATCTATGGTTCTCCAGGAAATTGGGCAAAGGAGAGTAATTGCTAGCTTTAAAAGAGATGGGAAGAAGAAACCAGGAAATTATAATGCAGACAGCAAGACATTGGACCAAGTAATCAAACAATCTGTATAAATGAATTTTGAAGATAGCATGGAGGTGAGCAACAGCCAGGATGGATTTATCAAGGACAATCACATCACACCAACCAAAATTCCTTCTATGGAGAAATGACAGTTTTCTGGTACAGGAATAAACAATGAATATCATGCAGCTTGACTCAAAGCATGTTTTGACATTATCTCCCATGGCTTTCTCACATGCAAGCCAGAGAAATTTGGTCTGGATAAGACTAATATAAAAAAGGAGCATAGCTTTGGATCACCAGAGGAATTGGAAATGGCTCAGACTCTAAACAGAAGAATAAATCAAATCCTGTTACAAAGCAATTTTTCCTGCTAGTCAATATATTAGTTAATGCCTTGAATGATAGAAGACATACTCCCTCATTCTGAATCATTCGAGGCTGACTGATTATAGTGCACCATGGTTTGGCACAACTGATGATGTGAAATACACGTGCTACGGTTTCAAAAAGAACATTTGGGAAGGGCTGTGGCCAGGTCACAGTTAGCCACAGCTAAACCAGCAGATTAGGCACTGCACAGGATGAAAACTTAATGCACCAGAGATGCTCCTGCAGTGGTCACTGGACAGGGCCCTAGGCAGGAACGAGTTACTCCATGCACTGGAAAAGTATAAAAGGCTCTGGAGAACCCAGTGGTCAGCAGCTGACCCACAACCCCAAACCAGCAGGGGAGACACAGCACAGGGCTCAGCTCAGCCCTGTTCTGTGCCCTGCAGCTGAAAGGGCCCACGGAAGGGTCTGGGCAGCAGCACAGACATCACCCCTGAGTCAGAGATGAGATCAGTGAGGGGGCTGAGGGGAGGGGAGGTGGGTCAGCCCAGAGGTGAGATGGCTATTGGGGCACAGGATGCAAACCAGCTTTTGAAAGTGCTGCAGGAAAGAAGAGACACAGTTCTGAATACACACACAGTAGTGTGCTCAAACCTCAGCAGAACAGCTTGGGCTGGGAATCAGGGGCCAGGGGCTCACTGCACAGTTCAGAGAGCACCAGAGCAGCAGCTCACTGCCAGTGGGTGTCTGTCCGTGCTCATTAGTCAGGACCTTGTCACTCTCTACAGCTCCTGAAAGGTGCCTGTGCTCAGCTGGGGCTGGGCTCTGTCTCCAGGCAGCACTGACAGAACCAGAGCACACAGTCTCAAGCTGCACCAAGGGAAATACAGGTTGGATATTAGGAAAAATTTTTTTCCAGAAAGGGTGATAAAGTTCTGGAATGGCTGCCCGGGGAGGTGGTGCAGTCACCATCCCTGGGTGTGTTTAACAAAGCCTGGATGTGCCACTGGGTGAGTTGAGGTGTTTGGGCTGGGTTGGACTTGGATCTTGAAGGTCTCTTCCAACCCAGTGATTCTGTGAATTCTGTGACCTGCCCAGTGGGGCTGTTCTGCTCTGGGGCAGAGCCATGACAGCCACCCTGCAGCCTCTCTGTGCTGAGCCAGACAGCCCCAGGAAAGCCAGCCTGCTCTCTGTCCTCCACCCCAGGAATCTGTTATAGGACATCAAAGTCTGCTGTGCTGGCCTGCTGCCAGCCTCTAACATAGCCAGTGACATGTTTAAACAAATAATAGACATTTTATTTACTAAAGTCTTTACAACGCCTTACCCTTCCCCCATATTTTTCACAGCTTATTTCCACCAACACAATCCCGTGCTTGGACCAAGTAGGTTTGCCTGGTTCCCGTGCCAGGTCAGAGCAAGCTGGTTTCTGCACCTGAGTGCATTTAAACTCACAGAATGCATTTCCCCGTAATCCTTAGATCAGGTCCTGACTTGGGCTCAGCTCCAGCTGCTGTCCCACAGCTGTGTTCCTGCTGTGACTTCAGTTCCTTTGGACCCTGGCTGTTAATAAGCTGCATTTGTGTCTCTGGGGTGCAAAGGATGAACCCTTCAGATGTGAGCTTTTTAAACATCAGCTGAAGCAGAGGACTTTCCACAACACATGAACAGTTATCTGCTTTCTGTTTGCACAGCATCAGCTTGGGGGGATATCAGCTAAACAACAAATGTCTTTGAGTAACTGCCTGGAAACAGCTGCTGATCTTCCCTTTCCCAGGTCTAAGCAGAGCAGCTTTGCAAGGGAATAATGTTTATTGTGGGCTGAGCTCAGTGTCTTCATTAGCACTTTCTGAACATGCCCGTGGTTTGGGATAGACTAGACCATCCTTCCCCTTTCCCCAGGCAACCAGCCAGTGAAAGCTTTTGAAGAGAAAGACAAAGAGACACGAATGTATACTTTAACTGTAAAATATATGACACTTCAAGAATACTTTGGATTGCTTGAAATTTTTTAAGCATACTAATCTTTCAGAGTCATACTGTATTTCTTATGCTCGCCATTTATTACCACAGGAGACTTGGGGCAAGTGATTTGGAGTGTGTTTAAGTTCAGAAGAGCACTTCCCTGTATTTCACCATCATTCTTCCTTGCAAAGGTCCTTTCCTATGTGACTGCAAGCACATTTTGCAGATTAATGGAACAAATTCTTGTGTTCAAGCACAACCTGCATGATTCATTGCTTCCCTTTCTGGGATCATCCCTCCAGCTTGATCAAGGCTGCGTTGTTGGTGATTGGAAAACCAATGTGATTTCCCAAAAAGCCATCAGATCACAGAGTTTCAAAGTTTTCTGGAAATGGTTACTGCCTTTGGCAGTGTTTAGGGAAGCCCGGGGTGGGTGGGAGCCTGGCCCATTTCCCCCTTGGATGTCGTGTCCTAATGGCCAAGCTGCACTGCAGAGCTGAAAGCCAGAGCTCCCGCCTGGTGACAAGTGTGAGTTCCCTGGGGACTGGACTGGCTGCAGGTGGCCCCTGCATTCCCCCTGCACACTGTCTGACTGTGTTCCCTGTTCTGAGCTCGCTGCCAGGGGTGCAGAGCAGCCAGCACAGGAGGAGCAGGCTGTAGATGTGAGCTGGGGAAGCAGCAGCTCCACTGCTTGGACATCTACTGCAAGGACTGACAAAGCCATGCTGAACCCTGCCCTGCTGAACCCTTTTGTAAAACCCCACAGCTCAGCACACAGGTGCCCCATTTGCCCTTTTTAAAACCATCCCTGCTCAGAGAAGGGTGCTCCAGAGCATTTGTGAGCCTGGCAGCATTTCTGGAAGCAGAGCAGGGGCCCTGCCCTCATCCGTGGCCACTGGGCCAGCGTGGAGGGTGCCAGAGGAGGGGACAGTGAGGAAGGTGCTTTCAAACCCCGTGATTCATGCAAAGCAAGCCCATGTGTTCCCTCTTTGGGATGGCTGCAGGAGTTACCTTGGCTCTCTCCAGACTTTTTCGCTGTTCATGGAATGCAGATGGGCTTTTCAGTGCTGCAACAGGAAAGAAAGAGGAGCAGTCAGCACAGGAGCGGAAGCAAGCAGCTACCAGGATATTCAGCAACAGCATTTTAATGAGTGCCATAAAAATAGCAACACAAACTAGCTGTTCTCTTTATTGTGCTGACTAAAAATAACTCAGGAAAGCTCTGGGAAATCCCATGCTCTCAGCCAGTCCATGGCAAGAGAGCAGGGGGGATGGAGAGCATGGGGAGAGCAGGAGGCACGTGGGCAGGGAGGGGTGCAGGCTTTGAAACACAGTGCTCTGTGGGACATGTCAGAGAGCAGAGAAGTCTTTTCCCTGTCATGTTCCATGCAGGTGGTGAAAGGCACCCCAGCTCCAGAAGACAGATCTGGGAAGAGCAAACACCTGTGAGGGACCTCAGCTGAAAGTAAAACCTGCAGGTGACTGAGGCTTGAGGCCAGCAGGAGGATTAATACCTGCCTCAGCTCTCGGGGTCTGTGGTGCAGCCTCCAGTGAGGCACTGCCAGGTGGTCCTTTAGCCATCTTCTGTCACCGACCATGACTGGCATTTATCCCCTGCTCAGAAGCAGCTGTGTCACATGGGACCTCCCATGGCAAGCAGCAGACCATACCCTCAGCATCTCCTGATTTCAAGGAGGATTAACCCAGTGGTGCTCCCAAAAACAGGCCAATAATCCCTGGTGGCTCTTGGGCCAGTGAACACCAGTCCCATGGAGCAGCCTCTACTGGAGTCATGGAGAATCTTGCACATTTCCCTGATTACTGTGGTGGAGTACAAACTGAGGCATAATTTGCATGGTGAAAGGGTTAATACTTCTCACATCCTACAAAAATTCTTTACTGTCTGTGTAAGCAGACAAAACTAACTGTTCCCATTGGGACAAGGAAGGGGAAGGTGTCCTGACCCACAGAAACAGTCTGCTGCAACTCTGTCTGGCAACAGAAATTCTCTTTCCATCTTCTGAACGGGATCCAATAAAGACAGAAATTATTTTCATGCAGGCCTTGTTATCCTCCATCAGTCTAGAGGAGGATGAGAAGAAGACTGGGGAGAAACAGGAAAGCTTTGGGGGCCCTCTGAACTGACTTTTGGTAGTCAACACCCAGGCAACCCCTGGAACATCCAGTGAATGACAGAAAACCACAGAAGGCACATTCCTTCTCCTGCCGGTTGGAAAGCAGACAGACAGACGGACAGACAAGCTGGTGTTGCTGTGCCACGCTCCAGTGAGCAGCCACCAGCACTGGTGACTGCTGGTTTAATCAGAAGCAAGATCAAACAGTGCAGATGAGAAAATGGAGTTAGCAAGAGAGAGGACTTTCCCAGCCCTGCTGATGTGAGGTGCTGATGTTGGCAGTGTGCTCCAGGCACTGACCAAGTGCTGTGCTATTCGAGAGGAAAGTGCTGCAGAGTTTAGTAATTTACCAAGGTTTTTGGAGGAATTTTGGGGGTGCCGCAGCTTGTATCAGTCTGCAGAACAAATAAAGACACTGCTAGCAATGCTAGGTCAGAGAACTTGTCAGGGGATGACATTTCAGCATGAAATGGGTGAGGGACTGGGGGCACCAGGGCAGAGGTGCTGTGTGTGGTGTTGATCACCTGGGGACAGCTGTTTCAAGGCTTCAGTGAGGATGAGGTGGTGGCTGTGTACAGCAGGAGGGGCTTCAAGCACAGCTATTTTTGCAGTCCATCACAGCCAGGGGGACTCACCTGCTGGTCCTCAGAACCAACATGGCATGGGAAGATACGGTTAACAAAGACTTGTTTTTCCTAAGGAATGTCTGCACATGCCCAAGCCGTGGGGAAACTGGCTGGGGCTCCCATGTATTAAATGCTAACATCTGACACTTCCTCTTGATGTCAAATTCAGCAGTTAAATTCTGCGTGTTTGTTTTTATAATGGCATAAGTGCCTTTTCTTCTATTACTTTCAGTGAGTGAACCGTGCTCAAGTTTCCCAAAATGGTCTTCTTGGACAGAAACCAGACTGCAAAATGTCAGCCTAGAAGTTGGGAGTGCAAAGAAGCTGTAAGTAAGAGGAAAATACCCTTCAGTTGCCATCAAATATATTTGGCTGGACACTTTGCAATGTGTAAGGTCGGAGGTGTCGGGTGCCACGTGTGACAGCACAGCCTTGCAGAGCAGCCCCAGGTGTACAAACCTCTCAGGGGGCACTGCTGCCCCATGTTCTTGCATTGCTCTAATGAATATCACAGCATTTTCTCTAAAACTTCAGCTCCTGGAATCTTGTGATCAAATTGCCCTTTCGTGGCAGGCAGCATAAAATCTGAAGGCTTCAAGAAAGAAGCAGGTGAAAACTGGAGAGTATGCATTTATCAGTCTTAAAATCATTGCCATGATTTTTGTCATCCTGCTCAAGTTTTCCTGATGCTTGGTGCTGACCAGAATGTCCTGAGAAGGCATCTGTTGTTCAGCACAATCCTCCAGGAGGGGCAGGGGAGGGACAGGGTGCAGCAAGCAGTGCCAGAGCCATGCTCTCAGAGAGGTGGTGTTCTGCTGCTTAGGCAGGAGCTCCATCACAGTCTGCAAGGGCAACCAGAAGAGACAGGAGTGACACAGCCTCTGGGAAATTGTGATCTCAGCAGTGAACCCAAGGGGTCCTTGATGAGACAGAAAGGATAATCCTCTACCTGGGTCCCAGGTAAGCACAGATTTGCACATGGAGCCTGAGCTAGGTCAGGATGGAGTATTCCACTGAGCAGGGCTGAGCTCCCAACATCCTTTCTCCAGTGGTGCTACAGCTTTCATGATGCACCTGCAGGTGCAGAAGGGGATGGTTTTCATTCACTGGCTTTTTGGGCTCTGACTTTCTGGTGCAGAATGATTTCATGATAAGGCTGTCCTGGAGCTTGTCCTTCAGCTCAAATGCCAGGTGAGCAGGGCTGGGTGGGGTCAGAGGGGGAGCACATCTGTACTCTAAAGCAAGCAGCCCCCATGGCCTCAGGTGTGCAGTGACAGCTCTGCCCTCTGGGGTCCTGCCTGGGCACACATCTGGGTGTGTCCCAGTCCTCCAGGGGTTGCCTGGGTGCACCGGGGCCAAGGCAGTTCCCAGAGCTGCCTCCTGGAATGAGCCCCCTCATCCTCTCCCCTGTCCTGTCACAGAGCTTCCTGGCCTTGACAGGAGGACCGGAGAGTCTCTGCCCTGGCCTTGTGAACAGCTTTGTGAGTCCTCTGCTGGAGCTGGATGTGCTTGTCCTGCTACACTGACCTCTGGGATGGGGAGCTCTGCAGCTCTGAAATTCTGGATGGTGTGAGGTAAGCATCTCTCCTGATTTCAGCTTGAGCAGGGCCACTGCAGTCTGTGTGATAAATGTGCAGCACCAGGGATCATCACATGTCTGCAGGCCCCTGGAAGCTCTGAGCTGTGGGGTCTGAGCAGGCAGCTGGTGCCACACAGTGCCCCAGCAGTGCCCAGGATGAACACAGCCCTCTGAGCCAGGATGAAGAAGGCAGAAGAGGTACTCACGTGGCATGATGCCTTGGTCTGCCAGCTGCTCACGGGTCCTTCTCTGCTGGAGCCGGAGCTGTAAAACTGAGAGAGAGAGAGAGTGTCAGGGACGGGGGCAGGATTGCACAGGGACAAAGTGTGTAGGGTTTTTGTGTGGCACAGAGGTCTGGCACTGATCCCTGCTGCTGCTGGACCAGCTTTGTGAACAATTTAGCTCATCCCATCGCCCTGGGAATCATGCCTGTTCTTTGAGTCGGGGTCATATTCTACATCTTTGGTTTTGCAAATTTGTCTTTGGGAGGACACTCGTATCACAAGGTAAAACACAAAGCTCAGTTCCCTGCTTTCCTGCTGGAAGCTCAGTACAGCTTGCCATGACTACAGACACCTCAGCCACCACATCAGCACACACGTCCCTGCCCACCAGCACAGCCCCAGGCTGCTTCTCCTCAGCTGCCTGGAATGAGCTGGGGTTGGAAGGAAAAGAAAAGCAAGAACAGCATTTTTGTCCTTGGGAGCAACCTGCTCTGCCAACAGCTCATGTCTACAGCACAGCTTTCCTGGGATGTGGGATGGAGCTGAAAAATAATCCCTTCCAGAGCAGTCCCCAAAGCATGGGGCTCCCTGAGATGCCATTGCTTGTGACTTTTCCATGTCCTCTGTACAAACCATGTTTCACATTCAGAGCAAATGTTTAGCGAAGGCTTCCTATGGGACAATGATCTCCTGCCAAATTCCAGCACTTCTTTGGACACCAAAGATAAATTCTTGCTGTGAGGGAAAAATGTAGCCTTCAGCATGTGGTAAAGTCTGTGTGTGTGCTGCTCTTCTGAACCCAGGGTGAAGCTGGTGGCTGACCTTGCTGCCAGGGGGGTTGTAACCCTCCTCTGCCCCATGGCACCATCCTCACCCTCACCATCCTCATGTGGACATGGATTTAGACCCTCACTCTCAGGGTACCTACACTGCACCCAGTTCTCTGCAGAAGTCATCCCCCTGAGGGACCTTCAAAACCAAACAGGACAGTCCCTGCCCTGGGAATGCCTGTGTTTCCTGCTGGGCTATGCAGGCAGGTTAAAGGTGATCAGCTCCTGGCTGGGGTCTCACACAGGGTGAACTGTACTCCACTTTCTCTGCACAGAACCTTCTCTGTTGCTGCTCACAATACTGTGCAGAGCTTGGCACTTTTCCTGAGGAAGAGATGGATCCTTATGGAATAGGTGAGCTAAGGGAGGTCAAAAACTGTCCAAGAATAAAACCAATCTGTCGCTCACCCAAGAATGGTTCTCTACTCCCCTAGTCCTGGTCCAGTGTCCCAGGCTTTAGAGCATCCTGCCTTCAACTGAGGCAATTCACACACAACATCACATTATGGACAGGAACCAGAGACAGCAAAGCCTTCTCCAGTCACACACACCACCCTGCCAAGGACACAGCAGTGCCCCATCAGGCTGTAAAATATCCCGAGTGAGGATTCTCCATCACTTCCCTTCACAGCTCCCACGGGTGCCAAATTATTTGCACCATTTCACTCCAGCTTCCGACACAGCCAGCCCAAGTGCTGTGCCCCATCCACACAGGCAAGGGGATTCCAACAGTCTGTGCATTCAGAGCCCACATTCCCTGCTGCTCCTGCTTAATTCACAGCCCTTCCTAGCAAACAAACAATTCACCAGCCCCCTGGAGCAGCCAGCTGCCAGCCAGGCTGGTGAGGAGAAAAAGGAGAGGGTACAAATCCCCCTGGAGCATAGCTGGGAAGGTGATGATGATTTCCTGTGTGGTGGGTGTAGGATTCATCATCTGCCCTGCTGCAAGGAGTGATGAAAACCTGTGGGTCTCACTGCCACAGCTCTCCCACTGCAGGAGCAGCATTTGGGCAGCCAGATCCCCCAAATCCCACTGTCCTCCAGAGCAGGGCACAGGCTGGGGGTTCCCCACACTGCAGCTGGTCCGTGCTCCCCCTCCCAGCCTTTCCTCTGCCTCCTGCCCTGTGGAGAGACTGGCACAGTCTGGGACTATGGAATGATAATTTTATGCGAGGAGGAAAGGTCCAGTTTGGTTTTTGTGCTGAGGGGTAGAAAGGCTGTGACCCAGCAATGTCACCCACTGCTCTGGGGTGAGAGCCAAGCAATTCCATGGGCAGGTCACCTCCCCTGGACAGGGAGCTCATCCTGGGCCATGCTGAGCTTACAAACCTCCTCAAGTCTGGCCCATCCTTCAGCTAAAGGGCAAGGAGGAAAATTTTATCCAGCCTTGTCTGTTCAGGGCATGCTGTCAGATAATGTGAGGACAGGCCAATGCAAGTGCCAGCCACTTCCAGGAGCAGCACACCCTCAACAGTTGAAAGAGTTACTTCAGCCACCAAATATTCATCCCAGTCTGGACCTCCTCATGCAGTAGGATGCATGACTTGACTCCCAAATATTTCTATGGACTTCCAAAACCTGTTGCAAACCATCTAAAGGAACATAATGGACGGTGTCAGGCAAAAAATGCTGAACATCCCTGCACGAGAGGGAAGCAGCCTCTGAGGCAGTGCTGCAGCTTGGCAGATGCCAGCTTAGGGCTTGCATCTTTCCCTTACAGTGCTTAAACCAGGGCTGCAGGAGCCCCTGGCACCACCCAAACCACCATTTAGCTGCTTCTTTCCTCAGAGCTGTGTCTGACCCCAGCTGCATTCCTTTCCTCTTCCTTTGCTGCATGTCTGGAGGCCTGAGTGCTGCATGGGAATTACATTTTCATGACCATTCTCATTTTTCAAGGGAACTGCTCTGCTAACACTTCAGAGGAACATTTATCATACGAAAAGTGGTGGCTGGAGCACTGAAGAGACAATTTTGGTCCCACCCCCCATCCTTGTTGCCTGCCTGCAGCAGTTTGGATGGTGAGAAGTGCCAGCCAGGGAGCAGCCATGCAGCCTGCTCATCCTGTGCCACCACCAGCTGAGAGACACCTTTCTTTCAGCAATCCTGCTCCCTCCTGGGGTACCTCACAATGAGAAACACTCCCAGGATGATGAGAGATGTGGCAGACCTATGCCAGTGAATTTGCTCATGAACTTTTTCTGTTAGAAATACTCCTCACTTCTCTGCTAGCACCAAGTCCCAGTCACTGATATTGGCTTCCAGAAATGTCCTGTGCAGGAGGGCCGTGGCAGTGGTGCAAACAAGACCTCCTGGCATCAGTCACAGCTGCCTCTGATGGCCCAAGCTTTGAGCACTGCCTGTGACTTGCAGTTGTGTCATCCTCCTCTCCAGGAGCTGACCTCAGAGCTGCAGGAAGCTCAGGGAACAGCTTGGCCCTTGCCTGGCCTGGTGATACACAGAAAAGACACGTTCAAATCTTCTCTCCACCCCAGGAACAGGCAGATCTGGCATCTCCTTCAGCCTGTGAGGACCTTTTGAGTCTGGTGCTCAGCAGACAATCAGGATGGGATGGGATTTTATCACCTTCATCAGAGGATCCCCTCACTGGGGCATTGCCAGAGCACTCCAGCCCCATCCTGTCCTTGGGGAACTGGCTGAGCAGCCCAGGGGGCTGACCAGCACGAGGCACCTGTCCCATGGGGTGGGGGAAGTGCCCTCCTCAGGGGGTTCAGGACTGGGACAGGCAGGCAAAGCCACAGCTGACCTGCCCTCGTGTTGGGGCTGCTCTGTCACCAAGGAGGAGACCACTGAAAAAGCAGCAGCAAGTCACTGTCCCTTCTGCCACCAGCAGCTTGCTCCTGCCCTGGTGGCTCAGTTTGGGGTTTGGGGAGTGTGAGCACCTCGGTGGTGCACAGCATGGGGACAGCTCTGCTGGGGTGGCAACAATTTGGGAGTGGGGAGAGGGGACTCCTGGTGGCAACAGCAGCAGTTTTGTTGCCCACCAAGCAGCAGCTGAGCAAAGGTGAAACACGTGGCCATGGTGTGGACCAGAGGAAGCTGGTGACCTGCCCCTGACTGCCAGAAAGTGGCCCTGGAATCAGAGGATATCCAGAGCTGGAAGGGACCCACAAGGTTCATCAAGTCCAACTCCTGGCCTTGTTTTGGACCCAGCCCCCTCTGAAAGGCAGGACTGCTGCTGGCTGTGAGACTGGCTTTCCATTTAAAAACTGTGAGCTATTTCCATTTAAAAACTGAGCTATTGTGTGAGCCTGCTGGGGAAGGGGAGCTGCCCTGTGGGCTCCTTTCAGTGTCCCAAGGTCCCAGCAGGGCAGGATCAGGGCTGGCACTCTGGCAGGTTCAATCCTGCTGTTCGTGGCCCTCCCAGGACTGTGTCTGCTCCTCTGAGCAGGAGTCAGCTCTCAAAGCAGATGTGGGCAGGGCCAGGGGCTCCTTCCCAGCCAGGCTGGCATCAAACTCCAGCCTGGAGTGATTCTGAGTGGGTGACAAGCCAGCCAGCCTCCTTGGTGCTGCCACAGCAGGGTCTCACAGGACTTTTCTGGAGCTGCTGTTTTGCAAAAACACCTTGACCAAACTTTGTCTTGAGCCCCTCCGTGGATCTCAGCCCATCTGCTCTGCCCATAGCCATGAGCCACAAAGTGATTTCTCTGTAACATCTCGTCTCCAGGCCTGTGTTATCCTCAACATGACCTCTGTGGGACCTGTGTGAACAGAGATGAAGCTGGAAATGGCACTGCTCAGCCATGGACAGTCCTTTCCCAGGTGGGCACTGCTTTATCTCTGCCTGTGATGTCACTTCAGAGCTGGGAGCATTTTACTTCTAACAGACAAATGTGCTACAAATGTGTGTGTTAGCTGGGAGACTGCACTGAAAAATCTCTACTGTGGGTGAGAACTGCATTTCTAACCCCAAGTCCAGATCTTCAGGTACCTTGGAAGAGACACTAGGTTAGCACAGCTGGCTAGCAAGGAGCCCAGAACTCCAAATGGGCACAACCAGCTGTGAAATCCCTTTGAATCCATCATGAAGTGCAACTCCAACCTCACCATGGTCCTGAGAACAGGCTCTCCCCTTGGAGTCACCCCTCCAGCACCCCCATGAGCAGCCCAGACAGATGTGTGCTACAACACATGCTTGACTGACAAAGAAACATTTGACTGCCCATTAAAACACCGAGGGACGAGATGCCAGAAAAACGAAACCAAGCACAAACTGATCCACATCAAATCAGTGTTTTACAAAAACTTCACCAAAGAGCCTCATCAGCTACAGCAAAGCCGTGTTTGAACACACACACACACACACACACACACACACACACACACACACACTCTGTGACCTGTATGAGTTCATGATCTGAGAGGAAACACAGGCGCATGCTTTATCTTTGGACACCAAGAAAATCAAAATAAAGGTTCTGCCAAAACGCCTGGCCAAACACCCTACCAAGACCTATTCTCTTCTGCCTTTATTGACCTGCTGATTTTGGTCCAAATCACTCTGGCCACTGGAGGCAGACGGAATAAATTCCTCTCCCATCTCAGTTTCATTCAAGCCCTATGTGTAAGCAGGAATTCTTTCCTCCATGGAGCCAGGCAAGTCTCCTCTGCAAACCCACACCCATGTGTCCACAATTAGGTCTTGGTACCCCATGCCAAGCCATGCAGAGCCTTATTTATAATGTTAAACTTTCACTTCTCACCAATTATCTGAACTACCACTGAAGTTAGGCAGATGTTGGCCTTGTAAGCTCTTTCCATGTAGCTGCAAAAAAAAAGGTCAGGGCTAAGGCTGGATCTGCATTTGTCAGCTTTGTTTGCTTTGTCTGATGCCAAAGCTTCTCCACTGCTGGAGGACAACTGGTTTGTACTCAGAGCAAGAGCTCACATAAATGATAATCTCTGGGAAGAGTTAAATGTGTTTCTGGAACAGCACTTCCATGTCCCATTGATTTAGTGCAATCCCATTGATAGTTGGATCGTATGGGACAGCATGGCAGACTTGAAGAATCATCATTCCTGCAAAATTTGTCAGGATGACCTCAGATCAGAATATTTATCTTTGGCCAAACAGACAAAATAAAGAGGCACAAAGCTCCTTGAGGAAGGGAAGCAGGACCCTGCAGGACTGCAGCGTGGTGGTGATATTCCCTCTCCTCTGGAGCAGTTCAATGCCTGGCTCTGGGAGAGCCACTGTCCCTCCTCATGGCACAGCTGTGCTGGTCCTTCACTGGGACCACTGGAGAGACAAGAACAGCAGAAACTGCCGTGGCACTCAAGGGATGATTGCTGGGCATGCTGAGAAAAGCCACAGCCACCACCACAGCAGCCTTTCCTGGATAAACACGCTTCTGCTTGCTGCTGATGCTGCTGGATGGAAGTGAGGGACAGGAGAGCTGACCCTGGAGCCACACCAGTGCCACCATCTTCTAGCTGCCACCTCCTTGCTCCACTTTCTGCCTGGTGCATAACACAGAGACCAAAGTGATTCTGGGAGGAAGAAACAACAAGTGATGTGTCTCCAGCTCCCCCAAACACACTCGCATAGCTCCTTCAGCTGCTCAGCGTGTGCAGGCCAGGGAGAGACAGCAGAAGTTTAGTTATTAAGATTTACTTCAGCCCTCTTTAATATTGGCCTGGAATCCTTCAAAACGGATTCAGACTCATCATGAGTCATGGAGCACAGCTAATCCTTCCCAAACCTGGGGAGCAAACAGCCTCACACCTGCTGGCTGAGGAGTGTTTCCAAAATGATGGAGCACGGCTCAGCGTGGCTCCTTGGGGCTTGGCATTTTGGGGCTGATCCTCTGCCTCTGTGCAAGCTACACAGCTCTGGAACTGCTGCTGTCCCCTCTCACAGCCCCTGAGCCATGCAAGACAGTGTGGGGCACAGCCATGGGCTGTTTGAAGCGTTCAACCCTCTTCCAATCGAATGGAGGATGGTAAATCAGAGCTCTGCACCTCCCACCATCCCCGTGGGGCTTTACAGCTGACAAAGCCTGCACGCAGAGCAGGGACACCATGGGAAACTGTGCCACAGAGACTTTGCAAATAAAAGATATTCCATTAAATGTCAGCTTTTTGTTCTCTGTTCCCCGTGTTATTAAAAATCCAGCACAGACTGAAAGCTGCTTTGTTGGCTTATTTGGGATTCTCAGCATCCTGGTCTCCTCCCTCACCACACTCTGTGACAAACCAGGGCTGTGCTGTGGCCACGTCCCACGTTAGCAGCAGTCACAGCCCTGGGGACGGCGAGGTGCAGACAGCATTTGGGATGTTGGTGAGCCCAGCTCCAACAAAATCAACAGGCAGAGAAATCTTGTCAAATGGGAAGCCTGCCTTTCACCAGGCCATAGCACGGGATAGCAGTTGTGGGAATAAATCATGAACCAAAGAATGCCCCACAAATTAACTGTCCTAGAAATGCTGAAAGGCACGAGAATTTATGGATGCAAATACCCACAAAGTTTACTTTTCCTGGAGAATCATTTGAAAAATATGTTTAGAGAGCCCGCTGTTGGTTCCATAATAAAGCCAGCTTACAAATAAACCAGAAATGAGCCTTAAAAACAATCCTGGTTCATTTGAAAAGAATGCAGAGACAATGCACAGCCCGTCCTCCACTCCTCAGGGAGGTGGCAGTGTTGCTTTGTACATGCTGGAGGAATTGTTACAGACTGAGATTTTTTTCAAATGAACAGCAGTGTACCATAATATACCAACAAAATTTAAGGAATGACTTAATCTAATGAAATGTAAGATCAGAGCGATATGGAAACCACACCAAAGACCTGGACCAAGGCTTTGTATAATTCAGCCAGACTAGGACACTTGTGTTTGCACACACACTCTGGGGTTTTCAACCAATTGCCAACTTTGTATTTGCTGAGAAAACAAAGTTTAAGTTGACCACCCAGCTATCTAAGAGATCCTGATAACACCACTCATGTCTCCCATCAGAACCATAAATCTCTCGTTTCATTATCGGCAATGAGTAAGGAGGCAGAAACACACACGGCGTGGGTGACATGCCAGAGCGGGTGCATGCTCCAACGTGACTGCCCTGCCTGCATTTAAAGCACCCCGTACAGCACATGCAGCTGATTTATCAGCACATCCTCACAGATGGTATTCCCAGGGAGAACCTCACCTCTGGGAAGGTCAGAGAAAGCACCTTGAGAACCTTTTTTTTTTGGCATTACTGTTAAAATTTACAAAACAGCAAGTCAGGATACCCACTTCCCAAGGAGAGCATACTTACTATAGATGCAGCCAGTGACTAGAGGCATGAACATCCAGCAGAGGGGCTGCTCTAGAAGCGACTGTCCCATAGTTCACCTTCACTCACCTTCACTCAGTGAATGTCCTCGGAGAAGCCCCTGCCTGGTGCTTCCCCTGCCTCACGAGCTGGAGGCATGTTTTACTGCAAACCCTCCGCGAGCGGCAATCAATTGTGTGCCTCTGGTTTTATTTCTCTGATGATGTCACTTTAAATACTTTTCATGTTCCATTTGTTATTTTTACTTCTAAAAATGACGCATTTCTTCAAATTCATTTTTCTCCAATTAGTCACAAGTTAACGGAACCAGCTCGGCTGCCTGCCTGTCAGAGAGGGTGTCAGGCCCATCCTCCCCGTGGTTATCCCACCCAGACCCACAGCAGCACCTGGAATATACGGACAGCATTAGGCACCTTGTTTATCCCAGATGCCCTTTTGGCTTCCTGCCCGAATCCTTCACAGCAGGGCCAGAGCAGGAGAACCGGGAGCTGCAGCTTCACCGAAATCAACCACAGGCATAAATCAAAGACAGTGAAAAACCAGGAGGAAAAAAAAGCAAGAGAGAGGAAGGAAGATGAGTCTCTCCACTTGTGGAACAGCCTCCGTAAGAGCAAAGCCCTGACAGCTCTACAACCCCTCGAGTCTTTTGCTCACATGCTGCTTCCCAACATTTAACGCAAAACACCGTGCCTACGGCTTGACAGAGAGAGAAGTTTCAAGAGAAATCCCAAGGTTTTCCCTACCTGATCTGAACTTGCTCCGAATCAGCAAGGAGTGCTCAGACCCCAGGAGAGTCATGGTGACTCGGGCACCAGATCCAGCCGCCCCTCACTTAAACCATTAACTTCCTCCACAGGGAAAAGCCGACCAAAGCGTGGCTGGTGCTCAGGATTCATCCAGCTCTCCTGGACTCTCGGGGTGCTTTTACAGCCGGCTGGCAAGGAGCAGCAAGTGGCTTTGTAAGATTTGGTCCCATCCAGCAGTGACCCTGCACAGACACCGACTGCTCCCCCTGTGCTGTGTTGAACTAATTAACGTGGAGCCAGCGGGAGCCTCCTCCCGCCCGGAGTTTACTACCAGCAGCTGGGTGTCCTGGCTGATGTCATCGTCTAGCGGGGAGCAGCGACTATCGGAAAGGGTCTTAGCAAAGACAGAAGTTTGATATCTGATCCTAATTACTACCGGCCGTACGCAGCCAATCCGGGCGCTCCCCGTCTCCGCCGGCTTTGGGAGCCGCTGGAAATATCAACAGAGCCGGGGCTTAACTCTTTGCAGCGTGGTGGGACACGGCTCCCGCACCTCCCCGGGGCTGGGGGGCTCAGCTCCCCAAGGCGAGGGAAGGGCTGGGGTCGGGACGAGTGTCCCGGCCGGAGGGTGGCTTTGGGAAGGTCGTTCCACCTGAGCGCTGCCTTGGATGCGCTCCCGGCCAGGGGGGCACAGGACTGCCCGCACGGATCAGGGGGCGAGCACGGGGCTGCTCAGGTGTCACCTGGGTGTCCCTGCTGCCACACAGGTGTGCCCAGAGCCGTGCTGCTCTGCGCACTCCTTTCCCGAGGGATAATCCACCTGGGATGCTCCCGTGTGCTGCGGGCACCCGGATGGTGCCCTGCTGTGCTGTGGCACACGGACACGGGGCATGGGATGCAGAGATGAGCTGTGGCACACGGACACGGGACATGGGATGCAGGGATGAGCTGTGGCACACGGACACGGGACATGGGAGGCAGGGATGAGCCTGGGCACACGGGATAGGCGAGACAGGGATGAGCCGGGGCACAAGGACACGGGACATGGGAGGCAGGGATGAGCCTGGGCACAAGGACACGGGACATGGGAGGCAGGGATGAGCAGTGGCACATGGACACGGGACATGGGAGGCAGGGATGAGCAGTGGCACACGGACATAGGGTATGGGAGGCAGGGATGAGCCTGGGCACACGGACACGGGACATGGGAGGCAGGGATGAGCAGTGGCACATGGACACGGGGCATGGGAGGCAGGGATGAGCCTGGGCACACGGACACGGGACATGGGAGGCAGGGATGAGCAGTGGCACATGGACACGAGGTACGGGATGCAGAGATGAGCCTGGGCACACGGGATAGGCGAGGCAGGGATGAGCCTGGGCACACGGGCACGGGGTATGGGATGCAGAGATGAGCCCTGGCACACAGACATCGGACATGTGAGGCAGGGCTGAGCTGTGGCACACAGGATAGACAAGGCAGGGATGAGCCCTGGCACACGGGATAGGCAGGGCACAAGGATAGGCAAGGCTGAGCCTTGGCACACGGGCATGGGACATGCAAGGAAGAGCTGAGCCTTGGCACACAGACACGGGACATGGCAGGGCTGAGCCTTGGCACACGGACACGGGCTTGTGAGCCTTGGCTCCAGGTTGCCTGTGCCACAGCCATCCCAAGGAGGCTGAGGATGCTGTTGTAGTGGAGAATCCTTCCCCACGTAGCAAACACGCTCCCAGAGGAGAGGAGCTGATTGCAAACACGCAAAATAAAGAGAAACAGACCCTTTGAGGCTCCTCTTCCCCGAGCCCACATCTGGTTCACTGGAGTGGGTGATCTGCTGGCACCTTTTACTGTGGAATGTAAGTAACACAAGCCAAGCTAAGTCAAGGACAGATCTCAGCTTCCCTGACATGTGGGTCTCACCTAGGAAGCTGCCTAAATTCCCTCTAGGTCATAAAAATACCTCAGGACTGGCTTGAAGTTTTGTTGGGATTGGTTCTTGGTTATTTTTTGAATTTTACTTTATTTTAATCCCATGGTTTCTGGGAAGTACTCCTAAAGAGTTTGGGTTGGGGATAGGAATTTCAGGGCTTCTACACTCATCTCCCCAGAGGCTCTGATTCATCAGAGTCCCACTACAGCAGAGGACTCCTGGGGCCTCTCACCCTCATGTAGGCCATGGGATAGAAGCACAGAATCATTTCGGTTGGAAAAGCCCTCTAAGATCACCAAGTCCAGCTGCCAACCCAGCACTATCAGGCCCACCACTGGCCATGTCTCTCAGAGGCTAATCCACACATTTATTGAACGTTTCCAGGGATGGCCATTCCACCAGTCCCCTGCATGGCCTGTTCCAATGCTGGAACACCCTTCCACTGAAGAAATTTGTCCTAAATCCTGGCACGACTCCAGACTATTTCCTCTTGGCTATTGCTGGTTACCTGACAGCTGAGGTTGATGAGGCTGTCCTGAGCTCAGCTCCCTGCTTACCATGGGCTGGAGGTGATTTCCTGCTCACGCTACAGCTGATGGAGTGGATTTTCCTCAATCACTGGCAAGGGAGATATGATTTAAATAAATTGATCTCCAAGCATTGAGCTGAGCTGGTAAACAGAGTTCTACTGTATTGTCCAGCAAGGTGGCCAGCATCCTGTTCCTTACTAATTTTTCCTAGTGTTTAGTCCACTGTACTTGAAATGTCCTCTCTAATGGAGTTAACATCACAATCACAACAACAAACAAACTCCATCCCTCAGCAGAACCATGCCATGGACAGCTCAAGACAAGGCAGGACTCATTGACACCCCGTGTCTCAAACTGCAGGGGTTTGTGCTCTTTGCTTTGCAAACTCCTGTTTGAATTACTGCTCCTGCTGGCCAAAGCTCCACTCAGGCATCCCTGCTCCCTTTGGAGTTTCCAATTCTTTTCCTTTTCCTTTTCCTTTTCCTTTTCCTTTTCCTTTTCCTTTTCCTTTTCCTTTTCCTTTTCCTTTTCCTTTTCCTTTTCCTTTTCCTTTTCTTTTCCTTGGGATACCAGTGGGGGATGGAGACACATCTTTCTCAGGAGGTGACACAGCCTATAGCAAGCTCTAATTTGTTGACTCATCAAATTGCTCAACTGCTGAACTCACATTCCTGAGCTGGTTTTTCCCTGTGATGCTCCTTAGGTGAGAGTCAGCCCTGGCCACGTACTCTTGGTGTCCTCAGGAAACAGGAAAGTTGTCTCTCATAAACCTCAGAGGCAGGGGCAGGACTGAGATGCCCCCACAGATACCGAGCCATTTGCCTGGCTGCTGCCTGCTTTAGCTGGCCCAGAAATATTTCTCCCCCCACAAGGCCCTCACGAGTTCCCAGAGCTGACATTGCCCAGCCCTGGTGTCTTGGCTGTGTCTGCACTGCTGTTCAGCTCTGAAAAGGGCCTCACCACCAGCCCCATCACCACCTTTCTCTGGAAGGTGACTCAGGAACACAGGTCCCTGCAGAGACCTCAGCTGCTTCCCATCCCCTGTTCCCAGCTCTGCTATAAGCACCTCTGCTGTAGACGAGGTCATCTGGACTGCACTGAGTGGAAGTGAGCCTTAAATGCCAGAATAAATTAGTCATGGCAGGGAATTCCTTTGAACTGAGAAGTCACACCCCAGAGTCATAAGGATATCAGCTCTGAGCTGCTCACCAGATCCAGGAAGCCATCCCTTCTAATCTTCCAAAACACCCTATTGTTGATGGGACTGATTTATTTTAAAGCAGATTGTTTGTTTGTATGTAGATTTGCCACTCTGGGAAAAAGAACAGATTGAGCTGAAGTTCCAGTGAAACCCCTGTGGGGACTTGGAGGGGTCAGTGTGTGACATGTCTGTGCCAAAGAAGGGGAGTTTCCCCAAACCTGGTGCTCTGCCAGCCACGTCTGCTCAGATTGTCCTCTCCTGTGGGAACGAGACTGCTTTGTCTTTGGTTTCTTTACTCTAGCACCTGGCAGCTCCATTTGGGAAGGACCCCTCCTGTCATGCCCGTATTTCTTGAATCTTCAGCATGTTTTGGAAAGGCAGATCTGATGGTCTGAGACCCAGCCCTGACTCCCATCCCGTGCACTGAGCGGTGATAATTTGCTGTGTGCTGTGCAGCTGTTGGTGTCCAAGGTCCCCTGGGGAGGCACAGCTGGACTGGCACACAGCTCTGGGCTGAATGTCCCCAGGCTGGCAGAACTCTGAACCCTGAAGGAGTGGGAAAGCTGGAAAGAGTTGGTTTCACAAATATGTTGCTGAGGAGGAGTGCATTTCTCCATTCATACCCAATACAGAGTACATAGCCAAGGGCACAGGGAAACCAGCAGCCAAGGCTCACAAGGAACTCTGGACACCCTTTGAAGAGGCCTAGAGCCAGGATGTCATCCTTGTGGTAGAGAATGGAAGAAGAAATCTTTCTCTGAGAAAGAATTTTCACTGAACTGGCCATTAGTGGATCTGAATTCAGGGCGGATATGAACCTCCTGCTCTGAGACTGCACCAGCAAAGCTCCAGCTCATCATGGCCTCCAAGAACCTGAAGAGAAATTATCTTCTCTTTGCAGTCCTGAGACTTGGGGGTCTCACCTGGGGGTGAATTGCACAGAAAAGAGCTTGGGCTTTCACATGGCAAACAGGATATTCCTCTGCACCACCTGGGACAAACAGAGGCTTTCTGAGCTGGAGCTGGTGAGGCAGCAGTGTCTCTGCCTCTGTGAAGCAGAGGTGGCCTCTAGGGACTAGCTCAGAAAGATCCTGGCTGTGTCCTAGCCCAGGACATGCCCAGAGCATGGTCAGGGAGCTGGGAGCAGGGATGGTCCAGTCCTGCACTTCTGAGAGCACCTGGTAAGCACCATCACAGCAGCATTCCACTGAACGCTGAATATCCTGAAATATCCTGAAACACCCTGAAATGTCCTGAAATATCCTGAATTTGCCACTTCTGCCAGGCCTTTAAGTGGTCTCTCCCCTCCCTACCTCCCCACAGAGCTTGAGGGCTGGAATTTATGGCAGAGATGTCATGAGCTCTTCCCGTTCCGACAGCAGACAGCCCTGCTTGAATTGGAGCTGTGAACTATTTATTAAGCATCCAAGCAAGGTTCCTCAATTTATGAAGGTCCAGAAGATATTATGCAATTGACAACATGAACACAAAAATACTTCTGCACTTTGCTAAAGCTACTATTAAGCTGCCTGATGTTTTTCACCATAATATTTATTTCTTTGTAAATACACTAAATTCTCCAATCCCGACTGAAAACAGAAAGATCAGAGAATGAATATAGGGAGATGACATAGCTGTTTAAAGATTATGTAAAATGTTTTTTACTAGCATAAATATTTGATTGTGAAACTCTGCCTGTTGTGTTTACTGAGCAGGGATGTGCAGTGAGGGTGGAGAGCTGCCACAGCCGGGCACTGTGCTGGAGGCTGTCCATGGCCCATGTCCCTTGTCCCTTGTCCCATGGCCCTGCCTGTTCCTCCCTGTGTGCTCCAGGCTGCAGGGACCCTGGAGGCACTGGCACTCGTCCCTGGCTGCCTGGCTCTGGGCAGATTGTCACTCCTGACACACACACTGGTCCTCCAGCAGCCGTGGCTGCAGCCACTCCATCAACTCCAGTGGCCTCAGAGCAGAGGGCAGAGGGGATCAGAGCAGGTGAGGGAAGAGTTAAAGGCTTGGGGTCTGAGGCTGGTTTGAGGGAGGTCAGCAGGAGGGAGGGGTGATGCTCCCCGTGGGGCTGCAGCACAGTGCTCAGGTCAAGTGGGCTGTGCTGGCAGGAGCTCAAGGCACTCAGGGACCTCCTCTGTCCCATGCAGAGCAGAGGGGAGGGCCAGGCCAGACACAGCCCGTGCTGTCCAGAGGCATGGGATGTGGGCTAGGAGGTACAGTAGCTGCCTCCTGACTCATGGCTCTGGTGGGACACCAAGGTCAGGGCTCTGGCCTCGGTGGGAGGTCCAGCACAGCAGCACTGCATGCCCTGAGCGTGGCCCTGGTGAGGACTCACAGGCACAGTTCCCCTGTCCCTGTGAGGAGGAGAACTGGGGACAGGCTCTGTGAATTCCCTGTGGGCACAACTGAGGGGGTGTAGAGTGAGTGGGACTGTGAATTTCTGTGTTTCACAGCTGGGGCAGGCAAATTTCTATTTTAATCCACTGGAGATGACATTCTGGGGATGGTTTCCCAATGGAGCTGGTGACTTGCTCCCTTCAAGGGACTTCTCTCACACCCACGGCTGTTCTGATGCCTCGGGCCACCAGCAGGATGCTCCCAGGTGCTGAGCTCCCCTTCAGGGGGTGCCTGGGGCCAGCCTCAAATGCTGCAGCCCAGACAAGCAGGAGCTTCCTCCATCCACTTCACCAGTGCCTTGTGTCTGGTGCAAACCAAGCCTGGAGCTGGCTGCCTGAGTCCTTCCTCTTGTAGCCAGCCCCACTGCTCACCCCAGCAAAGGTCCAAGCACGCCTTCCCACCCCCAGGCTGTGCTGCTGGATGCCTGTGAGTGCTGTCCCGTGGCTCTCCTGCCTTTACTGCCAGCCAGATGTGCCCCTCTTCTGGGCAGCCCTCACCCCCCAGGCTCAGGAGCCTCTGGCAGAGCACGAGGAGGGTGAGGCTGGGGACAGGGTGATGTCCCTCTGAGCAGGACTCCCCAGCCAGTGCTGCACTGGTGAGAGCAGCTGCATGACCAGTCCTGAGGGCGATGAGGAGCATGTGAGGCCAAGCTTGGTGTGCCTTGTAGCAGTGAGGAGCCCTTGGCTGCTTTCTGGGTGGCCGGTGCAGGCAGGAAGGGTTTTGTGCCTGGCCTGGCTGCTCCAAGCACTGGTGACTCCTAGGCTGGCTGGAAATGAGGGAGAGAAGCCATGGCAGTGCCAGTGTCACCCCCAGGCCCCAGGTAACCCATTTTTTCTGACCTGTGCCCCCTCACCCTTCACTCTGTGGGTGTTTCCAGAGCTCCTCTGCAGCGCAGGTGCCAGAGGGGCTGCACAGATCCCCCTGGTCCATGGAGCAGCTGGATGCCCAGGCAGTGCAGACACTGCCAGGCTGTGGAGCTGAGTGGGACGAGTCTGCAGCACCCCAAGAGCCAAGGAGGCTCCACAGGGCCCAGCCAGGGGTGACCTGGCTTCTGTTCCTTCTGCAGCGGGACTTTGGTCAAGTCACGTCTCTCTTTGGTTTCCTTATCTCCAACTGGCCATAATGAGGCTAACCCCTCTGCAAAGCTCTTGGAAATCTCCCACTGAGCAGGGCCAGATAAGAGCTGTGCTGCTCTAAGCCCTGCAGCAGCTCCAGAGCTCCAGGCTTCCCCCCAGAGCAGCCTGCACTGCCCCATCCCTGCTCCCACCCCGCTGATGCTCCCACCTGCATCCCCGCGGAGCCACCTGGGCACAGGCACTGCTTTGGTGGCTCAGCCCCAGACAAGGAGAGTGTTTTGGGGAGGGACAAGCACCAGGGAGGGATACAAAGCAAAGCTGGGCCTGGGTTAGTGGCGAGCAGAGCTAAAGCCCCAGATATACATCGGATGGGCTGGGAGCATTATGTATTCCTGGAATGCCTTCTGGTCTTTATTAAAATGAAACCACAGCCAGCCCAAGAGAGCTCATCGCCCAGGCACCGGGCCAAGTATAAGTTACTTCTGCAAATATTTATTTAACCATATCAATGACAAACTCTTTTGTATAAATGTTTTTATTTAATCATAATTTACCAATTATTTTAAATCAATTGTTTGCCTGGTTTCTAAACACTAATCAAGAGGCTTGCATTAGCATTACTCAGGCGGATTAGATGCATTATTTCGCTGAATCTTATGCCATTGCTTGCCTGCCTTGGCCATGGAAGAGGGTGCAGATGGATCCCAAATTTCACTCTAACTGTCAGATTCCTGGAGGACTGTGCATGCAGCACTGCCAGCTCTCCCCACCCAGGTGACCTCTGCACTCAGCTGAGTGCCTTGGGCACGGCGATGCACAGACACTGATCCCACCTGGTGCTCTCAGGACAGGGCTTCCTTCAGGTCACCCTGGGCCCTGTTCTCATGGAGATGTTGGCCCCATCACTGATGCTTTGAGTGCCCTGCCCTTCTCCTGTTTAGCCCTTATATCTGAGCCCAGCACTTTCACTGCTGTTCCTCAGTGTCCCCTCAGCCCAGCTCTGGCAGGAATACATGAGCATGGCCACGGTGCTTTGGGGCAGAACAGGAGCCAGCTCCCTCTCACACACAGGCCTGCTCCAGCCCAAACCTCTGCTCCTGACATTAGACAATGCTGAAAACCAGAGAATCTGCACTTCTGCAGGGCTCTGCCTGCTCAGGAGGACAGCGAGCTGTGGTGAGGGCACCCAGCAGAGCTTACAGCGCACAGCAGCCTTGGGGATCATCTCATCCTGCACGGCCACGCAGACCTGGGGCAGGAGCAGGAATCTGCTCGTTGCCATCTGCCTGTGCTGTTTATTTATAAAGTTCCAGGCTGCTACTGTCCTGCACCTTGGCTCGCGGCTCGGCAGCGCCTGCCGCAAGCTCCGCTCACGCACGGCTCTGTTCAGCATCTGCCTTTCCAGCCCGGGAGCTGCCAGCTTCCCCAGGACCCGTTCCCCCCGCAGCTCTCCACAGGGCACTGGCCTTTTGCTGCCAAAATCCCCCTCACAAGCCTTTTTTAAATTGCTGTCTCCCTCCACCAGTCACTGTCTGCTCGGGAGCGGTGCTGCTGTGGAGAGCTGGGGCTTTGCCCCGCTTCCAGCAGCCTGCCCAAGCCTCCCCTCGGGCTGTGCTACTCCAGGAGGACAGAAAGCAGAGATTTTAAAATTCTCCCTGATGGGGAGGGGCATGGAGGTGCCAAACTTTGCAAAACACAGACTTGGAGCTGAACAACCCAAGCATAGACTTGGTCACGGCGCTGCAGCAGAGACCCAAAATCACCAGCACGTTTCTTCCAAGATAATTAAACCCCAAACAAACAAAAAGAGGAATTGGGCCAACTTGGATAGAACTACGGGACTTACCTACTATTTTAAAGATGACAAAAATAGAAATCAGTGCTGTATATAACCTTGTGATGTTTATGTTTGGATTTTTTCTGACTGATGAGAAATGGAGGTGCTGCTAGAGCCCGAGCAGTGCAAACACAGGCTGTGTGTTCAGCTCTGCAACCAGAAAATATCCCAGCACTGGGGACAGGAGCTGCCTGCTGCTGGCTTGGGAACACACAGGGAAGCTCTTCGGGCAGGTCTCTGAGATGCTGTGTAAACACAGACCTGCCACTCTAAAGCAGATGAAGGGGAAACTCCTGGAAATAAAATCCTTCTGCACATGGCTCTAGAAAGCCTTCCAGTTCTGAGGGAAAACGAGCCAAATGTGCCTGCTTTGTGATCTCTCGTTTCTCACAAACTTCTTATTTAGAAATTAACTAATTTTTTCACTTTTTATTTTCCTTGAAACTACTAAGGGATTTTTTCAGAGCCTCACATCTCTGGCTGAGAAGGAAGGGACTCTCTGAGGAGCCCACAGAACCCACGCTGGCTGTGGGATGTGGTTTGTGGGAGTGGCAGTCGTGGCACAAGCTGGGGATGCCTTTAGCCCCTGCTCTGCTGTCAGCTGCATTCATCCTACCTGACTGGACTAAAAATTAGATTAAAAATTAGATGTGGAGCTCAGCTTTCATCTCGTGTCACAGACTGCACGGTGTGATATTTTTTCCTGACCAGGATCACTGACAATGTGAAGATCCCTGAGGCCCTCGTTCCTCTGCAACACCTGAGTCTGTTCAGTGTGAAGACCTCAGGACCAGGTGGTCCAAAGGGATAAAAGAGTTTGAAGCCACAATAGGAAAAGGAAACTGCCTGGCAACGATCTCCAGGACAGGCAAAATCCAGTGAAAACCATCTCTGTTGTGAAATAGCAAATGCTTGTTCAGGACAGGGACAACTGTAGAAAAGTAGATTTATTTATTTTTATATAGAGGATATTTATTCCGATTTATTGTCTCTGAGGAGTGGGCCCCAAATCCCAAACTGGTCATCCAGACACATCTGGAAATGTTAAATATAGTGGGGAGCAAGGAAGGATTCCTGGATTCTAGATTCATTTTAGGCTGAGTATTTACGTAAGATACTTTTCTTATCTTCCTGAACTATTTATAGTTTTGTTTGTATGTTTGGGACACAGACTATCCTACTATGCTTCAATAAATCTGAAATATCTTTGCTGACAAAAAGAAATGCTGTCTGCTGTTCATGGAAAGAGGGAAATCTTTGTATTGAGCTACTTGTACAGTTAATATTTCAGCAAATGCTCTCTGGTTGACTCATACAAATTCTTAATTCTTATTTCTTTAATATATTAAAAAAAGCTAAAAATTAAACATTTGAGTCAAAGGACATTCATTCTATGGACACTAGGAATAAACTAAAATAAATTTTGGAATAATAAAATAAAACTAGGAATAAACTAAAATAAAACTTCCTTCCCAAAGATCTCTCCTTGTCACCACCATTCCCCACCACACAGATCAAGACAATGTAAAATGACTTTCAAAGGGCTGCCATCACCAGAAGGGTGCTGGTGATGTTGTACAAGGGTGAGGCTCATTCCCACATGGAATTTCAGTTTTTAACCCCCAAACAATCCACCTGCCACCGAGCTGGGGACCAGCCCTGCCTCTGGGTAACCTGGGCAAAGGGGTGAGAAAGGGCAAAAGTGAGTGAGGGGAGCAGTAATAAAGAAACACATTTTTTTAGTAATAAAGAAACACATTTTTTTTTGTCAAGTGAGGGAAGTTTTTTGATTTTTATATAAGGTCTGGGATTCTGCAAGCAGCAGTGTGCTTTTATTTTGGGCTCAGCACAGGTAATTTTGTCAGGATGCCAAGCAGGGTGATTTAAATAACTCCTTCCAAGCCTCTTTTAATAAAACCATCTCTAAACACATCCAGTTTCTGCAGACAAAAGGTACAGAGGGAGCTTCACAGAGTCCTCGGATTAGTGTAAAATGGGATTTATGGATTCCCTGCGAGTGGCAGCTGGGCTGCCTCCATCTCCCAGTGGGGGTGGCAGGCACAGCCCCAGGACTTCTCTCCTGGAGTGGTCTCAGGGCTGTTGGTGCAGAGTTTTGGGATGAGGGAAAGCAAAGGTGTGCTCAGCCCTGGCCCCATCCCACAGGCTCAGAGGGGCAGCTCGTGAGCCACCTGACCCCCCCGGCAATGCAATCAGCCAGGCTCTGCTCCTTTAATATGCCTTAAATATTCTGGAAATGAAAGGAGGCAGGTTAGCTTGATTTCATTTACCCTGAGATTTTATTTTAATGGAGGTTTGATAGCTAAATGGAAAACAAATGTGGGATATTAAAGGGAGCGGGCCCAGCCCAGCGGCGGGAACGGGACCGGTGCAGGAACATTTTTCTAAAGATCCCTTCTGGAATGTTATTTTGAACTCCTTGAAACTCCAAAGGTTTTTAGACATTGTGTGTTTTGTTAAGTGTCCCTCGGGAACATTGGGTTTAAAATAAGTCAAACCCTTTCACTTTTTTAAACCCTACCCTAAAATAGTTGATATAAAATTTGGTGGGAATTCTGCTGAGAGCTTAAATTGGCCGAGGCAGACAACCTAATGGAAATGACATTTGGGGAAAAAATGCGAAAAACCTGGTTTTCTTTCTGGCTTCCAATGACATAATCAGGACATGGCAGGACTGCCTGCTCCTCTGAGCATGGCCCTGACCCTGGGGCTCTGGTCACCAGTTTCCCTCGTAGGGGAGAAGGAGGGAAGCAGCTGGGAAGAGCTAAAAGAGGGAGATGACTGCTCTGGTAGGGTACTGCCCGTCCTCTGCGCTTGGATTCCTCTGCGGGCTGACGTTCATCACCCTCCCAGGGCAGGGCCTGGAGAGCAGCTCAGCAACCCCACATCCCTACCCAGGGGTGTGTGGGGGAGCCTTTCCCTCTGATGGGACACCTGGCTGGTCGTCATGCTCGGGGCAGGAGGAGCAGACGGGGTTTGACCGAAAAGGAAAGAGGTGAGAGTTGTCTGGGTGACTCCTGCAGGCTCATCTTCCTGAGCAACATCTTTGTGCCGGCTTCTGGATGTGTCACCCTGCCCTCCAAGGGCTTGCCTGGGCTCTGTGCCCTGGTCTGTGGCTGTGTTCGAGGGGTCCCAGGATGAGGGAAGAGATGAGAAGCTTGACTCCATGTTTCAGAAGGCTGATCTATTATATTATGATATTATGTTAAAAATGTTACACTAAAAGAATAGAGAGAAAGGATTCATCAGAAGGTCCAAAAAGAATAGAAAAGAATGATTAACAAAAACTTGTGACTCTCAGAGAGTCGATACAGCTAGACTATGGTTAGTTATTAAATAAAAACAATTCACATGAGCTAATCAAAAGTACACCTATTGGTAAACGACTTCCAGACTACATTCTACAGCCATCAGATAGTTGTTGTTTACATTTCCTTTCTAAGGCTTCTCAGCTAGAATAAAAGAAAAATCCCAGCAAAGGATTTTCATAAAAATGTTGTAATAACACTGGTCCTCTTGTGCTCTGTGGGCAGTGAGGAAGGGTTGCGCTGGCAGTGCCCTCCACTCCTCCATCAGCTCCTCCCAGCCCAGCACTGAGCTGTGCTGGTTCCAAACACGTCCCAGAAACACGGCCGGGACCTTCCCCAGCCCGGTAGCTTATTTACTGGAGTCATTTTGTCACTTTGGGAGATAAAGCTGCCTTCCCACACCTCAGGTTCCTCTCAGCAGAGCTGGGAGATAAGGGCTAAGGGCTGCTGGCTCCTACTTGCCGTGAGCCTGGGAGGGTTTGGAGCTCAGGCCTCTTTGGGAAGCCACCTCTGCTATCACTCTGACAGGTGTCAGCTGTGCTCTGAGCAGCCAGCCACAGGCAGAGATTAGCCAAATGTGCCTCCTGCCCAGAGTGCTCAGACTCTCCAGACGTGGCTTCACGGCCCAGGATGGGAAAGGATTTTGAGCCGAGATAGGGGGCTTTATTCAGAAATGGCCTGACCTAAGGACCTCTCTATCAGCAGCCCCCACTGACAGGGAGCTTCCCTGGAGGTGACAAGAGGGAGGAGGGGCTGTTCTGCTACCACGGACCCCAGTTTGGTGTCTGGGGTGCAGGGGATGTCCTCAGCATTCTGCTTTCTGCCCCCGAGGTGTTCCAGAGACACGCGGGCACCGGGGCAGCCACCTGGGGAAGGGTGAGTCCTTTGGAGAAGCAAAGCCGGGTGAACTCTTGCTATTCACACACGGTTTGGGGGGTGTCCAGGTGCCTGTGGAAGCTGTATCAGCCAGTCAGACAGGCACTGGCCCTTCACAAACACAGCCACAGCAGCCAACCGCATCCATCGTAGCTAAAATTTCATGTCTACGGTTTTTCCTTGGACTTGTAAACATTGTTCTGTGTGTCTCTCCTCTCTGAACTATTTGCGTTGCATTGTTGAGCCCTCCAGCCTGGTCCTGCAGGGTGTGGGAGCAGGGCTGGGGAGGGCTCTGAGAGGTGGGATGTGCTGTGGGGAGGGATGAATCCGTGTGTGGAGAGCAGGAAATTCCAGCAGAGGTGCAAGGCCCCGTGGAGAAGGCAAGGGCTGCTGGAGGGCAGATCAGAAAGCAGCCAAGAGCAGCACGAGTCACTGCAGATGGGTAGGGCCACCGGGTCCTGGGGGCACCTCCAGCTGGAGAATGCTTCAGGAGAAAGAGCAGTGTCTGGCAGGAACCTGCCTTTGTCACCCGCCAGCTCAGGGAAGTCCCTCCCCAGCAAGTCACTTCTTGGCCTGCTTCCCCTCCATCTCCTGAGATGGGAAATTCCTCGGCATGGGGGTGTCCCTTGTCATGGTCTGACTCCTGCTCTTGTTACCTCACTGCAGAAGGCATTTTTCTGGAATTTGTGAACTGCTGCCTGTGCAGTCAGACTGCCCGGAGCTCCCTGCAGCTTTCTGCAGACTTTTGCTTCCCAGGCATGCCCGATGTATAGGTCAGAGAGCTCAGCCAGGCACAAGAGAGGCACGTATTCCGGGCAGGAGGTTTGTGTCCATGGCATGCATCTCCTGCAGGGCCCCTTCTGGTAGCACTGAAAAATGGCATTCCTCATGGTACCCACATTTTCATGCCAAGCTAAACTTTCCTGTCCTTTCCAGAGGTATTTATAGATGGGAATCTTGACAAGAATGAGTTTCTGTTTCGAAGGGAATAGTTTTGTTTATTACTAGCTCTGATCTGAGTGTGTGTTCGTGTGTGTGTGCGCTCAAAGGCGCAAGCAAGTGACAAAAATGCCACCTAAAGAACGTGCTGAGTGAACCCCTGGGGAGAACGATGAGGAAAAACGACACAGGATGAAAACTGGATGCTGGAAAACTCGACAGGAGCAAATATTCTCCTCCTGGATGGGGCCAAGGAGAAGGGGCAGTGGGACTGGCAGGGTCCCAGTGCTGTGCTGTGAGCAGAGCTGTGCTCACAGGGGAGCCTTTGGTGGCACACCTGCCTGCCCTCACTGCAGCACGGGGGGCTCAGCTCCCAGACAGGAACTGGTTTGGTGCAGGGGAAACCACAGGCTGACAGGGACTGGGGGGAGCTGCCCTCAGTTAGAGCCACCAAGGTCCCTGAAGTGACATCTGAGCTGTGCTGGAAGCATGGGCAGCCCGGGGGGACAGGGCATGCCAGCTTGGAAAGAGCGCTGGCACTCAGCAGAGGGGACAGTCAGCAATGGGGACAGTCAGAAACGGGGACAAAGGTGGGGACAGACAGCAATGGGGTCAGTCAGAAATGGGGACAGAGGTGGGGGACAGTCAGAAATGGGGTCAGTCATCAATGGGGTCACTCAGCAGAGGGGTCACTCAGCATTGGGGTCACTCAGCAAAGGGGTCACTCAGCAGAGGGGTCACTCAGCAGAGGGGTCGCTCTGCAGAGGGGTCGCTCTGCAGAGGGGTCACTCAGCAATGGGGTCACTCAGCATTGGGGTCACTCAGCAGAGGGGTCACTCAACAGAGGGGTCACTCAGCAGTGGGGTCACTCAGCAGTGGGGTCACTCAGCATGGGGGTCACTCAGCAATGGGGTCACTCAGCAGAGGGATCAGTCATCAATGGGGTCACTCAGCATTGGGGTCACTCAGCAATGGGGTCACTCAGCAGAGGGGTCACTCAGCAATGGGGTCACTCAGCAATGGGGTCACTCAGCAGAGGGGTCACTCAGCAGTGGGGTCACTCAGACATGGGGTCACTCAGCATTGGGGTCACTCAGCAGAGGGATCAGTCAGCAATGGGGTCACTCAGCATTGGGGTCACTCAGCAATGGGGTCACTCAGCAATGAGGTCACTCAGCAGATATCCTGGGTGTTTCTCCACAGCCTTGCTGATCACTGGCACAGCCACCAGACGTGCTGGGAGCGGCCACATGCACGTTCCTGGCAGCAGCAATCTCCAGGAACACAAGATGTCAGGCATGTCCCACCACCCCTCCCCGGCTGGCTGCTGCCTCAGTCCCACCTCCATGTCCTGCACAGCCAATCCCTTCGGCTTTCCTGTCTCCAGATCCTGACGCATCCACACCATTCCACCCCTGGGCACCTCCATCCTGCGTGCCAGGGCTGGAACACTCTGCAGAGCCTGTGCAGGCAGGTATTGCCCACCAGCAGGCACTTCCATGGCACTGGGAAGGCAGCACTGAGGTCTGATGAAAAGCTCCTTAAACCACCTGAACAGTGCCCAGAACTGTGTTTAATTTTCAGCTGCTGGTGAAGGCAGCCAGTGCCTTCAGCAAGCACAGAGCTGCATTTCCACTCTGGCTTGCAGTGGTGGACAGTTCCCTTCCCTTGGCTGCACACCAAATGACCAAAAAAAAAAAAATCAGGGGTAAAGCCTGGGAGAAAAGAGAGATTTGATTTTGTGGGATTGTGACAGTCTGCATTTTGACATGTGCTGAGGAGGAATTCAAGGAACTCTCCCCTCCCAGACCAATTGCTGCAAAGTATTTTGATGGCAGATTGTACACGGAGCAATTAAATACAGAATAATGCAATGAAATACAGAATAATGCAATGCAAATGGTTCAGAAATGAGAGAGACATGGAACAATGTTTACAAGTCCAAGGAAAAACTGTAGACATGAAATTTTAGCTAAAATTAGCTAGTGTTAATGGTTCTTGTAGCTCTTCCCATGGTCCTTGTGCTGCTGGGAGAAGGTTGGGGATGTGTTTGCAGGGCACTGCACACCTGCAGGTCAGTTCCCAACAGTGCTGTGAGCAGCTCCTGGTGCCAGCAGCAGGGACAAAGTGACAATTCACTCAGAAACCTGGAGCACGCCTGCCCAGGCCACAAGAACGGGTGTGGTGGTAGCCTGAAAGGATGAATGCCACACAGCCACAGAAAGGTTTGGGTTGAAGGGACCTCAAAGCTCATCTCATTCCATCCCCTGCCATGGCAGGGACACCTCCCACTGTTCCAGGCTGCTCCTAGCCCCATCCAGCCTGGCCTAGGGCACTGCCAGGGATCCAGGGGCAGCCACAGCTGCTCTGGGCAGCCTGTGCCAGGGCTGTCCACCCTCCCAGGGAGGCATTCCTTCCTGATATCCAATCTAAATCTCATTTTTTTCAGCTTCAAGCCAGTTCCTCAAATAACTCCAGAGCTTTGAAACAGAGGTACCAACCTCCCTTTTCTTCATGAGCAGCCCATGAAAAAAAAGGACCTTTAAAACCAAAATTATTTCCAATAAAGCCAGGAAGTTCAATGTGAGGCAGAGTGGAAAGCAGCAGACATTGCAAACAAGATGCCCTTGGCACACTGAGACCTGCTGGGAGGTCTCTCCCTCAGATTTTCTCTTCAAAGGGAACCCTTTACAAGGGAGAAGAAATCAGGAAGGGATGGGCACAGTTCCTCAGACACCTCCATTTCACATTATCCTCCTCCATCTCTGGAAGAGGCCAAGATGCCAACTTCCCAAGCAAGCTAAGGCACCGTGGCAGCTCTGGAATGCATTTCTTATTATAATTCTAATCGTGCCTTCTATTGCTCTGTATTTCTGTGGCTATTTCTAATATCACAAATATTTGCATTGCCCTGATTGTCTGAGACTCCTGTCCCATTCTCAGCTGCCATCTGCTCATGATGCCACCTCAGGGAGTTCACTAGGTGGAGAACCAGAAGCTCTTGGAGGATTTACCCCAGACTGGGAGGCCCATGATGTGGGACTCCCCTTTAGCCATGCATCTGGATCTCATCCTCCTCACTGGCACCCAGCAGCAGCAGGAAAGGCCGTGGCAAGGGATGGGGCCTTGACCCTGTCCCTCAAAGTTAGCCCTGCTCCAGGCTCTTGGCTGTGAGCCCTCTCCTGCTCTGAGATGGGTCAGCCCCTCTTGTGGAGGATAAAAAGTCCTCAGGACCTTCCCTCTCACCAGGGGGAGTGAGACACTTTCAGGAAAGAGATGATCAAATTCCCTCCAGAGGTGATTTGGCACCAGAACTGGATCTCTCCTCTGTCTCCAGTAAAAACCCAACCACTGTGACCTGGCACTGCTCTGCCCTCGAGTTTCCAGGACCTGATGCTCCCCCACCTCACCAGGGTGGAGGTGCCAGGGGCACAGAGTCACCTGGATGCCCCCGTGGCATTGCCCAGGGAACAAAGCCTGCCCTGAATCTTCTGGCAAGTGAAAGCTGCCTCAGCAGATTTCAAACACAGGCAGGGTTGGCAAGGTGCTGATCCCCTGAGCACCTGGGAGTGGGCAGTGGGAGCCCAGGGTGCCAAAGGAAATGACGCAGCGACTCAAGGGGGGACTCACAGCCCCTCTTTCAGCCTCTCTGTGCAGCAGCTGCCTGGGACATCCCACGCTGGCAGAGGCAGCCCAGACCCACCTGCTGCTGTAGCTCCTGCTAAAGGGCAGCTTTGCTCTCTCCCTGCAGCCCTGGGAGGTTCAGCTGGCCCTGGTTGGCACATACTGTCCCCAGAGTGCAGGCAGCTTCAGGGACACGCAGCAGGGCGGGCAGGGATGAGCCACAGCAGCTGACAGCCCTCAGTCCTGATCCCCAGGTGTGAGTGCCTGCTGCTGCCAGGCCACCAGGGGTGCATGCACAAGCAGCTGCCAAGTGCAGTGACCCTCACAGAGCTGCACCCATGGTGGCAGCCAAGGGCTCTGTGCTCACCTGCCCTCCTCACTCACCTCACCCTTGCTGGCTCAAACCCATCTCAAGGTCAAATTCTGAATTAGTTGGCATCCACCAGTGAAAACTGCTGGCCAGGCCCTCCATCCTGCTCTAGGAAGATGCTGAGATGGGTTTCTTGTCCCTAGGAATGCTGCTGGAGGTGTTTGTGGTTCCCTTGCCAGCTCGTGTCTATCCTGTCTCTGCACTCCCTCTGAGCAGAGCCTGTCCTGAGGATGTTCCCCAGCAATTCCCAGGAACTCACACAGCACTTCCTTGGAAAGTCAGCACTGCTCTGCTTCTTTGCCATGCCTGGAGAGGAGCTCTGTGCCACACCTGGACCATCAGCACACCACTGAGCACCTGCCAGGCAAGCAGGGTTGATCACCAGTTTGAGCTTTTGCAAAGGTGTCTGCTCCCTGTTCTCCCTGCCAGGACCCAGAGGCTGCAGGGACCAGCCCCTGCTCCCTGAGGGCCTCAGGAGAGACAGACTGGAACGTTTCCAAATGAAGATGGTGGGTGGTGAGAGGAGCAGGGCTCCTGGCACTCACTTTGCTGTCACTGCCCCGTGACTTCACCTTCCACCAGGCGCTTTTTGCCCCTCCAGCAGGTGAGTGGGGTGGCATGGGGCGCTCTGCAGGTGCTGCAGCAGCCAGTGTGTCGTGTCCTCCCGCGTGCTGTGCACCCTGCATGCAGAAATCTGACAGCCATGACTGTGAATGCGCTGCTAAATCCATGATTTCCACCTCTGCTTGGCAGCCTGGAGGAAAGAGGTGTAGAGGCAGTGTCGGGGGGCTCGGGCAGGGGGTGACAGTGCAGTGACACCAGTTGTCATGGCAGCAGCTCCAGCACAAAGCTCACAGCAACACTCCACTCACGGGGAGATGCGCAGCAGAGATCACAAAGCTCGTAAATAAACCAGGGTGGGTTTTGGAGAGTGCCTCACCCCCTGGTGCTCAGAGCAGTTGCTCAGCACCCCCAGCAGCCAGTCCCACGGTGCAGAGAGGAGCTTTGCCAAGATGTGTGCTCAGCATGGCTGAGATGCTGTCCAGCTAGCTGGGATTGCTGGGAGTGCTGGGGTTCCTGGCGAGCACGTGCACGGCTGCTCCTCGCTGGGACAAGTGTTTGCAAGGCAGAAACATGCAAACCCAACCCCGAGTGAATAGTCATCTGAAAAGCCTAACCAGAGTGTATTTTTGGGTGTCCTGTTGAAAAGCCATCCCGTCAGGGAGCAGGAACAATGGCAGATGATTTAAGCTGTCAGTCACACGGTGTGAACACCAGCAAACAGCCAAGCGCAGGGAGAGCGGTTTCAGCTCCCTGCTCGGGAATAGGGGCACGTTGGCAGAGCTCTGGGGGAGCAGCTTGATTCCTGGCTGTGGGGTCTCTGAGCTCCCCCTTGCCAAGTGCTTGTGTGAGGAGACTTGCTGGGTCCCACCAGGAGAGGGGGGTTAAAAGCTCCTCAGCGTGAGAGAAGCTGTCACTACCCTGCGCTGATGTGTCACAAGCACATCCTTCTTCCCCTCTGCTCACATCTCGGCAGGCTCCTGCCTCTTCTCTGCTCCAGATGTGTGATAAGGAGGATTTACTGAGCTCCCATGTGGCTTGTGCTTGTCTCTCCCTCTATCCATTGCTGAGACTGTGGCTGAGCCCTCTGCACACCCTGGAGGTGAAGCTCAGGTTCCCTGGGCTGTGCACAGCTGGGATGCCCAGGATGCCCAGCTGCAGGAGCTGCATGTGGCACACACTCACTGTGTACCTGAGAAGGACCATTGTGTGACTGTGTGGTACAGAAATTAACTCTGAGACCACTGCTCTTGAGGCAGGGAGAGCAAGAATGTCAGTGCTGAGCAAAGCCTGTCCCTTTGGCTGCACACTGCCTCTGCTCAGCACCCAGCAGCTCCTGGTCTGGAAAAAACTGGACTTCAGTGTGTGCTGGGAGACCAAAGACTGAGCAAAAGAAACACGCCATTTCAGAGGAAGGGCTGAAAACCAGAGCCTTTGCTTCAGCTGTCCTCAGCTCCTGGTAATCCCCTGTGCCCATATGAGCCAGACATGGGGCTGCCCCTGCAAAGAGGGGATTACTGAGCTGGAGCTGCTCCTGGAAAGAGGGGATGACTGAGCAGGAGCTGCCCCTGCAAAGAGGGGATTACTGAATTGGATCTGTTCCTGCAAAGAGGGGATCACTGAGCTGGAGCTGCTCCTGCAAAGAGGGGATCACTGAGCTGGAGCTGCTCCTGGAAAGAGGGGATCACTGAGCTGGAGCTGTCCCTGCACGCAGCAACGTGCTCTTCTTCTCCAGGCCATGGTCTCCTTTGGGAGGGGATTGGATTGTCCTCCTCTGTTTCTAGGGAAGGCTGTTCTGTTTCTCACTCCTGACTGTATTTCCTCATTTTCAGGTTGAATTCATAGCAACCAGTTTATGCCCATTTGTTCTTCTGCCAGCAAAGATCTTTAGCTTAAAGAGGCAAGAACAGATCTTCCTAATGCCTGGAATTTACCCCAGATTTATGTCCAGAGAGCAGTGAATGTGTCTCTCTTGGAGCAGGCAGCAGGATCTGCACTTTTCCAGGCATGGTCTCTCCTGCCATCAGTTTCTCCCTGCCATCCATGCAGGAGCCATCCTGGGACCTCCTGGCATTGCACTTGCCCCTTTCACTGTGTCTGCAGTGGCTTAGACTCATGCTAAACTCATGCTCTCCAGTCTTGCCCGTGGTTTGCAGCCTCTGAACTCCCAGCCTGGAGCAGAAGCCCACTTCCCAAGGGCATGATTCATGCTGGGGTGTCACAGCCAATTCCCAGCACTCCCAGATCAGCTAAAACGAAGATGCAATCCCATTCATCCAATCAGCAGTGCTATTTCTGCCAAGGTCTCTCCTGCCAGCACCATCACCACAGCAGCACCAGTGGTGCTCCCAGGACCCAACTTTTTGTAAATTGTATTAATTATTGCTGTGTTGACTGCATGGGGCGATGTCTAACAGAGCATTCAGAGCTCCAGGGAGAAGCTGAGGTCCAAATCCTGCTCTAAGGCTGTTCCCCAATGTGATGTGCTGCTGAACCCACGCAGTGCATAGCTGGGAGACTGTCACTGGTGTATTTTATATGGTGCTTATTCTGCTAGGAAAAAAAAAACCCAGAATTTTTTGGTCTAGTAAATTTAGTTTCCATTCTCTGCAGGCCCCAAAGTTTCCTAAGACTGGAAAAAACGGAAACCACAATGCTCTCTGACAATGCTGCAGAGGACTCACCACCTGAGGAGTCAAACCCCCAATCACTGGCTGTTAAACGCACTGCAGCAGACATGAGGTTTGGCATGAACCAGAGGCTCTAGCACAGAAAGTGGCAAAGAACTTGTGGGAAAACCAGGCAGGGAAAGGGAGCCAGGAAAGGCCAATTGCTGCTCCTGGAGGGCTACAGGTAGTGCAACCTCAGAGCTTGAGAACTGGTTTTCTTCCTTTGGCCCCAGAAGAACTCGGTTATTTATCTGCTTCAGGCAGATGCAAACTGCTCCTAAGGTATCCTTTGCAATGTGTTTGGAGATTGTTTACCCACAGGTGATTGTTTCATTGGTTTCATGTGAATTGTTTTGACTTACTGGTCAATCAAGCTCAAGCTGTGTCGAGGCTCTGGAAAGAGTCACAAGTTTCCATTAGTATTTTTTTAGCCTTCTGTAAGTATCCTTGATGTATTCTTTAGTATAGTTTAGTGTAGTAGTCTTTAATTCTTTTAATATTCTTTAATTGCACTTAACAGTGTAATATTCTTTAATAATAATTCTTAATAATTCTTAGCCTTCTAAGAACATGGAGTCAGATTCATCATTCCTGCCTTCATCTGGGAACCCCACAAATACAATTCCCCCCTGCAGTGCCACAGGGCTGTGTGGGGAGCTGGTGGCTGCCCCTGCTGCTGGGTGCCCTGAGGAGCTGCTGGCTCCAGCCCTGGCACCCCCTCCTGTAGGAATGTGCTTTTCATTGATGGAGTGACAAAATTATTTTTTTGTCTTTTTAAAAAGGAAAGAAGCTTAGAAGTTTTTCTCTTTGATTAGGTGAAAAAGGCATTTCACAGGTTTGGGGGACTTTATTTTAAACTTAAGCATAGCTAATTAAACAGGAGCTAAAAAGTTTAGTTTAGGCAATATACCTGAAAAAGAAGAGAACAAAAAAACTAATTGCTTTCGTGAGGTGTTTTAGCAGGAGCAAGAACCTCTCACACCTGGCTCGGTTTTTCTCTGTTAAGAGTTTTGTTATTTTGCCTTTTATTAAAATCTTTCTATTTCCAACACTGCCACAGAAGCCATCCTGCTGATTTTATGCCTCCAAAGGTAGCTGAGCTATCTTGGGTATGAAATAGATCTCCAAGAGCCTATGAGACCTGGCTGGAGGAGGCTCCCATTTCACCCTCCCTCCTGGGCAGCTCCGTAGTTCCATGCGCAGATGCGGTGCTGGAGGATGCTGTGGTGTGGATGCAGTGCTGGTGAATGCAGTGCTGTGGATGCAGTGCTGTGGATGCAGTGTTGGTGGATGCATTGCTGTGGATGCAGTGTTGGTGGATGCGGTGCTGGTGGATGCAGTGGTGTGGATGCAGTGCTGTGGATGCATTGCTGTGGAAGCGGTGCTGGTGAATGCAGTGCTGTGGATGCAGTGCTGGTGAATGCAGTGCTGTGGATGCAGTGCTGTGGATGCAGTGCTGGTGAATGCATTGCTGTGGAAGCGGTGCTGGTGAATGCAGTGCTGTGGATGCAGTGCTGTGGATGCAGTTCTGTGCATGCGGTGCTGTGGATGCAGTGCTGTGGATGCAGTGTTGGTGCATGCTGTGCTGGTGCATGCGGTGCTGGTGGATGCCTTCGCTGTGCTCCGTGATGCCACAGCGAGCCAGGGCACAGCTGGGGAGCTGAGCTCCGCTCAGGGAGGCTGCTCCTGCCAGAGCCAGGCTGGCATCTCCCTCTGGAGGCTGCTCCCGGAGCCATCCCGCTCCGCTTCCCTGCCAGCTGCTCCCCCATCAGCAGCGGCGATCATCGCCCCAGGGCAGGAAGCGAGCAGAGCAAAGCAGATCACATCAGGGAGAGTGGAGACCTAGCAGTGCTTCAGGTGGAGGTGGAGCACGGTCTGGAGCCAGCTGCGTGCGGGGTTTGCATGGGGAGCTCTCCCTTCCCGAGAGCACATGCCATTGTGAGCACACACAGCCCTGGCTGGGGAGGGCCCTGGTTCAGCTCATTCAATTGCACCAGTGCCAGAACTCGGAGGGGGGCTCGGGAACCTTCCCCCTCACTGCCTCAAAACCCAGAGAAAATATTCCTGAGTGCTGCAGCACGAAATCCCAGAGCTGCCTGCTGGGAGCCCTCAAGAGAGTAAACACGAGTGCGTGGGCACGTGTGGGGCTGGATGGGAAAAGGCAGGGACTCCTTTTCCACTGTCGTTGCTCCCTTCACAAATAAAGAATGAAACACAGGTCAGATAAATTAAAGCCTTGCTTTTGCCCCTTTGGAGAGCCCAGGGAAATTTGGCAGCTCCATGTGCTGAGAGCACGTGCAGCTAAAGCCAGATGAACAGGAAAAACTGACCCAGCATCTTCAAAGGATTAAGGCAGCAGGAGCAAGCTATACACCATGTAAGGCTCTGACAGAGGGAAGCAGAGCTTTTTAATGAATCACTGCATGGTCTGCTCTCATATGCCTTTCCCTGTGGGATGAGGCACAGTGATAAGCATTCCCTGACCTGCCTTGAACACTCAAACAGCCTTCCATCATTCCCCTCCCCACGCTGCAGACAAGCAGGATGGAGACACCAAAGATGAGAAATGAAGCTGACATCCTCCTCTTGGCCTGTTTCATCTGCCTTTCCACCAGTAAAGCTGATCCCTCCCTGCCCTGTGCAAGGGCATCTCCTCCTGGGCAGCGTTTGCAGCCTCTCATCCCTGGTCACAGAGAGTGGAGAAGTGACTCGGGCTTGAGATCCCAGATCCTGTAGGCCTGAAAGACTTAGGTGATGCTGGAAGAACCATGTCTACACAAAAAGGGGTTTAAAAGCAATCAGGGAATTGAATACAGAGGAGATCTTGTCAACTTTCTGGTTCCATTAGCACTGTCAGGAACACTAAGAATATAGACATTACATGGTTTGAAAATGTTTCCAAGAGTTCTGTGTATTATTATGTTATCTCTGATCTAAACCCCTGTTAGGGATTTCATGGTCTTAGCCCGTGTTTGAGATTCAGCACATTAATCAGTGAGATCTCTCTGAGATGTGTCAACAAATTCAGCCCTCTGTTCTGTGTTAGCTGCCCCGAGTAAATGAGCACCATGTTCAGGAACCTGCAGGGGCTGAGTCACCGTGCAGGACCTCACAAATGAAGGAGATGCACCAGAGCACCTTTCCAGTGGAGATTGCAAAGAAACAGGCCAGGGACACAATCCTTTCTGTGTCCCTGTGCTCCTTCTGAGATGTGCAGTTTCACTAAAGGGCAGCTAAAAATGAAGAATTTGCGTAAGTGGAGCTTTTGAATGGGTCTATAACAGTGGAGGAGGAATGCCCCACATGCCCCCCAGCCTGCACACAGAGCAACCAAGAGACCAGTGCCCAGGCCTGAGTGTCTCTGGCCAGTGGGGGCTGTGTGCTGTCTGCTGTGTCCTCTGCACGGGAGGAAGAGGAATGTGGCAAAAGGGCAGTGCCACTTGGGAGAAGGGAGTGACAGATTTCTGCAGCCCGGTGTTCGCACCCACAAAGCAAATGGAGGTGTAGCCACGCAGCCAGCAGAAAGGAGGGTGGCAAATCTCACAGCATCACAGAAAGGCCTGGTTTGAAAGGGACTTTAAAGATCACCCACTTCCATCTCCTGCTAGACAAGGCTGTTCCAAGCCTGTCCCACCTGGCCTTGGACACTTGCAGCGATGAGGCAGCCACAGCTCCTGTGGGCAAACTGTGCCAGGGCCTCACCAGCCCCACAGTCAGAGCTTTCTCCCTAATGCCTAATCTAAACCTACTTTCAGGTGAAGCCATTCCCCCTTGTCCTGTGCCCCTCCATCCTCCCTGCACGGCAGAAGGTGGTGATCTCTTTGTTCATCCACAGCTTGTGCTTCCTACAGCTCAGCACTCAGCAGGGTCCATGAAGATTTACACCTCAGGCTTTGGAGACACAGCACTGCCATCAGCCCCGAGAGCTCAGAGCACCCTGGGGCCCAAAACATTTAGGAAGAAACTCGGCAGTGGCCTGTGATAGGGTGATAGGGGGCTGGGATGGTGTGAGCTGGGTGTTATTGTATTTGCAGGGCTCCCAGACGAAGGCAGGAATGATAAATTTGACTCCATGTTCCCTGAAGACTAATTATTATTTTGTGATACTATATTATGTTAAAGAATACTAAACTATACTAAAGAATACAGAAAGGATACTTACAGAAGGCTAAAAAGATAATAATGAAAACTTGTGACTGTCTCCAAAATCTCGACACAGCTTGGCCCTGATTGGCCAAAATCTCCAAACACATTCCAAAGGAGCAAAACACAGGAGAAGCAAGTGAGATAAGAATTGTTTTCCTTTTCTCTGAGCCTTCTCAGCTTCCCAGGAGAAAAATCCTGGGCGAAGGGATTTTTCAGAAAATATGAATGTGACAGGGTGTGAGGCAGGTGCTGGTGGTGTGGGCAGCCCCGGGGCTCCCTGAGCACACCCCATGTCCCCCTGCAGCCGTGGTGGAAGGGTGTCAATGTTTGCAGAGAGCCTTGGCACTGAGCGCTGCACATATGTGCTGCTGGTTGTGAAACGTGCAAGGCAGACATGCCATGCCCTCGGATTTCATTTCCTCCCTAATGCATCCCATGCCTGGCAGCACGGTTTGGGGCTGCACCCTGATGCACATCAGAAATCCAGCCCAGGATTATTCTCCCTGTTGACCAACAATTCTGAGACAATAGTGTCGTGGTTTGAGAGACAAATAGAAAGATGAAATTAATTGCAGAACTCATGTTTTTTAGAAGTAAATGGAATTAAGCAAAATGTTCCCTGCCAAAATCTGATCTAGGAAGAGTGAGAGTGAAAGGGAAAATAAAGGGAATGTTACTGGAAACGCTACTCTGCAACAGCACATTTCCCAGCAAAGATAACCTTGGGTACAAGCTCTGATCAAATCCACATTGTCCTAGCGAGGTACCACTGCACTAATCAGCTGTTTGTGAGGGCTGCAGCAACCCTCAGCTGCAGACCTGGGTAAAGCACCCCTGGAGCAGCACTGGCTCTCAGGACCCTGTCACTGACTCAGTGCTCTGCAGAGCCCTGGACCACTTCACTGCAGCACCAGTAAAAATTTGCATTAACACATTGCCTGGCTCTTGGGGATGCCCCCCACAGGGTGTGCAAGCTCTGCCACCCAGAGACTGTCTTTAAGCAGCTTTTTGCCACGATAACACCATCCACAGTGCTGGTGCCGAGCAGCCTGTGCATGCTCCACACAGTAACAGGACTGAGTTTCTTACAAATGAATATAATCAGTTAACAACACTGCTTGGGGTGTAAAGAGATCTTTGCAGTTGACTTCATCCTCTGGTTTTGTTATGTCCTTCTCAAAGGTTTTTTGACAAGTTTTTACGCTTCACCTGATCATGGCTGGTGGTGCTGGGGGCCTCTTGCACCTGATATTATTAAAACTCAAAGGGTAAAATGATGCCAGTGTTTCCCCTTGTCCCTGGGAGCTCGCAGGGCTGGCATGGACCCCGTGCAGAGGAAGTCTGTCTGTGCAGCACAGGCAGGATGCTCTGCCTCCCTCTCCTTGGGGATGCAGCATGGTCCCTTGTCACTGCCACGGGAAAGCCTCTCTGTTGTCACCCACCTAGTGAGGGCCAGAGAGGAGGAGCTGCAGCCCAGCAGAGCGGCCACACCTCAGGGACAGGGACACCCCGGGCTGGTGTGTGGAGCAGAGCTGGCTGCTGGCCAGGGCTCACCCTGCAAGGACCCAGACTCCTGGATGGCTCAGGAGCGAGCTGTGCTCAGTTCCAGGGCTTAGGGCTTTTGGAAACATGAAAGACAGCTCAACAGTGTCCAAACTGCCTAGCTCCACCTCATTTGGGAAAAAGTGAGAAGAGGGGGATGTCCGAAATAATGAGTTTTCTGGATATTTATTCAAAACATGACAACAGATAAACTCCAATCACATGTTGCATTCAAATATTGGGATACTTATTCCAAATATGGTCCTGTTGCAATTGTATGATAAACATGAAAGCGAGAGTGCAGTTATTTATGTCCTGCCTTCAGCTCCTCAATAGCATGTTTAAGTTTGGGGTATTTATGCTCTTTCATCCAGCTGTCTGACTTTATCAAGTCCTGTACAAGTTGTGAGAGGCAACCATGCCAGCAGCACAACAAGCCCCAGCAGACCTTGGTAGAATGGGCTTCCCTCATGGAAAGCACATTCTGTCCCTCCTGCTTCTCTCCTGGCCCCCATGGAGCAGTTCTGGCACAAAGCTGGGGTATTACATAGTGCCCTGGCAAGGAGGGAAAGCCTTTCTCCCTGGCTGGGGCTGGAGGAGCTTCCAATATCATTGAAACGAAACAATAACTCGATGGTAGCGAGCGAGGGTTATTTGGGGTGCTCCAAGAAGGCACATACTGTGCCCAGGAGCAATGGAAATTTAGGCAAAGGGAAGTTTTGACTAAAGAGCCAAGAAAAGCTCTTGGCAGGACCTCCTGTACTCTGTGGAGCCACCTCTCGTGTGGCAGGATGGATGCCCTCCTTCACTGCTGATTTGGAATTGGATTCTCCCTTGCTGCTAGGGTATTGTGTTTACTTTCATGCTCTGCTCTGCTCTGGCCATGGACTGAAACTGTCGGGAGTCCCTTGAAGAGACAGGGCTGGAGCTGCACCCAGCACAGACGTTCTCCTGGGCTCTGGTCAGGCTCCAGCACTTCAGAGCCCAAGGCCAGGGGTTCCACATCTTCCTGGGAGAACAAACCTAAGGGCATCTGGGTGGGGACAAGCCATCCCCTGAGGTGAGGGCAATGCCAGGAGAGCAAACTCACCCCACATCCTGGTTCTGGGTGAAGGAACTCAGAAACCCACTGTTGACTCTGTCCAATCCGAATTGTGGGCTCCACAACTGGGATTCTGGGCTTAATCAGAGATCCCAGGGCTCTTTGCAAATATAAGTTCCCCAAGGAAAACTTAGTAGAAGAAGAACTAATAAAGGATGAAGTCAGAGTTGTCAAGACAAGAGATGTTCTTCCTGACCTGCCAAACCATGAAAACAGCCACAGCTGCCAAATATTCCAAGGATAATCCAGCTTCTAGCAACAGGACCAGAGGATGGGTGTCCTGTGTCTCCAGGGGATGGGCAACGAAGCCACTGAGTGCCACCAGTAATGGCAAACAAATTCCACCCAGAGTGGCCTTGTGCACAGCCACACACCCTGTGTTCCTCTGAGTTTAAGCTGCATCCCAAATCTCCCAGCTTCACTGTCCCTCATCTTAAATTACAGACAGATTCACCCTTCAATTACAGATTGTTACATCAGCTTTTCCAAGTGCTTCTCAGCTTTGTGACCTACTGAGGGCTCCTTGCGGGCTCAGCTCTGGGCCCTGCCCACAGCAGTAAGTGCTGTGCTGGTTGTTTTGCACATGATAGAAAGCTTCCAGGGGGAAAATCAAACAAATTCCCCAAGTGCCTACTTTGCACTTGAAAATTAGTGTTGGGTAATGCCTCCAAGTCTTAAATTCATCCTCTGAAGCTTTGTGGTTGGAGATTTTCTTTGCACATGAACGTATAGCATGCTCAGAATCCATGGGATTTCTGCACCTACAGCATCCAGGTTCTCCTCCTCCTCTCTCCTCATCCACCTCCTCCACAGGGTCTGACCCTCTGAACGTGTCCTAGCACTTGAATGATGACAAGGAGTGAAGAGGGAACCTCAGCATGTTCTGATGTTTCTTTGCTGTCCCTCAGGGTTTGTGTCTCTATATTATGCCATGGCAACCTCGTACCTTGTCTCACATCAGATCTGCCTCTCCATCTTATCTGCTCTTGGTTCCCTCTGTTTTGTCTTCACAGAATCACTGAATGGTTTGGAAGGGACCTTAAAGGCCACCCAGTTCCCCCCCTGCCTTGGGGGGACACCTTCCACTGTCCCAGGCTGCTCCCAGCCCTGTCCAGCCTGGCCTTGGGCACTGCCAGGGATCCAGGGGCAGCCCCAGCTGCTCTGGGCACCTGTGCCAGGGCTGCCCACCCTGCAATCCTCCTCTGAGGAGGCACCAGGTGAATGCACATCAGCCTTTTTTACAAGTCTACCCCAGTAGGGGTAAGAATTTACCCTTGGTAGCACTTTTTTGGTTGCTTTTGACGTCACTTTTGCATGGATCTCCCATTGGGATCAGCAAATACAATTCCTTGATTGCAAAACTTTTAGCCAAAACCAGCTCAGAAATTCACTTGTCAGACTGATCTAAGTTTAGCTGGGTTCCTTCCATTCTTCACTGATGTCATACAATTTTCCAACACCTACAATACTTTCTACTTCTCAGTGTGAAGCCATTAGTGTATTATTGAATATTAATCTCATTAAAGCTGTTTCTTGCTCATATATGTCCATTGATTCTCCAAATTTGTTCTTTTCTTTTTCATAAGGAAAGACAATAGTGGATGAAGAGATGTCTTTATTATTAGTTTGTGTGTGTAATTCAGAGAGCAACAAAGCAAAGAGGCACACGCTAAGATGCATGAACAGGGTGCTTGCTCTCCAAAGCCACGGAGGGTTGGTGAGATGGTCTGAAAAAGACAATCAGGCCTCCAGAACCTGAAAATGCAGGTCCAGCCTGGAGTCCAGACCATAAAACAGATGTCTGTAGAAGCACTTTTCTGGATGGGCAGGGGGAAGCACATTCTGGAGGGCACTGGCTGTGGGAGGGCAGAGAAGGACAATCCCAGCTGCTCCTCAGAGACTCTGCTGTCCTCCTCACAGAAGAATGCATGACAGCACCAGCTATGCTCCAGACCTCAACGTGCAGGTGTCAGAGCCTGGCCTGCAGAGGGTTGTCTGCATTTTCTGCATTCACCAAACTGAGCCTCAACACCTCCCAGCAGCCACCCCGGGCTGTGCTTGCCCTGTGACACCCCAAGCTCCTGCCCTGGCATCTCCTAAGTCACAGCCCCAGCAAAGGGATTGTGCTGGCGTCTCCAAGGCTGGGATTTAGCCCAAGCATCACAAAGTCCTGCACAAAGTCTGTTGATCCTGGTGGTGGCATCTCATCTGGAAGGAGCCCAGCACGCTTCTTACAGTGCCAGTGAGAGGAGACGGGGCTGTGTTTGCCAGCTGAGACCATTCTCATCTGCTCCTCCATCCTCTCCTCCTGCAGCCCTGCTCATCTGGGAGCTCTCTCTGGAGCAGTGATTCCTCAAGCCCTGTGCTGGAGCAGCAGTGGGCAGCCCTCTTTGGCTGAGCTCAAACCAAGGCTGGAGGCAGGGGGATAAAACCAGATCTCCCACTGTGCTGTGCTCAGCAGAATTAATGGAGGGGAATATTGGGAAACAATACACAGCAACATCCACATTAGAGAGCCTTTTGTGCAGGCCAGAACCCTTAAAAGCCTCTTCCAGTTCTTTTGCCACCCATGTTTCATTTCCAATCTAGGAAAAGTGAGCAGCAGGGAAAGCTGAGAACTTGCTGATTGCCTCAGACTGCTCAGTGAGTCTCCCATTATCCACCCTCCATCCCTGCTATCCCAAGGCCTTGCTAACAGCAGAGGGAATGCTGCACATAGGGAGGCAACCAAATCGATTTTTCTGACAAGTTTTCTGCTTGGAGGCATTGCTCAAGCAGGTTTTTACGCTCTGGGTCAAGCAGAGCATTCCAAACCCTTTGAGCATGATTTACCTGCAGCAGCACTCCCATTGCCTGAACCCTACTGCTTTCAAGAGAATAGCTGACAAGGAGCTTGGGCAACTTGGAGACAGAATTTGGCTTTGACATATGAGAATTTAGGCTTCAGATCCAGTAAAGATGAAGCTGATTCTGGGAGCAACAGCTTGAAGAGGAGGCTGGGGTGTGGTGTCCACTGATTATGAGCTGGAGATGCCAAGGGATTCCCAAAGGTTGAGCAGGAGAAATTTGGGTGAGACATGGCTGAGTCTCACATGTTGCTGCAGGAAGCAGGATGTTTTGGGATGGGTGTTGGTAGGGCAGGCTGCTGACTCCTCTGCAGCTTGAGGAACAAAACACCTGGGCAGAAATGCCTCCTCAGAGCACCTGGCTGCTGCAGATGGGAACAGGGAAAGGGAACAGCAAGAGGGTTTGTGCTCAGCCACGCTGCCAGGAGAGCAGAACACATGCAGTCATGTCATCAGTCTGTGCAGGAGGAGCTTACAGATAAGGAGGAGTCATGGATACAGTTAAAAATAATGAATGGACTTCACCTAGGAAGGAAAGCAGGCAGAGAATGAAATTAGAGCTTGCAATCATATGACAGCAGATAAAGGAAGTGAGCCCTGAGGCTGTTATGAAGGCTTGTCCTGAGTCCAAGACAGCCATCCCAGCATCCCAGAAGGCTCATCCCTGCCTCTTCCAGTCCTTGGAGCCTTGGAGCATCATCCCAGAGGAGCTGGGGCTCTGTGCTGCCACTGCAGGGCTGTGGTTCTGCTGGGCTGGGGTGGCACAGCAGCTCAGCAGGGCCCCGGGCAGGGCTCAGGCTGCAGGGCACTGTGGTGCCACCACCTGAAAGGCCCCCAGGGCAGCTCGGGCTGCAGGGAGGCATCAAAATTCCTGGGGCACTTTCTAGGGAAGAGAGCACCGAGGAGGACATCAGGCCATGAAAGAGATGAAAAGAGATAGAAAAGATTGCAAGTACTGGAGGTGGCAGATTGGAAGGGCAGCACTGAAGGCAGCCCAGAGATCCTGCTCTAGACTGAGATCACGAGCTAGAAGCTGACTGAGGCGAGCTGAGGTGAATCCCAACCTGAAATCCAGCATCACCCTAAGGGAATTGCTATCCATGGGCTAGGAGGGCCTTTCTCATTTTATTTGCAATGCTAGAGCAAGGAGACAAATATTTACTGGGATGTTTATTTGAGAACAAGTTGGTGGGAAGAAGAGCATGGCTGATATCAAAGGAATGCTCATTCGTGTCACAGCCTTTGGAAGCAGTGTTTATGATTAATTCATCTTTCTATGATCAGCACTATCCACAGAGTGTTTGCTATTTATTTATTCATTTATTACCCATTTCTGTATCCATCAGAGTGATTTATAACATCTAATGAACTGAAGATCATTAGTGCGTGACTGAAGAACTGGTACAAGCTTATCTCCAGGACATTGCTCGGCAAAGCACCAAATTCCCTTCTGAATTTATTTTCCCCCATCAATACATCATCTAAGATGTGGTGTTTTCTTGAGCCTGGCCATTCCATAGATGTTATTTCCCTTTGGGAGGCCCTGGTTGTTCAAATGTTCAGCAGTTGACAGCTGCCTGGAACGCACTACAAAAGAATTAAAGCCAACAACATTTCTATCTTTTCATCTTTCTAGCCTTAGACTGAATCAGGCACTGGCTGCTACTTGTTGCTGCTATTCACGACATAGCTGGTGTTGCTGTGACCTTTTCTCTGTTATGGTCTTATCTGATGTTTGCAGGACTTTGTATAATTGAGGGGTTTATGTGTAGTGATGTTTCTGGGTCATTTTCTCTCTGTTCCTGGAGGGATTTATCGTTGGTGAAAGGTGCTGCAGAAGTGACATCACAGCATGAAATCCCCCAGGAAGTCATGAGGCGGTCACAGGAAGGAGCAGCTCTGAGCAGGTGGCCTCAGCCCTGGGCAGAGGGGCCACCCAAGCCCAGCTGGGCTGTCCCAGGTCACAGCGGGCAGGAGCAGAGGCAGCCAGAGCAACTTTTCCTGCTCCAGAGCTGTTCTCATCCAGCAGAGCCTGGGGCAGTCCGGCAAACAGAGAGTGAATTCAGCACAGCCTGGGGGGTGTTTTCAATCCAAGAGACCATTTCTGACAGAGTCCTGCCCAGCTCAGGCTGCACAGAGGACCCTCCTCTGCTCTGGCAACGTTAAACAATAGCTCTGCCTGATGTGCCAGGAAAGGGTTCCCTAACTGCTGCTGCCTGAAATTTCAGCCAGATGAACAGACCCACTTTGGGTCTGTGATCCCTGAGATCCCATCTGTGACCCCTTCCCAGCTTCCAAATCCAGAGGCAAAGCTGTGCACCCACCACGGTGTTCTCATCACGCTGGGCATGGCTGCAGCTCCTTAAGCAGAGCACAGCTGACAGCAGATGGGCACAGGGTCTGAGCCCACAAGGAAGCAGGGGGCAGCAAAACACACCTGGGCATTCTGCTGGGCAGGCAGGAGCTCTGACATGCCAGTGCCACGCCGGGGTGGCAGGGATGGACATCCCAGTGCTGCCAGTGCCATGCCAGGGTGGCAGGGATGGACATGCCAGTGCTGCCAGTGCCACACTGGGGTGGCAGGGATGGACATGCCAGTGCTGCCAGTGCCATGCTGGAGTAGCAGGGATGGACATGCCAGTGCTGCCAGCACCATGCCAGGGTGGCAGGGATGGACATCACCTCTCAGTGTCATTCTGGGAGGACTGGCACTACCCAGACAGGATGTGGTTTGTGCCAGAGGGTGAGGGAAGGTGGTTAGAGGCTGAAAGAATGGAAAATGTTCGCTGCTGTTTCTGTTTAGCTTTAGGACCTGATCCAGCTGAGATAATAACAGAAGAGTTCACTTTGCCATGGCAAATACACAGGTACTTTGCAGTATTAAGATTTGATGTCCCGTTCTTATAAAACTGGCCCCTGCTGACTATGGGAAGAGAAAGTTGCCCATAAACAATGTTTTATTTCTTATTTAACACAAATTCTTGGGCAAAAGGAGTCAATCAATTTTTCATAAAGTATAAAACAGAGATAAGTGCTTGGGATCATGTGTGACTCCCTGTCAAACAGAACTGATAAGTCCATGATGCAGTACAGGGAGTGCTTTGCAAGAATTGTCCAAGTGACCTTTTCATTAGTTTGCCTTAAGCAGTTAATCTCCTTTTTCCAGGATAGAGACTATTTTAAGTCCCATTACATCATGCATGTATTTTAAATATTAATTTTCCTTCCCTGTCATGCCTAGGAGGATTTGGTTGTTTTTTACCTCGTTTTAATGCAGTCCTCCCCCCATCTTGCTGAGTCTTCCAGCAGAGTCAGAGTTAAGGAGCTTCCAGGCAAGAGCTGGAAGTGCATGTTAGCAGGGAGTGTGTGATGCCTGAGAGGCAGGATGTGAAACCCTGCGACTTAGCAAAGACTGCCAGGCCAGAAGCAAGGACTGGACCTCTCCAAAGCAGGCTGTGATGGCAAGGGAAATATAGGGAAGTGAGTGGAGGCATTTACTGCCTGTGTGTGGGGCTCCATAAACGGGAGAAATGCAGGGCTGAGCCAGTGCACCTCAGCAGGGCTCCAGCTTCTACAGAAAAATACTTGACATTTATTTAGAAGGAAAAATAAGGTCCTCAAAAGTGTCACAGGCATGCTGTTGTTTCTGACTTGTAAATCAGCCACCTGCCAAAGGAGCTCAGAGTCTTTAAACAAAGCTGTTCCCTGCCCCACGCTGACCCTTCAGTGTAAAAAATGCCTCGACAACACCTTTGGTGTGTTCCCATCTCCCTGGATTTGGAGTCACTGGTCTCATAACAACAGAGCCCCAGCGCAGAGCTCAGCTTTGTACTGGGTTCACACTTTATTATAGGCCACAGTTGAAAGAACAAAAATAAATCAAGTTTGTTCTTTGGAGCCGTGGGTAAAGCAGAGATCGTGGTATTTCTGAGCTGGGTTGCAAAGGCTAAAGCAGGACCATGTTTTGTTGATATCCAGGGGTAACACGCAGTGCTGAGCCCTGTGCTCAGCAAGTGTCTCCTCTCCAAAAAGGGCTGTTTTCCCTGCAGGGGGGAGCTCCTGCCAGGCTGTCCCTGCTCTGCACAGCCACACAGTCACTGCTGCGCTGCTGGAGCAGCTCCGCAGGATCCCTGCACTGCTGCCAGGGGACCGACCCCTGAGCACCCCGGGGACCCTGGAGAAGGGACAGGGATGTCTTCCAAGTGCTGCTCTCAGGCCTGGAGGCAGAGATTGTAGGTGGGAGCCCTTATGTTTTTGTCATGAGCACGTTTTCTGCTTCTCTTGAAGCAAAGTTGCTGCAAGAGAGAGGCTCAGGGAAACATCCCATCATCAGATGGATGTAGCTTATGTAAGTTTAAAAATGTGTCAGGGATTTTGAGAGCAGTCCAGGGAAGCCTTGCCTGGACTGATGGCTCTTTCTCAAACTTTCTGGAGGGCTGGAGCTGGTGGAACAATCACCTGGCATGGCCCCATCCAAAAAGAATCACCCAGCCATGGGGTCCCAGCCTGCTGAAGCCAAAGTGAGGAGTCAGTGGCTTGAGGCCACCACCATGGAGCAAGGAAAGCAAGGAGCCAGAGTCACACATCTGCTTTAGCCCAGTCCCCTGCCCTGCCATCTGCTCTGCTTCCTCTGCCACACCAGTGGGAATCTTCAGGACTCCCTTCTGTGGTCTCAAATGTTTGGGATTGCTCCTGGGAACCTGCCCAGTGGGTCATCCCAAGCCTAGATCCCACCATCTCAAGGACAGAACCTTCCAACTGGGTCATTCCAAGCCTAGATCCCACCATCTCAAGGACCAGAGCAGATCAAATCTGCTCCAAAGTGATTCCTCATCTCCCCAGAGTTTCCCTCATCTTCTCCAGGGCTGAAGAACACTGGAGAAACCACTCACTGAATTCTTTCAGTGTATTCCCTCAGCAGGCCTGGTGTTTCAAGGAGGGAAAAGGGATTGTCCCAGGTACTGACTGGAGGAGAAGGAGCTGGGAACAATTCCTCTCCATTGTCCTCTACAAGAGTGGCAGGTGGCTGAGGCAAAGACAGACAAACAGAAAAGAAGAGGAACCTCCCTGCTCCCACGTAGCCTTGATCAGCTCCTCAGATCTAATGTCTGACTCAGCTCTATCCCAGGAGGAGGGAAAAGGGGGCAGGAAGCTGCTCTGGAGAACTGGACTGAGAAAAAAGCTGCCTTGCAAGGTTCACGAGTGCTGAAACTTCCCATGTCCTCATTAGTTTTGGCCATGGTGATGCTGCACTATTGCTACACTCCCTGCAGAGCCAGAGCGAGGAATTAAAACATTTGTGGTATTTCTGTAGTCATGAATTTCTGAGTTCTTCGTGCAGCACTTCTGTATTTTTCCCCTCCTTCTCATCAGCAACACCCAGGTTCTTCTTTATGTTCATATTATGCAAACAATTTCACAGTTCCACCAGCACCTGCTGTGAGAGTCCACCTCTCCTCCCCTTGTTTCATCTCCTGAAGTTTCACCTATAAAACCCACACCCTGGATTATTTTCGGACAGATTTTTTTTATTTTCAGCTTCTGTTGCAACCTTAATAAAAATATTTCTTTTTCAGCAATGGCTTTTACACTTTTTATTATGCAGAGGGACCACCTTCCCTGTTTCTGAAGGGAGCTTCAGCCCACAGGCACAGTAAAACAGCAGAGGTTTAAAAGGTAAAGAGGTTTAAAAAGTAAAGAAAAGCACTTTTTGTGTGGGTGAGGCTGTGTCCAGCTGTGCTGGGCTGGTGGCTGCGCCCTGGATCCTGTCCAGCCCAGGCGTGTGAGCACCAGGGCCTCTCCCCCAGCCATTCAGCCAACAGGGGACAGAGTTTAACCGAGAGCCACTTCAAAAGCCAGAAACACTTTCTGAACATGCAGGAACTCCGAGGAGTGCAATCTCAACCTAAGGAGCTGAACAGCGTTGGTGGCTGCTCGGTGGAGTGTCAGCGCACTGAGCTCTCTCCACCGCTCCAGGTGCCGCTGGCACAAGCAGGACCCGAGTGTCCCATGCGTGCCCCGGGAACACATGGACACCATCTCCTCCTGCAGACTGTTGTGGCTGCTCCAGCACGGGAAATGTCAGTGGGGGAAGCGGAATCGCGAGGGGAGCTGATCTCCGCCCGGAATTAGACAAAACAGCAGCGCGCCCGCCGATAAGCAGCGAGCGGCCGGCAGCGGGAGGTTTCACATTCCGCCTGACTCAATGGAGCCTTAAAATAGCACTTCCCAATGGAATACTTCAAACAAAGACATCCAGGGGGTTATTCATGCCACGAGACAGAGAGCGGTTCGGTGCATCCCGGCGCAGGGAGCGGTGCGTGTGCGGGCAGCGCTGCCCTTGGGGCTGCGGCAGCGGAGCCGCAGGTGCCGGAGCGATGCGCCAGCCCTTCCGCAGCCCTGCAGGGCAGCAAACGATCTGCCAGCCCTTCCGCAGCCCTGCAGGGCAGCAAACGATCTGCCAGCCCTTCCGCGGCCCTGCAGGGCAGCAAACACCCGCTCCAGAGGCTGCTGCCAGCATCCCACCGCGGATCCCGTGCGCTGCGGGATGAGCCCGTCCCGCTCCGGGGCTGCGAGCTCGGTGTGTCCCGCAGCCTGGGTGGCACTCGGGATTTGGGACACGGCTACATCAAACACGGGCTTGAGATGTGTTTTGGAGATCCCCCCGCCCCTAAATGTATTCAGGGAGGGTTCCGGAGAGCAGCACAGCTCCTCCGCGTGTGGCTCTGCCCTTGGTGGCAGGCAGGACTCGCTGCTCTCCGCCTGCACACACTCCCTGCCCGCCTGCAAGTGCCACCTGCTCCGTGCCCTGCCCTGTCTGCCCGCTGGGAAGGGCACGGTGGTTCCCCTCCCCCGGCAGGCACGCTGGCATCCTCCGGGACAGCCCTCAGCCCTGCAGCCACCCGTGCCCTCTGCCCTTTCTCAAAGGGCAGGGGAAGCTTGGCAGCAGAGACCTCTCTCATGTTTTGGCCGTCCCTTTGCTGTGTCTGACCCCATTCCCACCATTCCCTGGAGCCCCAGATTCCCCAGCTGCCATCTCCAGCTCCAGCTGCCGTGTAAATTTACATCCATCTACACGCAGGTTTTCTTCACGGATTGTTTTTTATCCGGGTCTCAGGAGAGACAAGAGCAGAGTCGTGCATGAGCACGACTTCCCAAGTTTGTTTTCCGTGCTGTGCTGAGCTGAGAAGCCTCTCAGCTTTTTGTACCTCCACCACTGCAGCGCCAGCCTGGGATGTACGTTTGCAGCACACAGAATGAAATGCCCTGGGGCACTGATGTCCTGCTGCCACCACGGACAGTGACCCTGCAGGACTGTCCCTGTCCCCACGGGAAGATCCACCCTCCCGTGGCTCTGCCAGGTGTGGCACATCCTGCTCCCAGGACACTGCATCTGCCCAGTCCCACTGGGCCCTCCCAGTGTGAGCAGCCAGAAACGCAGGGGAAATCTCAAAATATCAATGGGAAAAGATGAGAGTCATCAAAAGCTGTGTGAAATGTCCACGCTGTGCTGCCATCTGTGCTGCCAAGGAAGGGGAAAGGAAACAGAGGGGCTGCATGAAGGAATTGAAATAATTGGGCTGTTTTACCCCAAAAACACCAAGTGGTGAATGCAAGAAGCAGGAAGGTTTCTCGTTTCCCTGGATTTCCAGCCACTGTGAGTTGACTTTGCCAGAAATAAATAAAATGAAATTTGGTCTTCTTGTTCCATTACAGGCATTTTCAATAGCAATTTTCAATTCCTTTGCCTGTCTTCCCCTTTTGCCAGCAGAACCACTGAGGTGAAAACAGAGGCCAGGGAAATTGTGCAGGTTTTAAAAGAATGTTTTTGTGTGGTTTTGTTTGTTTGTTTGTTTGTTTAATATCAACCTCTAAATCTGTGTAAAAATCTAAGACAAACAGATATTGGAACATTAATTCCTTCAAGCCTGGAGATGAATCCTCCCCATCAGCATTGTCTTTGGGTTTATCAAACTTTGTACAATTCGACTTCACTGAAAAAAACACTGCTGAGAGAACTGGGATGAGACTCAACAGGCAAGAAAAACAGGATATGCCACTACATATCAATTAGTAGCAATTAATACACTTTGCAAGATGAAATTAATAGACCCACACATGTGAATGAGCCCTCCTTACCCAGCTTTTACAGTTTCTAGAGATGTGAATATGATGGGAGAGCACAAACCCAGCCTACAACACAGCACGGGCAGGATTGTGGGAGCAATGTAGCATCTGGCAAAACCTGTGATGAACCAAGAATTTTTCCTGGCTGGAAGTTTCCTGCAGACTGTTTCATCTCAGTGCAATGTCCTAGAGCTGACTGGCAGGAGAGCTTCTGCAGGCTCCTCGGATCCTACTTCTGGAGCCCAGGGCTCTGCAGTGCTGCCTGCCCACTGATGTGCTCTGGGGGGCCTAAAGGTTTGAATCTGTTTGGTTTCAAGTACCAGTTCTTGATGCAAGATCTTGATGGAAAGTCAGCAAGGACTGTCAAATGTTAATATCTGCTACAGGTACCTCACAGCCAATCACTGGTTACTGTCACAAAATTTAGCAAAGTTTTTGGGAAGTGACTGATTTTTTTCTTGTTCTTCAGCTTTCAGTGTTCGGGGTGAGGCACTTGGCCCCACAGTTCTGGTTCATATCTCATCCAAAATTATGAATAGTGAGGATGTGATGTTTTTACATAAAAATATTGTTGTCGAGTTAAAATAGAGGGTCTGTTTCTACCTCAAAAACATTCAGGAAACACAGACTGTTGCAAACAGACAAGCAGAAGATGGTTTATAGTGAACATGCATCAACCCAAAACTTCCTGTCAGCTCTGCTGTGTCTCCCTGCAGTGCTGGGGCAGATTTACCACCCTGGGGCAGTGCCCTGGTGTGCTCTGACCTGCCCAGCCTGTGGGCACTGCGGGGACAGCCTGCAGTGCCTAATCTTCCAGAATGCACACTTTTTCCAGCTTGAATTCCTGACACCAGCACACTCCTGGGACACAGTCCAAGCCCAGGCAGAGTGAAATCCTAAACTGTCCATGAGACAGCATTCACAGAGCAACAGACTGACAGAAACCCTGGCGAGGAGTTTCCAAAGCAAACATCGTGTGTGCGCTGATAGCATCTGAGAGGGAGGGCTTTTTTTTTTTTCTGGAGTCAACCTTTCTTGTTTTCCTTATGGCAAATACTAATGAACTCAATGGTAAAATATGGCATTTCCCAAGCAGCAATCTCCTCCCTGAGATGCACCATCTCCACTACGGGCCTGTCATCAAGCCTTCGCCTTTAATCACTCAACACATGTTTCCAATCCACATGTTCATATGGTAATAACTTCACTCTCTTAGTTTTCATTTGTCAGACCAAAATGCCCTTTAGGTTGGAGCATGCTGTAGGACACTGTCCAGGCAGGTTATTCTTAGTAACAGATGAATTTACAAAGGAAAGGCAGGTCTACAGTTCAGCATTTGCTTTTATTGCCTGTGCTGCTCCTGTCACACCTGACCCCCAAGCTCTCCTCCAGCCCCTTCCCACCCAGCAGCCACCATCAGCTGCCCACTGTGCTTTACATCAGCTCCTAAAAAATGACAATGAGACCATCAAACCCAGCTTGTTTGGGCCTGGAAATTCCCTTTCTGCCTCTTTCCACTACACCCGTGGCAAAAAAAATAATCATGTCTCCCAAGATCCTGACCAATCCAACAGAGCTGGACGGGTGTAATTCTTCCCTGGGAGGGTGGGGAGGCCCTGGCACAAGAAGCTGTGGCTGTCCCATCTCTGGAAGTGTCCAAGGCCAGGTTGGAAGGGGCTTGGAGCAAGCTGGGATGGTGGAAGGTGTCCCTGTGCATGGCAGGAGGGTAAAACAAGAGGAGCTTTGAGGTCCCTTCCAACCCAAGCCAGTGTGTGATCCTGATTCTATGGTGGGTGCAGAGGGTGGCCTGCAGTGGTCACTGCCCAGTAACCCCTCTGGCCATGCTTTGGCCCTAAAGGCAAGGCAGCTTCTCTGTGAACAAAGGCAGCAGAGCCTGGAGCTGAGCTCTGCTCAGCCACCACAGTGCAGCAGCTCTGACAGCCCAGCTAGATCCCATCTGCTCCTGCTGCTGCAAAGCGGGGCACTGCAGTTAGCAGGGCTGTTTGTCTCCTGCACAGGAGAAAAAGCAGCTCTTGGGAGGCAACTGGAGAGCAGAGGTTACTCTGTCAAGGAACTCTCAGAAAGCAGCTGCCACGAGAGCCATATCAACACTGGATCTCTCCTGTCTGCTCTCCTTTGGGACATTGCATTTCCAAGACGTAACTCTGTGCTCAGGTTCATGCTCTGAGCTCTGCACCCTCCCCATCAGATCTTCCATAAAAATTAATTCATGGCCTCTCCTGAGCAGGAGGTGTTCTTGAAGATGACACCCTCCCCACCCAAGGAAATAGTTTGAGGCTGCCCAATAAATTACGGGTAAGATGCTTGTTTCATAATGGTTCCTAATTGCCCTGTGATGATCACAGATATCAACCATATCTTCCAAAAGGCTATTTCAGCCTATATATGGTCAGGAGATCATTGGGCCAGCATATTTGTTTTGTTGTGCTAGAATCAGATAGCTAGGGCCCATCTCTGACTGCAGTGGGGTGGAGAGAGAACACTGCAGAGGGTGATGCCTCTGGAATTAGGGAGCCTATGAACTGGAAGATGAGCTATCCAAGTTATTGTTCCTTCACAAAGAACAAATGCTGGGAAGAAAGGAGGAGAGAAAGAAACAGCAGGAGAAATATTAGGGGTAATAAAAGAGCCAAGGAGTCACTGCACCAGCCATCCCTGTCTCGGGTACACTTGCTCCCTTGGAAGATTTTGCTCCCTGCTTGGATGAGATACAACTTTCAAACTACTTCTACCATTTTATTCTTGAATTTCTCTGACTTCTGTCAAAAGGCACAGTTGCCATGGCTGTATTTCAAAGTGGCTTCCAGATATGAGACCAAAAACACTGCAGAATTGAAAGTATTGTGACAGGGTTGGTTCACAAGCCTTACTGCTGATTTACATGAGCAGAAGTACAGCTTAAGGAATGAAAGTCTGTTTGTGCTGCTTATGCTAATAATTTGCCACAAGTTTCCACTGCTGAATGAAAACCCAAATCAGTCCATCGTGCTGACACGATGTGTGCTGTCAGAATAAACATTTCTCTTTACCAAAGGGACTCAGTGCACACACTCAAACCAAAGTCTCTGCAGAGTAAATCCATTATCATACATATTGTTATAGCACTGCATCAAACCACAGATACGAACCTGTCTCTGCACTGCCCCTGACATTACAACACAGAATAAATAATTTTTTTCCCCTGTGCGTTAATAAGCAGAATTTTCTTTGAAGGACATATGATCCTATGATATATTCCTATATTCCTATTATTTTCTGAGAAGCAATTATACACAGCCTCAAAGCAGTTCTATATTCTGATGAAACCTGAGATGCAACTTTGCAGAAGAATATGACAACTCAGGGATCCCACAGTTCCCACAAGCTGATGCACTGCACATTTGTACTTGTGAATTGCCCAGAGCTGCTTTCCAGTGTGCAGGGAGAAACCGTAAGAAAAAGAAGATATTTAGACACCTCTGTCTATGCTTTAAAAGAGCCAGGGTTGATTATTTCAGAAGTCAGCAGTTCAGCACATTTCCCAGGAAGATTTCTGAGCAGTTTTTGGATAACAGCTGCCTGCTGGCATCTCGGTGTTGAGCTGCAATCTTTGGGACAGCACTTGCTCCAGGGCTGTGATCTGCTGCATGGAATTGCTGTTGAAAGCCAAAGGAGCAGCTTCTCATACTGCTCTGGCTTTTCTTCAGCCCAACAACGTCCTGCCTGTTGGGACACTCCATGCCAGCCCTTGTGACACACCTGCAGCCTCTGCTCCCTCCTCTGACCCCCTCCCTCTTGGTCTCAGATGCAAACCCAATAAAAAGGACACTCTGTGAGTGTTCTGCCCTCGACTTTCCAGGAGGCAGCAGATCCAACAGCACCTCCACACCAGCCCTGGTGAGAGAGAAACCCCCCCAGCCCATCTCCTGCTGGGGGTTAAGGGCTGCCAAGAGCTCAGTCAGCGCAGGGCCTTGGCAGAGCTCAGGCTCCTGTGTCTGGAGCAGCCCAGAGGACACAGCTGTCCTGCAAGCAGACACATTCTGGAAGCCATGGGATACCCTGGCAGCCAACCAGTCACTAGTGCATCCAAATAATGTCTGGGTTTCCTTGTAAATGCAGAAAAACTGCTGCATTTCCATGAAACATTTCGATGTCTATGAATCAGCATTTTCCAATAAAACGTTTCATCTGAAAATTCCCAGCGAGATCCAGCCCTGATAAGGCCCAGAGCCTTGGCTGCAGTCCAGGGCAGCCTCAGGCACGGGGCAGTTGTGCAGAGTGATCTCTCTGGGCGATGACGATCGCTGCTGACCTTTCCTGCAGTGGGACTGTGTGGCCTGGGCATCTGAAATGTTATTTATAGGCAGGAGCAGCAAGCTCTGCTTCACAGAGACTGCTGGAGACAGTCTCCAGCAGGCCCTTGAAGCCTGGGCATGCAAGAGCTGCTGGAAAGGAGCTTTTCCCAGTGGAAAAGCCACTTTACAGAAACACTGATAGAAATAAACTCCCTTTTGGAGGTAAATCATTGCTGCTGGGGGTTGGTTCTGTGCATGGGGTTCTTCTACACAACCTGGGGATGCTGCTGGCTGTGTGACACCACTGGGAACAGTGGGGTGATCTCCTTCCTCCTCTTCTTCCTCTCCTGGGGCTGCTGCCAGAGCAGGATTTGTTGCAGCTCTGGTTTCACTGCATGTCTCCAGCTCTGTGCAAATGCAATTTCCTCCATCCCAAAGGATAGGGATTGCTGGGGACAGTTGCTGGTGTGTGACTGTAGGGCCCACATTGCAGAGGAATGGAGCATTTTGTCTTCACCAGGAGCAATGAAATGAAATGACTCCCTCTCAGAGCCATCTGCACAGGTTTTTTGGAGTTTCCTGCAGCTTCTGAGCTCTCTAAAGCCCATTGTCTATATTGGTTCCACGTGAAGGAGGGTGCTGCAGAGCTGAGGACAAAATCAGCGATGTCAGGACACTCAGTGTCTCCAGTTTGCTCCAGAAATCAGCTGTTCCTGTTCCCCCTCCTGCCCCTCTGAAGGCTGAAATCCCCCTGGCACCTGGGGCTCCTCTCTGACTGTGGGCAGAAAGGGAACTGATGGTGCCAAGTCCGAGCAATTTTGGGTGGTAAATGAGTAGAAAGGACCATGAAATGAATCCAATATTCACTGACCAGCCCTGCTGTGGGACAGGACACTTTGTGTGTCTCTGCCAAGGCTGACTGAGGCTTCCCCTCTGTCCTCTAAGAGGTGCCATGGGAATATTCTACTTTTCCCCAAGAAATCCCTCTCTCCTGCCTGCTCTAAGTACGGAAGTCCCTTCTCCCTGAAGAGTGGTATGAACCTTTGCTACTATGTGCCATTTGTCACTCAAAAATGAGGAAGAGGAAACATGAAAAAATGCAGACTTTCAGCTCTGTTTTACAGCCAGCGCTATGCCAAGAGCTGAGGATGAACGACCCCTGATCCCTTCCCTCTAATGCTGAAGGACCTGCAGGGAAGGAGCTCCCCTGCAAGACATTCCAAATGCAGCTGCATTTCTCTGGTGATCTTTTAAAGCTGCTGCTTTTCTTGCAGAGCAGAGAATTCTGTTCAGGAAATGAACCAGCAGAGTCACAGCGGCTCAGAGCAAGGGAAAGTCAGCGTTTGGAGAAGGTGCAAGGTACAGAAAAGGGGCTCTCTTATGGAAAGCAGAGCAGAGCAGACCTCCCAGGTCACTCTGACATCCAGGAAAAGTGAAGCTGGACAAAGTTTTACCTGACCTGCATCTTGGGTGGCTTTTTTTGTGGATAAAGGGAAAAGTCTTGCAGAACTGAGCTCTTCACAGGTAGTTTGGGGACCAAAATGGGGGAAGTGTCTAAACAGCATCTGTGATAAGGAGATGCAGGAGAGATTATTGCCAAGGCAGCATTCCTGAACTGATGGGAGAGGGAAGCTTTCTAAAACAAAACAAACAGAAAGAACTTCAGACCTGACAACAAGGCTTCCTCTGAGCAAGGCAACATTCATTTGTTTTGCACACATTGCAAACCATGAACTGTGAAGGGCTGGAGAGGCACAAAGAAGCAGGCTTGTATTTTTAATTTTTTTTTTCTGAGACAATTAAAGATTAAACTGCAGATTTCTTCTATTTTTACAGAAACAAGCCCAAAGTAATTAATATGCTCAGTCAGCTGTGGTGGGTTATGCTATATATGGTGAACAAACTGACCTCCATCCTCAGCTTGAGGAATTGTGCTTTTGTACTGGAATTATTGTATCAGCTCTGGCTTGGGGATGCCACTGGGGTGGGATTACACCTGGTGCAGGGAGGACAGGCCGTGCAGGTGTAAGCTTTCCATCTCACACTGGGGGGCTGTGTCTCTGTTTTGCTGCTTTGCCCTGTTTTCTGTCCAGCAGGAGGGTGCTGGCAGGGGCAGCTGCCCCAGGCTGGCTGAAGGGAACCAGAGGAGGTGGAAGGGCTCTCAGTGCTGCTGGTGTTTCTGCTCACACTCTGAAAGGAGCCCAGGCTGGCTCTGGCACTGCCAGGGGTCTTGGCAGCCAGCAAGGAGCAGTGCTAGCCTCTATTTTCCACTGCCTTGATCTCCCCCAAAAACTGTAATGTAGCAAAGGCAGGGCCTGAAACATTGCTTTTGATGCTTCCCAAGATATCACTCAGCATGAGAGAGAGAAGAAAAGCTGGGAAGGAAAAGAAACCAGGACTGTGCTTATGGGTCAGATGGAGAAAAACATGGCATTCCTGATTCTCATATTTCCTGAGCCATTAGTGATACTCATGCTCTTCTCAGAGGTGATTTAGGCACGTGCTCCTTCTCCCACTGATGCACAACCTGGAGCTCCTCACTTGCTTTTCCCTGGGAGATCGTAGAGCATGGGTGTGTGAAATTAATTTCCTTCCTTCCTTCCTTCCTTCCTTCCTTCCTTCCTTCCTTCCTTCCTTCCTTCCTTCCTTCCTTCCTTCCTTCCTTCCTTCCTTCCTTCCTTCCTTCCTTTCCTCCTTCCTTCCTTCCTTCCTTCCTTCCTTCCTTCCTTCCTTCCTTCCTTCCTTCCTTCCTTCCTTCCTTCCTTCCTTCCTTCCTTCCTTCCTTCCTTCCTTCCTTCCTTCCTTCCTTCCTTCCTTCCCTTCCTTCCTTCCCTCCTTCCTTCCTTCCTTCCTTCCTTCCTTCCTTCCTTCCTTCCTTCCTTCCTTCCTTCCTTCCTTCCTTCCTTCCTTCCTTCCTTCCTTCCTTCCTTCCTTCCTTCCTTCCTTCCTTCCTTCCTTCCTTCCTTCCTTCCTTCCTTCCTTCCTTCCTTCCTTCCTTCCTTCCTTCCTTCCTTCCTTCCTTCCTTCCTTCCTTCCTTCCTTCCTTCCTTCCTTCCTTCCTTCCTTCCTTCCTTCCTTCCTTCCTTCCTTCCTTCCTTCCTTCCTTCCTTCCTTCCTTCCTTCCTTCCCTCCTTCCCTCCCTCCCTCCCTCCCCACAGCTCCCTGGCAGGAGGGTGCAGCCAGGTGGGGGTGAGGCTCTGCTCCCAGGGAACAGGGACATCAGGAGAGGAACTGTCCCAGGTGGCCTCAGGGGAGGCTGAAATTGGGTCTTAGGGAATATTTCTTCCCTGGCAGGGCTGTAAAGCATTGGAACAGGCTGCCCAGGGCAGGGATTGCCATCCCTGGAGGATGTGTGGACGTGATTCCTGGGGCTGTGTTTAGTGGTGGGCACGGCATCCCCAGAGCTCTGTGTCCATCAGTGTGTTTCATCTCAGGGTGACACCCCTTTGTGCAGAACGTGTCCCTGAGCAGCTGGCATGTGCCCACCAGGCCAACCAGCCAGAAAAGAGCTACCCCTGGAATAATCAGCCAGGGTGCACATGAACAGAATTCTGCTTTCCATGCAGTGAGTGTCAGATATGCATCTGGTGTAGGATTCTAGGAGGTACTGGCAGCTTAAGCAGATTTTTAGAGACACAAGGCAGGCATAGAGATGTTACACTCCTTATGGCTTTCAAAAATGGTGAACAGAAGATCTGGTTTTGAAAAAGGGAAATTATGGAAAATCTACATTAACTTCCATTTCCAGAAAAGTACTGGGACAACAAACGGAGCCAACATAACAAATACTGAAACAAATCAGGGAAAAGAAATAAAAGCCCAGCCATTATGCACAAATCCAATCCTTCCGTGACACTTGTGGATAGGGAATAAGCTGTACATGTAATCTATCTTGTGTTTAACGAGGCTGTTGACACCTCCTGACATGGCATTGTCTAAAGATTTTTGGGAAAGCGTGGTGTGTGTTGCCCAAGGTGGTGTGAAGCACTCAGAGAGAAGCTCCCAGTGGGTCACTGTGTCCTTTTGTCTTCTATGTTTCCTCTACAAAGTGGAGTAGAAAATCACTTTATTTACTAGGAGCTGCAGTTGGAAGAGGGCACACGCATGCAGCGGAGCAGAGATAATAGCTTTAAAAAGAAGTGATGATGTGAGAACAGTTACAGAAACAAACCCAGTGAGAATTAGGGCTTGCACATACACAGTGTACAGAGCAGAACGTTCCGTGTCACAGAGCAGCACCACGAGCCAGCTCAGGACCACTGGAGATGGTGAGAGTGAGAGAAGGGGGAGCAGGGGCTGTGCAGGGCTGGCTGCAAACCACATCCCTTCACCTGCTCTGCTCTGCTCAGCATTGCTGACTGCTCTCAGCCATGCTGAGGAAGGTGAGAGGCACCAGAAGGGAGCCCAGAGCACAGAAAGTGACACCAGAAGTCTAGAAAATCAGAAATTCAAGGGCAGGCATAAAGACTGAGAGAAAATGTAATGAAAAATTGTCTGAGGGGAACTCTGATCAGGTTTTAAACATAAGGAAGACTACCATGGAAAGAAACAAAATGTTTTATTCTATCCATATTGAGAAGGAGTTATGGATGTGCACTTCAGGGGGGAGCTGGAGTGAAAAAGGCTTGGGCAAGAGTTGGAATCTTCTCCAACCAAAGAAGGCTTTAAGAACAGGGTGGACAAACTTCTGTCAGGAATGAGGGAGGGAAGGGTGATCTGGGCTTTGGGCAGCAGAGGCTTCCCCCAGATGTACTCAGCATGCCACGTGGCTGTGTGGGTTTGGAGGGGTGTGTAATGCTCAGTTCCAGGCTCATGACACACTGTGGTGGTTTGTGCCATTTGCCCCCAGAGCCATGCTCAGTTTCAGCAGCTGAACTCTGCTCCTTGGCCAAGAGGAGCCTTTTCCCTCAGCTCATCTGTGCTCCTGCTGCATCAGCCATTCCTCACCCTGCGTGGATGCTCAGAGGCAAGTGACTGTGAAACCCCAGCAGAGGCAACCCAGAGGCACCTCAGGAACACATGGAGAGCCCCATTTCCAGCCCCAAATCCCTGCCCACCACTGGAGCCTTTGTGAAGAACAGAAAATGAGAGGGGTCTCAGCCTGCCAAAGGCAGCAGTGCTGCTCTGGGAGGAACTCTGCCTGCTCCTCTGGTTCTTGAAGCAGAGCTGTGATTTACACCCCTCAGGAGGCCACTGAGGAAGCAGCAAATCACCTCTTCAGCACGAGTTCAAAAGGCAATTAGACAAATCCATGTAAGAAATGCCCGCTGAGGCCATTAAATCTAAAGCCTTTCTCCTGCTGAAGCAAAGACCAGCAGCTGGGTGGGAGAATTGCTACTGTGTGGTTACTCTGCTTTTCCACGTTCTTTTGGCTCCTGGGGCTGGAGATCAGGGGAGGAGCTGGAGGAACCTCAGCCCTGACCCAGCCAGGAGCATCCCTGGGTTCTTCCAGCCGGGATGGCCACAGCCCCAGGGGGTTGTTAACAAACAATGGCAGCTGGAAATGGGACCGAATCCCGTGCCTCCCAGTCAGGCCACAGCTCAGACTTGCTGGATGCTGTTCAGGAAAAGCCAGGAGCCCTGTCCTGCTCTGACTTCCCGAAGAGTTTCTGCTGCGAGGGGTCAGTACAAGATTTGGCTCCAAACAGATTCTCCCCCGTTCTGGACAAGCAGCACTAAAACAAACCAGGAAGGCAAATGCCACCCCATGCACAGAACACACTTTTATTTAGCTAGCACTAAAGTTTTCAGATGCAAATAGCTCATTGAGTTGGACAAAAGTCATGGCAAGAAATGTTTCTTTCTAACTTCACCCTACAAAAATATCTCGGAATAATAGGATTGTGTTTTTCCAAAAATGTTCTTTATTGATTTACAGCAGTATCACATTCAAGCCCAGCATTAGAGCTCCTTCATTAATGAAATAAGACACAAAAGTCTTGTTATATTAGCCATTTTCACAGAGTAACTCAGTAAGCTATTTTTAATATTCTCATGGAGGCATGCCAGAAGGATAATATTTTTATGTACTATAGCAGAGAAATATACTTTAAGACAGTTTTGATTGACTTCAAAGTGTGCTTGAAGGCCCAGGCATGTTTGCCATTCCTACAAAGTGACCAAGGAAAGAGGAGCCTTATCTGCAGCACGGAGCAAAACCCCAACAGAACAAAACCCCAGTGCCAGCAGCATTTCCCACGCACGGTACCAAGGCTGGAAATAAAATACGGTCCCTCCTCCCTCTTTGAGGACATTGGAACATGATTTGTTCCTGCCAGGAACACTGCACTTCACCCAGGTAACTGAACAAAACCCTCTGGGCCTTTCTCTGGAGCTGCTTGAGGTGGGAATCCTGCTTCCTTACTTTCCAGACAGCACCACTACACCTTTTCCAGGGCAGTTGTCCCCCCAGTGTCTCTCTTCTCTCTTCTCTGTTGTATTTTTGGGGTTCCCAGGCGAAGGCAGGGATGATGAATCTGACTCCACGTTCTCAGAAGGCTCATTTATTATTTTATGATACTATATTATATTAAAGAATACTAAACTATACTAAAGAATACAGCAAGGATACAGACAGAAGGCTAAAAAGATACTAACGAAAACTTGTGACTTTTTTTCTAGAGTCTGACACAGCTTGGCCCTGATTGGCCAATGAATCAAAACAATTCACATGAAACCAACGAAACAATCACCTGTTGGATAAACAATCTCCAAACACATTCCAAAGCAGCAAAACACAGGAGAAGCAAATCAGATAATATTGTTTTCCTTTTTCTCTGAGGCTTCTCAGCTTCCCAGGAGAGAAATCCTGGGCAAAGGGAGTTTTCCAGAAAATGTGAATGTGACACTGCTCTTTCTGTATTTTCCCCTGGAGTTCCATGTGGGGCAGAGGGAGACCAGAACTCGCTGGGAGCTGTGGGTGAGGCAGAGCACGAGCACAGCAGCACCTCTGAGCAGCCAGTGCACCTGTGGCTGCACCCAAGTGCAGGCATGATCTCAGCCTCCTTTCTGCTGTGCTGGGACTGTTGCTCTTCATCTGATACCTCCTCCAGCCAGTCCCACATTGCAAAGGGCTATTTCAGGCCTAACCAGGGGCTCTTATCAACTTTCAGGCTCGTTTTCAGTGGAGCAAATCTCTACTGAGCGAACAGGTTCACACCACACATGTCAGGGAATGCCTGGGGCTTTTAAGGCAGGTTGACATTTAAAGGCAGCTTCAAGCCCTGGTGCAGTGCTGAGGAAGACAGCCTCCCTCGGGGGATTTTTGGGTGTAGAGCACCACTGCTGGTCATCCCCTCGGAGTGCAGGGCTGCACAATGTGGACGAACCACACCAGGGGCAGATTCAGCGTCCTTCCCACTGTGCCTTCAATGGAAGCATCCCAGGTGTAGCTATGGTATTTTATGAAAATCCATTTGCCAGGATTTTCTTTTTCTGCGAAGCCGAGGGGCCTCAGGAACAAAACGTAAACAACAATTATTTGCTACTGTGAAATGTCACAGGTGTTTCTTTGATTGGTCCATGTGAGGTGTTTCTACTTAATAATTGTTTCTACTTAGGATGCAGCTGGCTCAGACTCTCTGGTCAGTCACCAGCCTTTGTTATTAATTCTATTCTATTCTATTCTATTCTATTCTATTCTATTCTATTCTATTCTATTCTATTCTATTCCATTCCATTCCATTCTATTCTTGCCTCTCCTTCTGATAATTTCTTTCTCTCTGTTCTTTTAGTATAATTTTAGTTTAGTGTTTTTAATATAATATATATCATAATATAGTAAACCAGCCTTCTGAAACATGGAATCAAAATTTCACATCTCTCTTCACTCGTCCTAACTGCCCTGAATGCCACACCCAGGCATGGCAAAATTTCCCATCTCAGCATCATTGCTCCCTTCTGATCTCCTTCCCTGCTGGAAAGAGCCCGAGTTTCCCTCCTTCAGAGTTTCCCTGGAGAAGGCTCCAGGGAAATCTCAGAGCCCCCTCCAGGGCCTAAAGGGACTCCAGGAGAGCTGGAGAAGGACTGGGGACAAGGGCATGAGGTGACAGGACAAGGGGGAATGACCTCCCATTGCCAGGGGTCAGGAATAGATGGAATATTGTGAAGAAATTGTTCCCTGTGAGGGTGGGCAGGCCCTGGCACAGGTGCCCAGAGCAGCTGGGGCTGCCCCTGGATCCCTTGGACTGTTCAGGGTCAGATTGGATGGGGCTTGGAGCACCCTGGGATAGTGGAAGGTGTCCCTGCCCATGGCAAGGGGCTGGAATGAGATGAGTTTAAGGTCTCTTCCATCCCAAACCTTTCTGTGATTCTGATACCTGCTGGAGGGAACTTCTTGGCAAGAGAAGACACTCCTTGCTCAAAAGGAGTCTCTTGGCAGCTGTCTCTTCTGTCTTCTGCTTCCAAATGGCCTCAATTGCAAACAGATGGTCACAATTCTGAAACCCCAGGAACCCCAAGGAGGAGACTGCAGCATGCTTGAAAGCATCTTCAGGAATCCCTGGCGAGATCTCCGCTGTGACAATGATGTTTACAGACCATGTGCATCCCTCAGGAAGGGACCTGTCCTGTTTGTGTTGATGTTACAGTTCCTCTCCTGCTCCTCACACCCTTGCTAGCAACCATCCTCCTCCTCAGCACGGCTCTGGTGGTTTGCAAATGCAGTCCTGAGTACAGAACGTGCAGTGCTTCCCCCGCTGGCTTCACGTTAGCCTCTCCTGTGAGCGATTTGGACACCAATACTGTGACAAATGCACCCCACCTTGGTCTCCATGCCTGTCACTGTGCAGCAAACCATGGCTGCTCGTAGCTGCAGGCGACAGGAGGCCTGGCAGCCCAGCTCCTGCTGCTGGGGCAGAGCTCCTCTGGCTGGGAGCAGCCCAGAGCCTGTTCCAGCCCTGCTCTGTGCCCCTCCAGGAGCTCCTCGTCCTCTCACAAGCACAGAGGTTCCCTGCTCGGTGTGCACAGCCCTCCTGATGTCACCTCATCATTAACAGGGTTTTTATGTCCCAGCCCTTCTTTTTCTTCTCCTCTTTCCCTCTCCTGGGCAGCTGGGAGCTGTGCTTTGGTCTCAGCAGTGCTGCTCAGGGATTTGTGTCCCATTTCTGTCACACCCTGACCAGTTCAGCCGTCCTTGCCCAAGCCATGCACCACCAAGGACAATGTCTATTGTCCTGCCTGCTGGCCAGAGCAGCACTCCTGGGGCTGTGGCTTTGGGAGAAGCACCCATAAAAGGAACAAAGCAAAACTCAGAGCCCTGAGCTGATTAGTGTTTAATGTTCACTGCCCACAGCAGTGTGTGCTGCACCCCTGAAGCCATCAGCCCTGCAGCTCTGTGGGTGCTGCTGACATCCAGAAGGTTTAACAAGTGCTTGGAAGCTCCCCAGCCAGCCCTGCAGCATCAGGAAGATGGAGACAGTGGATGGAGAGAAGATGGGACTGCCTGGCTTTGTGTTCAGAGGTGCTGGGGCTGCCTGGACCCAGTGGAATTGCAGCCGTGGCCATGATGGTGGTCAGGCATGAGATGAAGTGTTTGGCTGTTTTTCACACCAGACAGGAACCACCACCCTGTGCAAGGCTCAGCCAGCTCCTGTGTCCTGCCCTGTGTGCAGGAGCTCAGGACACATTCAGGGGAGCAGTTTTGGTCTCAGTGAGCTTTGTTATACTCATGAGCATCTTCCCAAGTGTGTGCCCACCTGGAAAGCCCAGGAGCTCTCCAGCTGGCATGATGGTTGAGGGGCACACTGAGCTGAGCCCCTCTCAGCTGGGGCAGAGGGGTTTGTGGGGCACAAGCCTCAGCAGTAGAGGAAGGAAAGCACAGGCTTAGCCCCAGGGGGCTGGAAAAGCCCAGGGAAGCTGTAACCACATGGATCTCTTGTGTTCCCACTCTCAGCCTCCAGCATTGCCTGTCCCTGGGCAGTAGGACTTAATGGGGGAACAAGGATGAGGCAGCAGACGCTTTCTGTATCTTCTAGGAGATGAAATGCAGGGGAAATAAGGGGTGTGAAGACCCAGGGTTGCAGCAGTAGCTCTGGAGAGATTTTGCTGCTGCTCAGCAGCCTCTGAAGGAACAGCCCTCTCCCTGCAGAGTTCCACGCCAGAAACAGGCCCAATTTGGCCCTAAAAGCACATATAATAAAGGCACAGCTGTGAAATTCTTCTCTTCTCATTTTAAAATATATGAGGTGGTTTGCACAACCCCAGTGTGATGCAGCTTCTCTCATCCATGGAGCTCTTCTCCACACAGCACCCAGCAAACCCTGGGGAAGCAGCCCCAGAGTAAACATCTGTGCAGACACGCTGTGCCAGATGTTACCAGAAGGTTGTGCAGCAGGAAACGCATTCCTGGAAGTGCCACCCCAATTAGCCTGCCCAGAACCAGCCCTGAGAAAGCAGGATCTACAACAGCCATGGGAACAGAGCACAAGGGCTGCAATCACAGCCTGTCTCTCCTTGGGGAGGTTTTGCTTGTGCCACCAACAGAGCAGCTGGGCACACAAGGGAGGGCGGATGGAGCTGCAGGGACAGGAATGCCTCAGGAAGGAAGGAACCAGCCCCACATAACAGGTCTCCTGGCTGCTGGTTAGCTGCTGGTTAGCCCTGGTTAGCTGCTGGTTAGCCATGACAGAGCTCTGCCTGGCTGCTGGTTAGCCCTGGTTAGCTGCTGGTTAGCCATGACAGAGCTCTGCCTGGCTGCTGGTTAGCCCTGGTTAGCTGCTGGTTAGCCATGACAGAGCTCTGCCTGGCTGCTGGTTAGCCCTGGGTGCAGGCTCACCTCTCCGGTTCTCCTCCTCTCCCCATGAGGTCAGTGGCTCTGGCTGCACTGTCAGCACACAAGGGTGGACCAAGCAGTGGAATGGATCATGGGGTCCTGCACTGTCTCTCAGAGTACTTAGGATCCCACCCTGACTGCTGAAACGTCTCTGGGTTTGCCAGTGAGTCCAACACCATGGTGGAAGGGCACATGAACAACTGCTCCATCCCCTCTGCAGCAAGGCAGAGGCCAGCCCCAGCTCCCCAGCTCCTGGCTCACCATGGAGGGTGGACATGGCTCCTCCAGGAGCCTGGAGCCCTGTGGCAGTGTCCTCCCAAGCTGCCTGAGGAAGCCCCACACCCAGAACCTGACCCTCCCCACAGGGGGAGCCCCCGGCCCGAGCCCACTCTCCCTTCCCACAGCAGAGGCGCTCCCCAGGCACTGATGACAATTTCCACAAAGTTAGATAAAAGAAGAGCTTGGAGAATGTCTTGAGGACTCGTGTGGTGCCAGGTGGTTGCTGTGGCAGGGTGCAGGGCAGGGGCAGCTCGGGGCTGTGCCCGCTCACAGATGTTCGCGCACGCAGACACGCACACACATCTCGCACACGCCCCCGCTCTCCTCCTTGCCTCCCAATTTAAAAAGTCATTCAGAGTGAAAATATGTTTCCTCTTTGTGAATGGGCAGATCTAACCCAGATGGTGCACTAACTGGAAACATCTTGTGTTCCAGTCTGTTCGTAGATTCGTTCTGTTCAAGAACAGAAGGCTCCATTTATGATCATCTCCTCAGTGTTCCCAATCTTTACAGCTTGGAGATACCCAGCTAAACGCTGTGTCAAATCATCACCTCTTCCCCTCTTCTAACACTACCAGAGCAGAGCTTCCAAGGCTATCAGTGTCACCAGTCAGTCACCTTGCTGGTGTGGAGCAAGGCTGCCTTGGCATTGGACTCCAATGAAACCTCCAGTACTTTGTGTCTTCTGAGACAGCTTTCAGTGACCCCTCTGGCCTTGCTGCTCACCCCCTGAGAGCACTGAGGCAGCTGAGCATGAACCACGGGCCAGTTCTTAGATGTTTCTGCATAAAGGCCTTGCTGCTCACCCCCTGAGAGCACTGAGGCAGCTGAGCATGAACCATGGGCCAGTTCTTAGACGTTTCTGCATAAAGGTGTAAGAAAGAATCTTTTGAAGGAACAAGTGCATCCTTCCTGAAAGACTTGAAGTGCTGGAGATTGCAAAAAGTCCCAAGATAAACTGGCCTAAGAGACAAATTACCCTGAAGAACTATTAAAGCTTCATTTCTTAGTCCATTTTTCAATGAGGCTATCTTACCTAGGGGGTTCCTGCAATGGGTGTCTTTCCCTGTTGGAATCTCTGCTTGGATCCATGCAGCCTTCCTCACTGTGATGTGGTGGATAATCCCATTATATATGGGATTCTGTGAGATTATAATGGTATCCCATATCTTTTCCCATTATATATGGGATCCCATTATATACATGCCTCCAGAAATAACTTCTTTCCAGAAACCTTCTGATTTTTTGGTGCCAACGAGCCTAACGTGCTCCCAAGCCCTGCAGGTTAAATGCTCACAGAGATAACATGGGGTTATTCTTGCAAGAGGATGTTTTTTTCTTTTTATCATTTCAGGGCTATCAGGTTTCATGCCACAGATCACAGCTTCAGCCCCAAGTCTCACGTGTTCAGATATCACTCACGTGTTCATCAGGCTCGATCATGAATTCAGGACTGTGTCCTGGATTGAACTTTGCCCTTCACTAGCTACCTCTCAAAATGAGCTGCAAAAGAGAGGGAGATGCTGAGCACAACCTGCCTGCAGGTGCTCTGAGCAAGGGCCTCAAGAATGTGCAAATCACTGAAGCAACACAGAAATAACCACAAATATAAACAAGATGAAATGAAAACTCAAACTGCGCACAGAGCTATGAGCGCTCTTTCCCCAGTGCAGCAGGGAGAGGAAATCCTATAATCACTGACACACTCTGTTTAACCACAGGCATGGTTGCAAGGGAAGGGCAACAGGCAGAGCCTGGGTGAGGAGTGCTGAGGCTGGATGGGCAGTGAGGTGAGCAGAGCCAGCCTGGGGGTTCTGTGCAGTCCTGCTGGGTGCTGAGCAATGCTCTGGAGCAGTGGGGCTGAGCCCCAGCCCAACAACAAACTCACAGCAGACAAAGTCCCTCTGTGCTGCTCATTCTGCCCTGCCCAGGCTGCAGGAGGCAGCAGGATGGGGTCACTCGTGGAGGTGTTGTAGGACCTGCTTGAAAGCACATGGAGATGGAACAAGAAGAATCATGACAAACAGTTATCCCTGTCTCTATTTGATTTCTGAAAGAGGACACTAGATAGCAGCTTAGACTCATAATGAGGTGGAAATTAGCTTTAGAAGCATCTCAAACATACCTGAAAAAGAAATGGGAGTGACTCACACATGTCCCTCCATGGGAGGTGATTACAGAGCAGGGCACAGCCTTGGGCTTGAGTAGAGACCTGGCAGCTGGGCAGGGACACCAGGGGAGTGAGCAGAACCAGTCAAGGGATGGGGAGAGAGGACCTGACTCAGTGTCCCAGCCACCCTCCTCACCCTACAGGTGATGTCCCCATCCAGCAGAGAATGTGACCCTGCCTGGGGAGCGTGGGCAGGGCCCACACAGCCAGTGGCCTTCTGTGCTGGAAGCTGAATTTGGGGCTTGACACATGAGAAAATTCCTCCCTCTGAGGGTGGGTAGGCCCTGGCACAGGGTGCCTAGAGAAGCTCTGGCTGCTCCATCCCTGAAGTGTCCAAGGTCGGGTTGGACAGGGCTGGGAGCAGCCCGGGACAGTGGGAGGTGTCCCTGCCATGGCAGGGGGTGGAACTGGATGAGCTTTAAGGTCTCTTCCAACCCAAAGCATTCTGTGATTCCATGAAAATGAGATTTCAGGTGACTGTCAGCCACCAGGAGGTGGCTGCAGGAGGCAAAGACCAATCTGCCCATGAGAGGAGATCTCTGCAGGTTCTCTGCCATTTCTGTCTGAACGCATCCTGGCGTGTCAGAAACTGGGAGAAAACAGTTCTGCAGTGCAGCCCCCCTTGACAAGGCAGTTCCTTTACCCTGCAAACTGCAGCTAGCAAGGGCCAGGAGCCAAGAGCAACGCCGATCATGAGGTGTCAGGAAATGTTTGCCATGACTTCATCCTTAAAATAACCCCTGCAGACATTTTGCTCAGCAAAGAAAGGTCCTACCCAACCCCTTGGTGCACAAAGGAGCACAGACCCCCGAGGAAGAATGATGGGTCTGACAATGAATTCCTACAAAATGATAACCAAACTCCAGATGGCCAACAGGGAATGGAGTGGGGCCACTACTGAGCCCAAGGGAGAGTCTTTGTCCTCTGCCACCACTGCTTTGATTGCTCAGCCAGACTGAAAGCTTGGGAGAGCTTTGAGGCATGCAGGCAAGTGGGGTTCTTCCCTCCAGCTGGCTAAAAGAAAATAATAGATCCTTGGAAGCAAATAGACCTCTCTGTGTCTTAATAGGAAAGTGATGTGTGTGGTGCTTGTGCAAGCGAGACACAACTCAGAGCTCTGTTATGGAAATTTTCCTCTGTGACAAATATGTTATGAATGACTTGTCTTGAAAACATGCCAGCATGTAGGTGCTGCTATCACAACATTCAGTGACTTTAACTTACTGTGAGCGTTCCTGTGATAAATCATGGAAAACCTTGCTTGGGCTATCTTTAGTCACTGCACTGTTTCACTCTCACAAGTCACTCACGGCTCTAAAAATACAGTTTATATCATTGGATTCCTGGGATTCCTTCAGTTCTTACATTCTGATTTAAGTGGCATTAAAGCTGGGCTGTGCAGTCCCAGGCTGCAGGCTGATGTTTCACTGTGGATTAGATATCACCTGGGTTCAATACAGGGTTTGCAATATTTATTTGATTTGGATCCAAAGCCAGTTTGAAAAACCTTCCTGTAGATACACCTCTTACCTGGCTGTGTGGAACAGGGGTTAGATTTTGCCTGGGACTAGATAGTAATTTAATAACCATTCCAATATAGAATTAAACTAAAACACATGCTCACCACAAGAACCGACTTGATACTGTGGGGTTTCTCCTCAAAACCTGGAGGTGTCTGGTCTCTCCTGGCCTCTGCACTGTGATCTTGTGTTGACTTCTAGGTCACACATCTCTCTCTCTTTTCTTTTGGTTTCACTTACATGTCTTTCATAGTAGTTATTGACCCAGAAACACCAAGAACAAGAAAGTCTTGACCTCCCACCAGCCTCTCTGGATTTGATTACTAGCTCACCAGTGATGGATAGCCTGAGCAGAATTTAATGCTTTCTAATTTTCCTTGATAGGGTCTACGAAGCACGTTACTTTTTTTTTTTATCCCAACTGGCAGCTCAACAAAGCCCAGCAATATAAAGCTTCATTTGTGTAATAAACTGTTGTACAATCTACTACTTATGAACACAGGCCCTGAAAATGTGCAACCTTTCTGCACATTACATTAAACACAAACCAGATGGGCACTGGAAAATCCTCCCTTTTGTTGCAGTGGGCTGAAGGGGCTGGTGGTCAGAAGGTCTGTTTCACTACACAAATAAACTGAAGAGTTTAACTACATTATTCTCCAAAATCAGCAATGGCAAACCTGTGTGGAAACATTATGAGCAGTTTGCAAACCCACTGCTGGAGTGGTGTAGGCACAGGGGAGCCCTTCATGTCTCCCATCTGCAGTAGGCAGCCCGTGCCTGGCACCCAGAGCCTTCACCTGCAGCCAGAGCTGGCACCCAGACTGGGAGCCACATGGGGCAAAGGGGTGAAATCAGTCTCTTCTTGAAAGGGGTGAAATCAGTCTCTTCTTGAAAGGGGTGAAATCAGTCTCTTCTTGAAAGGTTGCCTGGGTCAGAGCTGGGCATTTAAACTCTGATAATCACTACAGAGAAATGGAGCCCTCCAGAGTGGGCTGAGCTCCTAGTGAGCAGTTTCTGATGGAGAGAAACCTCATCAGATCAGACAGGATGTCTCACAGTTCCACAGGTCCATGAGTGAAATCCATCTCAGTCTCACAGTCCCAGGACAGGGAACAAGGGAATTTGCTGTCTCTGGGCTGTACCAAAGCACACCTCACTGTCCCCTTTGAGCACACCCACTGAGACACTTCTGGAGGAGCTGCTTTACAGAGCCCCTGCATGTCCTCTGGCCCCTTTCCTTGTGACTGCAAATGTCATCACAGAATTGTTTCTGAAATCCATCTGGCCAGACTGGCACAGGGAGGGACACGTGGCCAAAGCCACACACAGAGCCTGCACCCTCACTGCCTTCCCACTGCCAGGAGGTGTGCAGGGAAATCATCATCACGGAATGATGGTAAAGACAAGATGAAGACAGTTTTGATGCAAGACAAGAGAAATGTTCTACTGCTGTTGCCAGGACACAGCACCCCAGGTAAAGAACAGGGGTGCAGCACAACGGCATGGCATGGGGTGAGATGGGATGTGGGGTTCTGGGATGCCATGAAAGCTGCTACCAGCTGAAGAAATTATCCTGGCTTGGGCCTGGAGATACGCTGGGCAGGCAGAGGTCAGAATTCCTGCTTGTCATAGAGGGAACAATCCCCATTTTCCAGGACTCATGCACGCAGTCCTGGGATTTTGTAGGCCCTGCCAAATGGGCTTTCTGCTTGCTCAAAGGTGATTTATTTTTACAAATTTAAATGAAATCCCCTCTGCCATTTTTGAATAATACTAGAGTTAAAAAGACTATTTTCCTATTTAAGAATATTCTAGCTAGACTGTTTTCATTAAATCAAAGTGAAGTCAAATAAAGACGGCGGTTTGAAAGTTCAGGCTTGGGCAGGAGCTGGTCCTCACTGAGGAGCTGTGCCCCTGACAGATGGCTGTCTGTCTGTCTGTCTGGCACAGAGCACTAGCCCAGGGGTGGACAGAGCAGGGAACAAAGGGAAGGTCCTGCCTGGCTGAGGTGAGCACACCTGAACCCTTGAGAGGGATGCAGCAGGGCAGGAGGAGCAGGGGGGTGACACACCTTGCACTTGCTTCTCCTTACCCTGCCCTGGAAGAGTTCTAAAGACAACAGTTGGAAGCCTCTTCCATTTCACCCAAGTCATGCCCAGGCATTGTGTCCTCCAGTGGCATCATGGTGCATGGGGGGTCCCTGCTGTCCCCTCTGTGTGTGGGATGAAGGTGGGAGTGCTGGACACACCCGTGGGGGTGCCCTTCATCAGGGTGGGCTCTGAGGAGACACTCATGCCTTGTTTATTTTCCCCAAGTCACTCCCAGCTACTGACCCCCACCAAGGGATGGGCAGAAGGTCCTTGTGACACCCCCACAAGTGGCACTGAGGGGGAGGGACTGGAAGGCTCTGTCCTTGGCAGGGACAAACCTGCTTTGAGCTCTGTGGAGGGCAGCCTGGGCGGCTGTGGGATGTCCCCTTCCCTCTTCACCCCCAGCTCATCAGGCTGCTCCACCGGCCCCGCGGGAGCTGTCACACCACGGAATGTGACATCAAAGGCAGGCCCGGGTGCCACACGACGTGTGTGACACTTGGCAGGCGTGCCAGCTCCCGAGATGATGTGAGATGAAGGGAGCCGGCTGTTCCCTCGTGGGGACGGCAGGAAGAGCCGAGCCCCGGGCTGGCTGAACGTGCTCAAGGAAGGGAAAGGGAGCAGAGCAAAGCCCTGGAGGGGTGCCCACACTGTGGGGGGCTCTTCTCACTTAGACAGGGCAAACAGCCCAGTGTGGAGGGGCTGCAGGGGGGCACCATGTCCTGGTGGGCCACCAAGCCTGTGACACGGGGCCAGCTGCCAGGCAGGTGCTGGCACTGCTGCAGGGCTTACCTGCACATCTGCAGGTTGTCCTGAGAGCCTGTGGGCACCTGGAGATGTTTCTTTCTTTTCTTTCCCATAACAAAAAAAATGTGTGGAAAATGGATACAAAAAAATAAGGGTGTGAAAGCTGCAGAGAAAATACGATTTTCTTTTATGTCTCTGAAGAGTTTGTCTCTTTTACAAGTTGTTCCTGCATTATCTTAGGTACACTTTGATATCTGGGGCTGTAGGGAAGAGTCCTCTGGTGTGACTGAGTCTGACTCTCTGTGTTTTACTCCAGCCTGACACCAGTACATTGCCGTGATGACATCATTTGGATTATTTCTGATTTATAGCGATTGAGAAAAATTGGGTCCCGCACAATAATGCAAACAATCAAAGACACAAAGCAAAAATAGTGCCTTTGGGCTGCACTTTCACACTGCATGATGTTTTGAGGACTTAATGTTGAAAGCCTTAGAGTGCACAAAAGGAATTTTCTTCATTTCATATATTATACAGTTGCATGAAAGAAATGGCAAACAACTCCTCAGGCTAAGCATGCTTTGCACAGGCTCAGTTGTGGGGTTTTTCTGTCCATCAGCTTTCTACTGACAGATCTCCACTGAAACTCAGAGCAGGATCTGCCATGGTGGCCTGTGACCCCACAAATGATCCTTGCAGAGGCCTGGGCCAAATTCTGCTCTCTGTTACCCAAATCTGGAACAATTTTGGTGAAGAGCAGGTTTTTTGGAGCATCCAGTACTCGGTGAGAGCAGAGCAGTCTATTGGGGCCTTGGCAAACCAAATACCCTTCCCATTTCTTCTCCACTGATCAGCTTCACACCACCCTAATTCCCCAGAGATTCCATTGGTGTGATCAGAACACCAATCTCTTCCTAAGAGGTTGAAATCCCACATTTCAGCCAAAATCACACCAAACACTTGGATCACAAAGAACACGCCTCAGAGGTGGCAACAGCATTTAAGTCTGTCCCAGAAATACTGAGATCAGGCCCCAGTTCCATAAAATCTTAAATTTGTGCCATCTGACAGCAAAATTTCTCACTTGGTGAGAAATTGATGTTCTGGGATTTTTAGTATGTTGTGGATGGCAGCAGGATGGAGGGCATAGGGTGTCATCCTGGGCTGCTTCTTCATGCTGCTTCTTCCTCCTTCTCCATGGGTTTGGGTGGCATTTTGGAATTGGGCAGAAAAGTCCCCATTGGGGCTCTGTGGGATCAGTTATTGGGTTAAAAGGGGAAATAATCCAGGTGTCAGCTCTTAATTGGATGGTCAGTTGGGGGGCCAAGAGATTGTTGGCCATTTTGTGCCTTCCAATGAAAAGCTGCAGAACTCACAGCAATGAGGCTGTTTCACTGATAAGAAATAATAAACACCTGAGTCCAAATATGAACTACTGTCTCAAGTGCCTTCAATCCAGACCCAGAGAAACCAATGGCTGGTACCCCCACAGCTGACAGCCTCATTTCTTTTTAACAAGAGATGCCAACCCAGCCCAGACCCCACCTCCATGCTCGTTCTTGCCGCCTCCAGGTGAGGAACTCACCGTTCTTCCTCTCGGCGAAGGGCGGGGGCTGGAGCTTGGTGCCATCCCTCACGTCGCTGGCCGGTTTTTCCTTGGCTGCCTTTTCCTCCTCATTGCCAGCCGGCGCAGTTCTGTGCTCCGAGCGCTCCTGTTTGGTCACACCATTCATCACCGGGCCTGCAGGGGCCACGCCAGATTCTGGCTGCTCCACTTTGGGGGGTCAGGGAGAGGAGCAGGCGCCAAATGGCCTCTGGAAGAGAAGAGGAACGGGTAAGGACAGGTTCCCAAAGCAGTCTGGGAAACAGAATGAGTGAAGGATGGCATTTGTGAAGTGATCAGGCCACAAACAACTAATTACTGGCAGTTTGCATAGGAAAACCAAAGGATTCCTTATTGCCTGCTTGATTCGCCTTGTCTGCTGGACACCTGGCTGCTTTTTGGGATGAATTTCCACCCATTGGCAGAGAATATTTGGAGAAAGTTTGTCCTTAAAACACACAGCCCTGGGGAGCCCCCACGAGAGAGCTCTTGAACTGTGAGAGATCCCCGAATGAGAACAATCTTCCTTTATATGACTCTGGTTTGCTGAGAAAACTGGAATAAATGACAGGAATAATTCTACACAACCCAGAGGAGGCTGCTAATTATGTGATACAGCCAGCAAATGAAAAGAGCTACCATCAGTCAGCTTTTACACCAGGAGGTGTACAAACACCCTTCAAAGTATGTGCAAAACCTCTGACATCAAACTTATGATTAGCACCCACCAGAGCTAAAGGCTTCATGAAGAATTCAACCACATTAGGTATAAAATGCTGAGAGTTTTTGAAGGATGGAGGAGTTGGTTTTTTGCCACACTGTTCTACTCCAAGGTTTATGTGGGGTTTGTGGTCAAAATACATCACAAAAACTCTTTAAAAATTCTGCAAATTCGGGTTGTGCTTCTGCAGATCTTTGGGCAGGTGACACTCCCATCTCACCAGAAAGATGGGTGCAGAGGATTCAGCTTACACCAAACATGTTTGTGGGATGCAGGCAGATGGCCCAGGAGGGGCTGTGATACCGAGCACATCACAGGAAAGCTGCAGGGACCATTTCAAGAGAGCATTGTCTGAAAAATCTCCAGATGCTGAGTGAAAGTGAATGCCTCTAAGAATCAGCACCAGCTCCTAATGAGTCCCATCAGGAAAGAGCTGAGGAGAGCTAAAAAAGGTCATTTGTAGAGAACGAGAATAGAAAAGTGTAAGATTGATTCAGTGATAAAATCTGATTTAATACAAAAAAAGTTACCAATTTACTGTATAAGGAAGTAGGAGCCGTGCATTGCACACGATACCATCTCCTCCACACTGTGAGCCAGGACCCTCACACCCCTCTCCCCACCCTGCACCAGCAGGGAATTTGCCATCTGCTTTCTCATCCACCTCGCTGTCAGCCCCACCTGCCGCAGCTTTTCCTGTCCCAGCTGCTGCAGCTCAGCCCTGTGTCCGTCTGTCCTGCCTCACACCGAGTTTCACTGCTGGCACCTTTCACACAGGGTGCCCGTGGGGTGGCTGCGCTGCCCGGGAAGGAGATCCTGGGGTGCCCTTGTCACTTTATCCCTTAGCAGGGACCCCAAAGCTGTGCCCAGTGCACCCCTGGGACAGGCTGGGTCTGTAGGCAGGGCTCAGAAACACAATGCAGACCCAGCCCTTGCCCCCAGCCCTTCCCCTTGGCCATGTGCTCCTCATCACCCTCCTCACTGTGGCCCTTTCCTCACCTCCTGAGCCCAAGGATTCTTGCCAAAGCCTGGCGTGCTGCCACTGCCCATGCCAACAGCCCTGCAGGCCCCCAGACAGGCCAGGCTGCATCCTTGAAGAGACAATTCCATCTGCCACGTCTGCTTCAGCATTTCAGCTGCCCTGAGCAGCTCGAGGTCTCCTTTGCAGTGGTGTGAGTGCTGTGCCGTGCCCCCACGTCCCCGCTGTGATGGTCCACCCACTGCTGCTGCAGGGCTGCAGACCCTCTGTGACACGAGCAGCGTGAGCCCCTACACTCTTTATTTAATTCATGACTGGCGTGGAACGTTCAATAAGTGTTTACATTGCTGTTCTAAAAGGAACTTTTTTTTTTTTAACTTCTTGAAGTTGCTGATACGATGCATCTTTCCAGTGGGAACGGAGGGTGATGACAGGACAATCCAGCAAACTGCATCTGCTTACAAAAATGAGACTTTGTTCAACCCAACACTAAATCTTTGATAAATTAGTCAGGGCTTTGGTGACGTACATGTTGAACCAATATGACAGTTTTATATGGATTATGATTATTAATGTTTTTCAAAAATAGAGAGCGTGAGCCAGACATCCAGTGTCGAAGCTTCAAGACCACCAGCCGAGGCAAAAGTCTTTCAGGAAGGCTTCTTGCAGGCTCTGTGCACAATCTCCTTTTGCACTCGGAGCATATGCAACATTTTAATTTGCAGTGAGTGTGCCGGGGTCCCTCTGTCTGAGCCAGGAGGTCACGCTGTGACCCCGCAGACACAGGCTTCACAGCACACTCAGGCACCACTGGCTCAGTGGTGCTTTTTTTTTTTTTTTTCTGGAGTGAAATTTGGCCTCAAAACATTCCACATTGTTCCCTCGTTTAGGCTGAACTGATTGTATTTACAAAGCTGAGACACAGTTTTGAGCCTCAGAGCACATCTCCCATCAACCACTGCTGCCAACACATCAACTGCAAGGCTGTGCACAGCACAGGTCATGTTCCATTCTCTCCCTGCCTGTAAATTTGAAATTCATCAAGCTGGACTATCATGGTGCATCATGGGCTCTCCTTTCAGACTCTGGAGATCCTCTGGAGGACATGCCTGGTTTGGAAGGAGCAGCCTCCTTGCTTCCTGCCTGGGGAGCAGTGCAGCATGGATGAGGTTCAGACTCAAGAGACACAGCCTCGAGCTGCACCAAGGGAAATACAGGCTGGAAAAGAGGAAAAAGTGTTTTCCAGAAAGGGGGATAAAGTTCTGGAATGGCTGCCCGGGGAGGTGGTGCAGTCACCATCCCTGGGTGTGTTTAACAAAGCCTGGATGTGGCACTGGGTGCCAGGGTTCAGTTGAGGTGTTGGGGCTGGGTTGGACTCGATGATCTTGAAGGTCTCTCCCAACCCAGTGATTCTGTGAATTCTGTGAATTATTCTGTGAATTCTGTGAATTCTGTGACTTGCTTCCCCCTTGCTCACCAAGGACGTGGTTGATTCTGCCAAACTGGTGAAGTTTAACCAAGACAAGACCAGGCTGCACTGGGGTGGGGCAGTGCTGGATGGAGGGACAGGCTGGGGAAGGACAGGCTGGAGAGCAGCCGTGGAAAGGGACCTGGGAGTGCTGGTCCTCACCCAGCTGGGTCTGAGCCAGGAGGGACATTCCTGTCCTGGGGGCACCAGGGCCAGCCAGGGGAGGGAGGGGATTGTATTGTCCCCCTCTGCCCTGGGCTGGGGCGGCCTCACCTCGAGTGCTGGGGCAGTTTTGGGTGCCAGAATCCAAGAAGGACTTAAAGCCTTAGGAGAGCAGCTGAATGAGGGACATGAAGGTGATGAAGGGCCTTGACGGCCACACGAGCAGTGCCTGAGGGCAGTTGGGTTTTCCAGCTGGAGCAGAGAACACTGAGATCAGACCTCCCTGGGGGCTGCAGCTCTGATCTCTGCAGGGACAGGGACAGGACACAAGGGAATGGCACCCTTGGATGCTGCCTACCCCCCATCCCTCCCTCCTGAGCAGGAAATGGAGCAGCACAGATGGACAGGCTGCTCCTCAACCCTCAAAATGCCCCCCCATGTCCCCTTACCCTGTTCCCTGTCCCCCTTACCCTGTCTCCTGTCCCCCTTGCCCTGTTCCATGTTCCCTTACCCTGTTCCCTGTCCCCCTTGCCCTGTCTCCTGTCCCCCTTGCCCTGTTCCATGTTCCCTTACCCTGTTCCCTGTCCCCCTTGCCCTGTCTCCTGTCCCCCTTGCCCTGTTCCATGTTCCCTTACCCTGTTCCCTGTCCCCCTTGCCCTGTTCCATGTTCCCTTACCCTGTTCCCTGTCCCCCTTGCCCTGTCTCCTGTCCCCCTTACCCTGTTCCATGTCCCCTTGCCCTGTTCCATGTCCCCAGTCAGCCAGTGCAGTGCCCACAGACACCACAGACTGTTTGGAGCCTGTCCTGCTAGGGCAGATAATTGGATAATTCTAAAATATTTTTTATTTTTTAACGTTTTTAACTTTTTCCTAAGGAAAAATGAACTGAACCATTGAAATGAAAAATTATTTTTAGAAGTGGGGGAAAACTTTATCTCCCTGAGAAACAATTTTGGCTTCAGCAGCCCATCTTCCAGAAAACTAATTTTTTGGCTGGAAAACTCCTAAACTGAAAAATTCACTGTTCAGGTCTTAGCAATCCCCTTCATACCTCAGGTCTCCACGTGTCAAGCAAGTTCCTGGATCACATTTTTTTCTAAGTTTCCAGCAGTGAGCCTCCTGCCAAGGTCATACCAGAGGTAATACCAATTTCTGTAGCAGAAATACCAGAGGTAGGATCTGCCACTCCCTGGAGCTAAACCAACATCTCTTGAGCCCTCCTCTGGGATCTAACACAGGGACAGACACTGCTTCCTCTGCTCAGTGCCACTGCTGTCCCACAAAAGCTCCTTAGAAACCCCAAAAGGAAAGGAAAACAGGAGATGGAGCATCGACAGCAGCTGGACCTGAGGCATCTGTGCAGGACTGATAGCCCTGGCTGCTGCCTGTGCAGGATTGGACACAACACCTTGAGGTGCACTTGGCTTCTGACATTAGAAACATCTTCAGGAATGACACTTTGATGAGGCTGGGTCCTGCTTGGGCTATGGTGGTGCAGCTTTGATGGTCTGCACTGTTCTTCCCTGCCCAGCATCTGAGCCTCACCTTCACCTTCTCACCTTTCCCCCGTGTCTCTCCTGCGTGCACCAAGGTGGGAATGGGCACAGCTTGCCCTCACTCATACCTGAGCCACCAAATCTGCCCCTGTTTTGCTGTTTGCAAAGTTTGTTTTTACTTCTGCTGCAAGTAAATACATTTGGCTTTAATGCATCTGCAGTGCCTCTTAAGCAACTGTGACCCGCCATAAAACTTTAAATACACAAAGAGAAAAACCAGGAGAGGGATGTCCAGAGATGCAGCTCAGCCTTATCAAATTCTTCACGTGTTTGTTGTGGTGTGTTTGTATTCCTGGGCTCCTGCTTGCGGGAATGTGGCTGATAAAACCATCTCACTAAACATGGACTTGGTGTGTTTCGGCTGCTGTTTACAGTGCTCAGGCAGCAAGAGGAGCTCTGGATTCCTGGGGGCAAGCACCCCGTGAACATTTGCACTGGCTTGTTGCAAATGCTGATCAAGTCCTGCTGTGCACAGGCTCTGCAGGAATCCTGTCTAGTCCTCCTGAGAGCCGTGTCAGGTTTGGCAAGGCACAAGGCAGCTCTGACCACTTGCCCCTACACCCAGAACAAGAGGTCTTTTCTCCTCTGAGACCTCCCTGGGCTGCCAGGCCACGCACCACTGCCATTATCTCATGGTTTGCCTCGCAGACCGTGTCCCTGCGGGATGATTCCCCTCCCTGAACCCCCTGCTCCTCCTCAGGGATGCAGAAAGGCCCATCCCGTGAGGCCATGGAGCCTGCAGGCCATTTCCCACAGATCTGCACATTCCTCCCATGCCCTGGAGAAGTGACCTGCTCACACTTCAGCTCCAGAGAGGAGCTGCAGGGCAGGGGGGGTGTGGATGCCACGGCCTGAGCAGAAAGTGAGAAAACGGGCTTTGCTTTCTCTTTGTTTTCTCCCAGTGGGCTTGTGAGACTTGGTAGGGAGCTGTAGAGAAACGATGGTAACTTGGTTAGTAAAACAACCTGCGGGTGGTGTTTTCCTACTCTGTTTTCCTGTTCTTCTCAAGGACTGCTTGTGAGAAAGGTGTTTTTGTTAATTAGCCAATCGAGTAGAATGTGTCGAATCTGTCTATAAAAGAGAGGATTTTCCTATTACACCTTCCTCCTGCAAACCAGCCTTTGAGTGAGTTCGTGTCATTTCTGGCTCAACAGTGACATTGGAGCACCTGGATCCACTGGGCTTTCCCAGTGAACAGGAAACCAACCAAGGAAACCTTCCACCAGCCTGGATCCCCCTTGTAGGAGCGACGGGGGTGGGACGGTCGGGACAGAGGGAGATGAGAGATCTCTGAAGCCAGGTCTGGGAACTTGGGGTTCATTGCCAAGGGCCTGGGTGGAGGGCTCCTGCTGGGAGCTGCCAGGCACAGCTCGGAGCTGGCCCCAAAGAGGGAGAGAGAGGTAAAGAGAGTGGGAAAGGGAAAGAAGGCAAGAGCGTGGTAAAGAGGATGAGAGTGCGAGGTTCCCCTTACAATACAATAAATCCTTTTTTGTGTTGAACATTCTAATTGTCACTAACCAATGTAATACAAGATACAAATCCTACAGCATTGACATACAGCCTATAAGAATCATTACATGACCATACTGTGTTACATTTTAAACCCTAAAAACTGCTCTTTGGGCCCCTTCTGCCGAGCTGGCAGGGTCTGCTCTGACCCTTGGACCTGTCTGAAGCAGAGGGTATTGTTTCATCACAAGGAGGTTACCTTCAGCCAGCCATACCATTGTTTCCCAGTTGTTCAGTAACTAAGGTATCTCAAAGCTTGCTTTCATTTCAGTTTCATTTATAGCTTCCATCTTCTCAAAGTCTTTTCCCAGAAAATCATATTTATAAGGATTTCCTGTTTCATCTTTCCCAACACCCAACACTGACAACTTATTCTTGTGCAACCCCTCCGTGGGGCAGGGCCAAGACCCAGCCAGCAGAGCTGTGAGAACCAGAAAATCTTCACTGGAGGCAAACCCAGCCTTTGGTCACAGTGTGACCCCCATGCTCAGCGGGGTTTGCCAGCTCTTTGCACCCCCAGGCCTTTTAGGATAGGATCTCCTTCCCAGCCTCCAAAGTCTCGGCTTGATGTCTTCTCCAAGCTGCCCACAGGCCGTGGACGGCAGGGAAGAGCCCAGTGATGTTCTGTCTTCATCCAGGACAGCTCCTGGCCCCCAGCCTGGGCTGGGTGGTGAGGGACAAGGGGCTGTTCTCAGGGGAAAAGCTCAGCTCTGGCCTCAGCCCTCTCCCCTTGAGCTGTTTTGAAAAGGAGTGATTTCTACTTCTTCTTTTTTTTTTTTTTTTTTTTTCATAGAAAGAAGTTTTAAGTGGTGGAAAATAGTAGAGGAATAGTGATCAGGAACTCAGTTATTACTCCAGATTCTCCCAAGGCCTACTTAAACATCCAGAACAAAATCAGACTGACAAATTGTGCAGTTCTAAAATAACTGCTCTTCAGGTAAACGACTCAAGAACTGATTCCCTGCTTGTGCATCCGTGCCCATGGCACATCTGCTGGCCCTTCCCAGCACAAGGACTCCCTCCTGCTGCACCGTGAGCATGGGCAGGCTGCTGTGAGCTCTGCAAGGTGATTTATTACGTTCTGGCAGCACCCAGAAATACTGTGGGGAATTCCTGCCACGTACAGCCCTGCAGGTGGGGTTCATGTGATGGAGAGAGAAGACAGAAAATTCTTGGGGAAGAGAGGGCTCTGGGGACACCTTCCGTGCCTGAAGGAGCTCCAGGAGAGCCAGAGAGGGATTTGAGACAAGGGATGGAGAGACAGGACAAGGGGAAATGGCTTTAAGCTGAAGGAGAGTAAATATAGATCTAGAGACAAATATGAGGTAGTGAGAGGCTATTGAGGCCCTGGCACAGGTTGCCCAGAGAAGCTCTGGCTGCCCCTGGATCTCTGGAAATGTCCAAGGCCAGGTTGGACAGGGCTTGGTGTAGTGGTTTTGCATGAGAGGCACTACACCCCTACACCTGGAGCAACCTGGGCTAGTGGAGGTGTCCCTGCCATGGCAGGGGTGGAAATGGATGAGCTTTAAGGCCCCTTCCAACACAAACCATTCTGTGATTATATTATTCTATGATTAGAAGCATTTAAGGATTGCATTTCTTGGGCTACCTGGCATTTGCCACCAGTCCTTAGCCCTGCTCTGGTGCCCAGGGTTATTTCTGTGGTGCTAAAAATACTGTTAGAACTTTACTGGACAACACATGCAGATAGTTGTGAGTTAGATAAAACATTTTATGAATCCGAACCATACTTGTAGTTTTTAAAGTAATCTTAAAATAAACTTAAAAATCTTAAAATAAGCAGTAATGTTCTAAGTATGCTGAAAAGGCTCAAAAAGCAGTTATCAGCCTCAGATTTGTTCTTGCTGCTTGCTCTGTTTGCAGAACTGCTTTCAGGCTAATCTTGTGAATTTCCCAGGTCTGACTCATGAGTGCTGGGGCTGGTGGGGCTTGGATCACACCAGGTCCAGGGTCCTGCACACCTGGCGACAGCCCTGCTCCAGCAGCCTTGGCAGAATGAAGCTTCTGAGAGAAATTGCACTTTTTTTTCCTAAATTATTATTTGATTTAGTTTAACTTCTAAACCCTTTACAATGAGCTGTTTCTGCTGGTGGCAGTGCAACCTGAGCTGCTTACAAAGGACACACCAAGACTGTTTTCAGAGTTTGGCAAAAAAAGTCCAGGGATAAATGGGAGAGACCAAGGCAGAGGTTTGGTGGCATCCTGTGCCAGCCACTGCCACAGCACACCAGGTAAGAACTTCTGATGGGAACCCCCTGAGAGAGACCAGTGCCCAGCCTGTCTGCTTGTGTCCATTGATGACCTTAAATTACACTTTAATGTGGAGAAGATGAAACAGAAAGTGCCCACAGCGGCATGGCAGCTGCAAAGGGAATGAGGAGTGAGAATGTGTCGCTGTCATATTTTTCCTTCTGAGAAGCTGAGAAGCCTCGGAGAGGAAATGTAAACAATAACTGTCTGATAGCTGTGGAATGTGGTCTGGAGATGGTTTACCAACAGGTGCATCTTTGATTAGTCTCACATGAATTGTTTTTGCTTGATGACCAATCATTAGTCCAGCTGTGTCGAGGCCCTGAGCAGTCATGGGTTTTTATTATCATTCTGTTCTTGTCTAGCCTTCTGTCTGTATTCTTTCTCTCTATTCTTTTAGTATAGTTTTAGGATAACATTTTAAATATAATATAATATCACAATATAATAAATCAGCCTTCTGAAGCATGGAGTAAAGATTCTCATCTCTTCCCTTGTCCTGGGATCTGCAAATTCCACAAGAATGTACAGTTCAGATCTGCTCCACAGCACTTTGCTCCAAGCCATTCATTGTCCACCAAGCCCACAGAGGTCAGCAGTGCTGGGAGCAGGGCTTGGACTGCAGGGCACAGCTGGACTGGACCTGTGCTGTGAGAGGATTCCCTCCCCAGTGTCTGTGCTACCATGGATCAGCACTGAGCCCTACACAGTTCTCCAGAGGAGTCCATTTTCTGAAAAATACATTGTTACAACTACCCTCAGCATCCTCTCACGGAAGAATTTCTTCCTAATAGCCAATCTAAACCTACTCTTTGTCAGTTTAAGGTAATTTCTCCTTGTCCTGGCACTCCAGGCCCTTGTAAACAGTCTCCCTTCATCTCCCTTGCAGCTCCTCAGGCATTGAAAGGCCACAATTAGGTCACCCCAAAACTTCTCTTCTCCAGGCCCAACAAGCCCAATAGTCTCAGGCTATTGGGCCTGAGACACCTGTTCTCCCTGCCCCCACAGGACTGTTAGAAGGGAAACTCCTGGGTGCACCCAGCTGAACACCCACTTCACCCCATAAAAGAAGGAAAACGGCACGTGGCGCTGACAGTCCAGCCAGGGGCAAAAGGCTCCAAGCCCAGGGAAGATCTGACTGTGGGCCAGGTGCTCACACAGGAGTGCTCTGACACGACAGAGCAGATCTCAAGGTGCTATGAAAGGAAGCAAGCTCCTCTCTCCATCCCAAAGTCCAAGGCTGCACCAGGAGGAAAGAAAATGTGTGGTTCCTTCAGGCAACCCAGAGCTTGGCATGATAAACCATGGAGCAGTAAAGAGTATCAAGAACTAAAGAACCTCTTTTTTAAAACATGCTTCCAGAGACACAAACAAATGAAACATTCAAGGCCCATTATCCCATGACTTAATTTTTCACTCCAGGATCATTTCTGTCATGTCATGAAATCCCTTCCATTAACTTATCAAGTTCCATCTACAAACAGCCCAGGCTCCTTACCCCTGCTTTCCGGTTTCGGAGGCTGCTCAAGAACAGTGCTCTCCTACTGGCTAGAAATTTTAATATATCCTGCAGCCTAAATTTATCTGCAAAATCACCCAGACTCAAAGCACCAGGCCTGTGACCAAAAAGGGCCATGTTTAGGTAAGTACAGGTGGGGTTACTGCCAGAAGCAAGGCTTGGCATGAACTGGGACTCCAGGTCCAGTTGCAAATCTCTGTTGTATTTGTGGGGTGCCCTGTGGCAGGAAGGAATGATGAATCTGACTCCATGTGCTCAGAAGGATAATTTATTACTTTATGATACTATATTATAGTAAAGAATACTAAACTATACTAAAGAATACAGCAAGGATACAGACAGAAGGCTAAAAAGATAATAATGAAAACTCGTGACTCTTTCCAGAGTCTGACACAGTTTGACCTTGATTGGCCAAAGAGTGAAAATAATTCACACCAGAATCCAATGAAACAATCACCTGTGGGTAAACAATCTCCAAACACATTCCAAAGCAGCAAAACACAGGAGAAGCAAATGAGATAAGAATTGTTTTCCTTTTCTCTGAGGCTTCTCAGCTTCCCAGGAGAAAAATCCTGGGTGAAGGGATTTTCCAGAAAATATGACTGTGACAAAACTGGTGACTTATCCCTCTTATTTCACTGACCGTGAGCCACAGCACCCAAGAAATCATTCCCTGTCTGTGTGGGCAATGAGCAGGGGACAGAGCAAAGTTGCACAGGAGTTACAGATCTCTTCCTTCCTGAGTAGCATTGGTGACAAGAAGAGAAAATAATCACTGTCCCACAGATGTGCAAGGCCAGACACCCAGTACCCAGATTCCTGGTGGAATGTCCTTTCTGGAAGAGCTGAGCCTGGCTGGAAAGGACACGTAGGATGTGGTAAAGTGTCTCCATTACTGGTTTTGCCAGTGTGGGGTGTGGCACAGTGGAAAGTGTCACTGTTACATTTTCTGGAAAAATCCCTTCACCAGAATTTCTCTCCTGGGAAGCTGAGAAGCTTAAGAGAAAAAGGAAAACAATTTTATCTCATTTGCTTCTCCTGCATTTTGCTGCTTTAGAATGTGGTTTGGAGATTGTTTATCCAACAAGGGATTGTTTCATTGGTTCCATGTAAACTATTTTGACTTATTGGCCAATCAAGGGCCAAGCTGTGTCAGACTCTAGAAAAAAAGTCACAAGTTTTCGTTAGTATCTGTCTAGCCTTCTTTCTGTATCCTTTCTGTATTCTTTAGCATAGTTTAATATAGCATTCTTTTATATAATATAGATCGTAAAATAATAAATTCACCTTCAAAAACCATAGAGTCAAATTCATCATTCTTTCCTTCCAACGACAAGAATCCCAGAAAATACAACAGGAGAGCAGGCAGGGAGGAGGAACACGGATCAGGGAAGGACGGAGATTTGTGGCCTGGCTGAGACTCAACGTGCCCACCAAACGCTCCAAGGCTTCGAGGAGCTCTGTGGCCCCACTGCAGGTCCCTGCTGCCAAAGGACATTCCTCAGAGCTACTTGCTAAATAATAGAATCTAAATTTCCGCCTTCTTGTGGCGAAGTTAAAAAAACCAATAACATTAACCAAATTATACCCTGGTCTAAACAAAGGAGGGCCAGGGCTGCCAATTTCACAATTATCCCAAATGGGACTTAATATGACACAGATAAATACTTTCCAATTATCCAATGGAACAAGGCTGCCCTGGGGGAAATGCAGAACAATATATTGCAGGGGCCAGAGAGCCAGGGGATTCAGGAGTCACACTCCACTGCTCTGCTGTGGTCCACACGTGGCAGGGGAGGGAGGCAGCAGGGTGGGAGCCCATCCTCAGCCATCCCCACGTGCTGCTGGTGGCACTGGTTTTCTGGCAGGGGACAAGAGGGTCACTGAGGGTGTTGAAGCTTCTGCTGACAAGGAAGCTGAGGGTGGGCTCAGGGCCAGGGGCTGGCTGCGGGGTGTCAGGGCTGGCACTGCTGCCCTCCCCAGCACGGCTGCAGGACAGGGTGATCTCTGTCCCAGTGCACACAGACCTGAGCAAGCTGCCTGGGGCTGTGGCAGGTGCTGGTGCAGGTGCTCCAGGTGTGATGCTCACCTTGCTGCCCACAGCTTTGGATCAGGGTGGGGTGGCCACAGCAGGAGGGCACACTGGTGCTGCTTGTGTCCAGGCTGCTCTGCCTTGGGCTGCATCCTCGGATGGCTCTTAGCAGAGTGTGCTGTCCTGTACTTTGGCCCTCACTAATGCAGCATCACTTGCAGCATTTTGTCTTCAAATATTGTAATTTAGTCCTTCACCACCTCAGGCTGGCTGAACTATAAAATCTGAGCTGGTCTGTGAGGGAACTGTGGGTTGCTGTGCTCTGCACACGGGTGTGAGTGCATGGGAGCACAGAGCTGAGCTGTTCCCCAGGAAGCTGTGTCCCCACCACGGGCAGGCTGAGCCCTGGGGAGGAGAGCAGAGCTGAGAGGGCACCTCAGTGCTCTGTGGTGCTCCAGGGGGGCTGAGACCCTTCCCCTCCCTGCCATCCCTTTGCCCATCCTGAAGGGCTCAGTGACCTCCCTGCAGCCTCAAGCTCCAGGTTTGTCTTCCCCCAAAGCTCCCACTCACCTTGCAGGGAGCCGAGGTGCTGAGTGCTGCAAGCACTGGCACTATGGCATAGGGAAGGATGTGGACAGTGCTCACCTCAGAAAGTCACAGGGGTGATTTTCTGATTCATATCAGACCCAGAACCAATGTTTTTGAATTACACACAGGCTTGTTGTTTTGGCAGAGTAACCAAAAGCAGATGCTGCATGGAGCAGCCAGTGAGAAGTGTCAGGATTCCCCGTGGGTGCTCAGAGCCCAGCCACACAAACAACTGGCTGAGGAGGGATTTCCTTCCTGCCTGAAGCACCCTGCAGCCTGGCCCTCTCCTGTGCCCTCTTTGAGGGTCCCTCTGCCCCTTTGTTCAGCACATCCTGCATCCTCTCTGCCCGCCTTCCCACCAGGGGCTCCCAAGGGCAGAGGGGGACACAAGGTGTGCTCAGTTGTCATTTGCTGCCAAACCACCCATTTTCTCCCCCAGGCCCCTGTCTCCTCCCTGGCAGCAGCTACCTGCCTTTCAGAGGTGAGCTGAGCCCAGCACTGTCCCACGATCATTTTGCAAACCCCCCTGTCTGTCTGTCTGTCTGTCTGCCAGGGGATGCCCTGCAAAGCAGCTCCAGGTCCTCTTTTGCTGCCATCAGCTCCAGGGGTGTGCGCATGGCTCGTCCCACTCCCTGTGCAGCTGAACCCCCTTAACCAGCTGAGAACCTCTACAGGAAAATCTGTCATCCCAACCCCCCCCGTGCCAGTTCTGCACCAGCTCAGAGCACCCACAGCCCCTTCCAAGCACATGGACAGCTGCTGAGTGAGGGACAGGGAGGCACAACCTTCCCAAATGTCCCTGTCACCTTCCTGTGTGGCCTTTCTTTCCCTGGGACAATCTGCTTGTCACTGCAGGGCAAAGCCAGGCTGGTGCAGATGGGCTTTTCCTGTGTCCTGACCTCACCCCAGCTCCTGGCTGCAGAGGGTTCGGCTGTTCTCCTGAGGCCCAGGGTCCTGGGACAGGTACAGAAGTGCTGAGGGCTGGGACTGTCTTGGGGGACTCTCTTGCCTTATTTAGTGCCTCCCAAAAATCATGCCTGTCCTGCTCAGGGCAAGTTTCTCCCTGCCAGCAGTGGAGCTGGGGTTGGATGCAGAGAACTGAAGAGTGAGCAGGGCTGAGAGGACCACATGATCCTCTGCAACATCCCAAATTTTTGTGAACCAGAACCCGTGATGGAGCTTTGAAGTCCCCAGCCTCTAGGTCATGTTGTCAGGGATTTCTGTGATCCCTGATCTTGGGTGAGACCCACACAGGGCTCCTGACCCCGAGGAACTCAGCAATGTGCTGCAGAGTGAAGCAGGACACTGAAAAGACAAGAAAGAAGAAGGCAATAAAGAAAAGAGATGAATCCATCCCCCTGGTCACCACCTCACACAGTCCCTCAGCTGGAGGAGAAGGCAGACACCCTTTCCTGATGCAGGCTGAACCTCTGCCTCCAAGGATGCTGCTCTGTGTGGCTGCCACCTGCACCTGGCCCCAGGTGTGCCAGAGCCACCTGTGCTGGAGCAGGAGCTGTGAGCAGCCTCTGTGCCACCCCAAGGGGGTTTTGCACCAGAACTAGGGACAGATATTGAGGGATGAGCCCAGGGCTGCTCAGTGGAAACTCCATTGATTACTCTGTGCTGTACCTTCCCGACATCATGAACACCTCAGCCCCTGGGGAAAATCTGGGTTCTATCAGCTCTTATAAGCAAGTGTTTCGAAAGGTTTACAGAAAAGTAAAGTAAACAGAGCTCTGAGTAACAAAAGAGCCCCGTTTATGCATTCTTTGATTCACTGTAAAGGATGGTGTAAACTGACTTTTTAACCAAGCATTAGGCAAGATTTGGGCCCCCGCCATTATATAATAAACAGTGACATGGCTATATTAAAATATTTACTTAATGCACTGAAGTGACTTATAGTATGAGTGGCTACTCAATAGGATGGCCTAAGTGTTAAGGCGTCAGGTGCCATCGCCTGTATAAATATTCTGTGTGCACTTGTTTATAGGAAAACCCCATCTGGATTTGGCTAAAACAGCAGACACCCTGCTGACCCCAGTTTTTGCTATTGGAAAATATAACACAAGTGTTCACTCATCTAGAATAACAGCGGTGGTTAAGTGCCATCTGACAGACAGAAGGGTATTGGCTTTTCTCAATAGACAGCAGGCTGGGTGCTGTGAAGGGCTTCACAGCAGCAGCTCCCCAAGATTTACAGCATCCTGTGCACCAGCAGTGAAGGCTCTGCCTGCCTGCTCCCAGCCCTGGGCAGACAGGGGACACTGGGATGTCTAGGTGTGCACAAAAAGGCTCAGACACCCCCAAACCGTGCTGAAACACCAAGGTGGGCTGTGCCACTCTGTGAGCTGACAAAGGGGCACGGCTCCTTCTCTCTCCAGCTGGCTGCTCTGACATGTGAATCAGCTCCTGCCCAGCTGTGGTGGCCCCCTGGCTGTGTGTCCCTGCTTCAGGAACAGTTTGGTGCCCTAAAGCCTGTGCTGGAGCAGCCGTGTGCCCACAGCCTGGTGCCACCTCCTCAGCTGGCACCGGGGAGCCTGGGGCTCTGCCAGGGGTTTTGTTAGGTCCTGGCTGGCAGGCAGGGAGTAAAGAGACATGGGAATTCCCTCACAGGACGGGATGAAGAGGTGCCTACCCCCAGCTCCTGGCTCCCCCAGCTTCTCTCCCCACATGAGGCAAGCTCTGCTCTGTACCAAGGAAGAGTTGCTGCTCCTTCCATTACACATGGACACAGGCATAGCCAAAACTGCTCATGCCATGTGCCAGCTCCTACATCCAGCTCCTGCTCATGCCATGTGCCAATTCCTTCTGAGTTCAGCTTTTTTTGAAGTGAATGATAATGATATGAATTACATTGGTTTTCCAGGTAAGGACCTGCTACAACAGCTCCACCATTCTTCTCTTTCCCACATAAGATCATCTCTGACAAAGGCAAGAACTGCATTTTTTTTTTCTCAAATGCACCTTTTTCTCTCAGCCAACCCACAACCAAATACCTACAAATAGGCTTGGCATCTTTCTCCTACTCTTTTTAGAAGGCGGGTCCAGCTTGGAGGACAAAGGTTCCTCCCCACGGGGTGGTGGGGCACTGAACAGGCTGCCCAGGGCAGTGGCCACAGCACAGAACCTGCCAGAGCTGAAGGAGTGTCTGCACAATGCTCCCAGGGACAGGGTGGGGCTTTGGGGTGTCCTGTGCAGGGCCAGCAGCAGAGCAGTGTGTGCCCTGGAGGCTTGGCTGCTGTGGGCAGTGGTCTGGGAGCCCTGCAGGGACACTCCCCAGAGCCCTGCAGGGACAGTCCCCAGAGCTCTGCAGGGACAGTTGCAGGAGCTGTGCAGGGACAGTCCCCAGAGCTCTGCAGAGACAGTCCCCAGAGCTCTGCAGGGACAATCCCCAGAGTCCTGCAGGGACACTCCCCAAAGCTCTGCAGGGACAGTCCCCAAAGCTCTGCAGGGACAGTCCCCAGAGCTCTGCAGGGACAGTTGCAGGAGCTGTGCAGGGACAGTCCCCAGAGCTGTGCAGAGACAGTCCCCAAAGCTCTGCAGGGACAATCCCCAGAGTCCTGCAGGGACACTCCCCAAAGCTCTGCAGGGACAGTCCCCAGAGCTGTGCAGAGACAGTCCCCAAAGCTCTGCAGGGACAATCCCCAGAGTCCTGCAGGGACACTCCCCAAAGCTCTGCAGGGACAGTCCCCAGAGTTCTGCAGGGACAATCCCCAGAGCTCTGCAGGGACAGTCCCCAAAGCTCTGCAGGGACAGTCCCCAGAGCTCTGCAGGGACAGTCCCTGGATCTCTCCTCCCCTTGGCTGGGCTGCAGGAGGCAGCAGCTGGCTGGAGAAAGCAACCCCATCCCAGCAGGGCTTGGCACACCCAGGAATCCCCATCCCCTGGGTCCCTGAGACAAGGCCAGGTGTGTCCCACCTGTCCCAGGGGAGCCACCACCAGCACAGGGCTGGATCCTGCCTCTCTCACCCTTCTCCCATTGCTCTGAACCAGTGTGGACATTAACCCTGTGCTGCTGGGAATGTCCTCCCAGCCTGTGGTCAGCCCCTGCAGCAGTGGACACTCCCTGCCAGCTGATGGAAGCCTCTGGGTACCCAGACAGAGCTTGGCTGTCTCCTCCTTCCCCACCACCACCCAGACAGACACTGAGTGGGACTGACCATGCCATTCCTGCTCCCTCCCTTTGCAGCAGCCTTTAGCAATTCCACCCGGCCTTCCTCCTGTCCTCACGCCCTCAAGGGTGCCAACATTTCTGCACATCCAGTTGTTCGAGCTACTGCTTTTCCTTGCCTCTGATACCCAGGCTAGCACGAAGGAAAGGAGACACTTCAGCATTATTCTTGACAAAATCCATGTCAAGGACTTCTCCACCTTCTTCTCCACCTCATTGTGGCCTGCCTGCAAATAGCACATTTGGTTACCTGTTCCAGTATGTCACAGTGTTATTGCCATGACCTGGATTAGCCCTCATATCTGGATCCTTTCTGCTGCCTGGGGACAGAAAATCTTGTTCCTGCCTCATTCTCAGGGAGAGCTGCCAGGAGCTGTGAGATGGCACCAGTTCCTTGAATGATCTAGACAAATTCAGCAGAATTTCAGCAGACCCAGCTGAGGTGAAAATAAGTGGATTTCATTTATGCAAGCACTCTCAAGCTGATTCTTCTCTTATCCAATCCACATTTCTCCCCCTTTGTAGCCAGTTAATTGCATTAATCACTTCATTAAAGTTAATCACTCTAGGAGCAGTTGAAGCAGAGAAAGCACCGAATTCTTCAGCCCCCCCATTCCCTCTGTTGTTGGTTTTCCTGCTGTACTGAGCAGCACTTGCTTTTGTTGACCTGCCCAGCATTTTTTTTTAACTATGATGAAACTGCAGCTGGCCAACCTTGCAGCTGACCTGGAGAAAGCAGGAAAAGCCCTGGCCAAGTGCAGTGGGTGCCTGAGGTGAGGGAGGGACCGTGGTGATGGGCAGGATCCCCTCATCCACCTCTTCCCCACTGCCCCAAGGTCTGGGTGCTGCTCCCGTGGCTCTGCTCACCCTCACTGGATTGCAGAGGGCTGGAAGTTGTAAAAGGTTCCCAGAATGTGAGCCTGCAGCTCTTCCAGGTTTGTTTTTCCATCTGTATCCACATTTCCCTGAGTCCCAGCCTGTAACCAAATAACAGCCTGGGCAGTGTGATCACAGTGCCACCCTCTCATGCTGTCCCCAGGCTTTGCAGAGCCAGCCTGCCCATGGGGCAGCTGCACACACTCACTGTGCCCTGCACTGCATTTACCAGGAGCAGTTCAGCTCCGTGTCCTTTCTGTTCAATAACACCAAAACAAAAAACCAAACAAGGCCAGCAGGAGTGAAGAACGGTGCTCCCTTCTCCCAGGAGCTTCTCTCCATCTGAGGTGGATGTGAAACTGCTTCTCAGGAGGCTCCTCACAACTCCTGACCCTCCTGCCTTCTCCCAGGACCTGTTCCCTGCTGGCTCCCTCACACTGAAATGCTCCTGGGTCCTGCAGCTGGTGAGGATTTATGAAGGCAAGGTGTTCTCAGCATCTCCCACGCTGTGGCTGTGCGGGCTGGCACAGCCAGGCTGCCACCCCAGGAAGGCTGTGACATCCTGATGTGCAGGGGGCTGTCCCATCCCTTGGGGACAACAGGAATCAGGAGCATTATTGGTTTCTCTGGGTCAGGAGTGAAGGCACTTGAGACAATAGTTCATGTTGGGACTCAAGTGTTTATTGTTTCTTATCAGTGAAACAGCCTCATTGCTGTGAGTTCTGCAGCTTTTCATTAGAAGGCACAAAATGGCCAACAATCTCTTGGTACAAGGTCTTTTAAGACTAAACTATCCAATTAAGAACTGACACCTGGATTATTTTCCCTCTTAACCCAATAACTGATCCCACAGAGCCCCAATGGGGGCTTTCCTGCCCAATTCCAAAATGCCACCCTAACCCATGGAGAAGGAGGAAGAAGCAGCATGAAGAAGAAGCCCAGGATGACACCCTGTGCCCTCCATCTTGCTGCCATCCACAACACACTAAAAATGCCAAACCCTCAATTTCTCCCCAAGTGATACACCCACACTGCTCTCTATAATCCATTGCACACTTTTGTGGATTCCAGTCTATCTTGAAGTCTGGGAAACTTTCTCCATGAATGAGGGTCAGAGTCAGTGCTGCCCTGGGGGTCAGGGCACCCCAGAGCAGACAGAAAATATTCCCTGTGCTTTGGGTTTCCACACTCTGCTCCCTGCTTGGACCTAAAGACACCCACTAAGGCTGGGCCCTGAAGCTGGAGATGGAAAGCACCCAGCACACAGATTAGATGAGGGTCAGGAGGGTGGGAACCAGGGACATTGTGTAACATTTTGGTGCAGAACCGCAGCATTTCCATCACTACAGGCATCACACAGGGCTATCCAAGCTGGGCGTGGTGGCCTTGAGGTGAAGACTGGAGATCATGGAAGTGGTGGGAAAGGTTGAGACACTGGGAGGACTGACATATAAGGGAAGATTGAGCATGAGTGCTGTGGGCAGTGGAGCACAGCGAGCCCCTCATTAGTGCTGCCCTGTGCCTCCCGTGAGAGCCCTCCCTGGGAAGGGAGCGCTGGAGCAATGATAGCACTGGCTGAAATGCTAAGAAAATATCCTAACAAGATTTTCTGCAAATATTTTTGTGGAAATAAAAAACAGAAGCAGAAAACAAACATCTGCTAATAGAGCAGTTTCGGTGTTTAGAAGCAAATAAGATTTTTTCTTATTAGTGTTGGGTGTTTTTTTAGCAAGCTATCAGCTCAGCCAGGAATCAGATGTCAGGGTTAAGTTTTCCTAGAATTGCTAATATCTCAGCAAAATCAGCTCAGCTACTTCTAAAGAGAAGTAGAGAACAGCTGACACCTCTCACCTGTTCACCTCTAGAAGCTGGAAGAGGAAACTGGAGTTTGTCTGTGAGCCTGGGGAACGAAGGGCCTCTTGCAGGTCACCTAAATGCCACCCACATCTGGTGAGCTGCAAGCTGAAAGTCACCAAGCACGTGAAAACCTCTGTGCTGAAGCTGCTCTGGCAGGAGTTGGGAACGTGCTGCTGCTGAAGCTGCTCGGAGCAAAGTGCAACCTGGGCTGCGCCACTGCCAGCATCACTGAGACTGTCCCAGGCACGAGCTGAGGCACAGAGCAGCTCCTTCTCCCCTCTGCCAGTGCCACCTGCCATCTGAGGTGACCTTATGGGCACAGGAGAAATCAGTGCACACTGAAATCAGTGCAGTTGCATCAGAGGAGGAGATTAGAGAAAACCAGTTGGTTTTTCCCATTTTTTCCAAAAAAAAGATGGCACAGGAGAGCCCTGGCTGTGCCAGGGAGCTGTGGAGATGTCAAGGGGCAGCATCTCCTCTTCCCATCCTTACCTGAGGGGACAGGGCTCACAGAGGACAAGCCACGGAGCAGAGCTGCAGCGTGGCCCGTGCAGACAAATGCTTGCAAGGTTTTAGGTGCTAAACTCCAGCTAGATCCCATTGAGTCTGTGTGAACCAGGGCTTTTCAAACACTTTTAATGTTCCCAAATTTGGGCATCTTTTCTCTAGTATAGCAGGAGGCACATCTCGACATACACACCACCACCTCTGCCAAATGTCGTGTGCTGCTCCACAGCCTGCATGTGCTGGAGCTTCTCAACATGAAAGTCGTAAGAATTTTGGAAAAAATGGGAAAAACCAACTGGTTTGCTCTAATCTCCTCCTCTGATGCGACTGCACTGATTTCAGTGTGATGTTATAAACAAATCCAGGACAAGACAGATCCATGGCATGAGGACTCCTGGTCCTGGGCATTCATCAAAGTTATTGACAAATGGAAAGAGGCCCTTGAGATGAGAAGTGTTGGGTGACCTGAACCACAAAGATTATTTCTCCCTTGCTTGTCATTAACAACAAGCCACACTTCAATCTCGAACGTTAAATTCGAGCTATAATTGCCCTAGGCTCACATTTGGTTTACTTCAGAGGTACCAGTCATTTTGAAAAGGGTGATGCTGATGCCAAAATCCAGGACATTTTGTGTAAGATGAGCTCAGAGGAATTAAAGCTGTCAAAACACAGTTCTCTAAAGTGCCATTGAGAGCACACTTGGTCTGCCCAGATCAGCCCAGAGAGGCCTGCACCCAGAGCTGTGTTTGCCAGCCCTTTGCCCATCCTGTGATGATCCTTCTTTCCTGGAAAGCTCTTCCATCTTCCAGCTGGAGTTTGTCCTGATAGTCAGAATAACAAACACGTGTGATTTTGACCAGGAACACCACAGTACTGGGATTGTTCTTGGCACATGAAGGTTCTTCTAAGCACTCCCTGATGCCCACTGAGATGTTCAAGCTGATCCACATCTACTCCAGTACCCTACTCCTACCCATTTCCCACTTGGTTTCCTTAAATGAGCCAGAACAGGGACACCACTAACAGGAATAATTAAGAAAGGTGATCTCTGAGCTTAAACATCCCCACTGCAGCTGGTGGACTGAACTATAATATTTAAACTTCTCTCTGTGCGGGTATATCACACACATCCTGTCTGAGACCTGAAATCCTCTGCCTCCCTCCCAGCCTGTGAGACCAGACAGAGAGCAAGGACCTACCTGGAGCTCTGTCAGAGGGCACAGGCTTGGATTTCTCATACATTTACAGCAAGCAAACGTTTCAAGGGTCAAGAATTACTCAGTGACAGACACTCAGTGCAGATCACAGACAGATTCAAGACAGTCCCCACCTGGCCATAGTCAAATTATAGGAAGATGCAGGCGAAACTGTCCCATCTGTTCAATAATTAATGATTGACCTTTCCTGTGCCTGAAGCCCCTGAGCAATCCCTCTGCCTGCACCACATAAACACCCTGATGGGCTGTGTAGACTGCACCTTTCACTGCTGTTTAGCTCAGCCCGACATGCCATGTTTCAAACCGCTCCAGGCTTTGAGTTTCTGTACCAATCTAAACGAGCTGGAGTAAAACTCAGCTTTTCCTGCTGCTCTCTGCCAGGCAACGCTGAGCCCAGCACCAGGGTCTGCTCTCCCCCGCCACTCTTGTTCAGCTCAATAATTCCCAGCAGCAGGAATTGCCCCTTTGGAGCCACCTCATTCACAGCTAGGACAGGAGGATATTTGTCCAGCCAAGGACAGCACACACAGCATTGCCAAGATCCATATCACACACCCAAGGAAACTTAAGATATATTTTGTACTTACTGAAGTTTGTTGCTTCCCTCCTCCTTTCTCCTGTTTCCTTTCCTACCTTCACAGAGATCTTACCTTTTCCTGTCTACGTTTCTTTTCTCCAGCCCTTCCAGCTCTCTCACCTTGCTGTTAGCACCAGGCTGCTCCAGCTGCTTCTTGCACCATGTCCACTCGGCCGGACCTCTGAGCACTCCTGGTGCTGTTGCAGGAGTGGCGAAAGAGCAGCCTGGAGCTGGGCTCCCCCAACAAGCAGAGCTGGCCCCTGGGCCAGTGCAAGTGCCTGCACCAGATCACCTCCAGCCTCCTGCCCAGAGGGTCAAAATGTGCTCCTCACCCTGAGGGAAGGCTCGGAGCTGGGCAGGAGTAGCACAGCAGCTTCCCCAGCGAACAGGGAAGAGCTGTGAAGGGGTCAGAGGGTGAAGATCACCCCCAAATCTGGTCCTACTGAGATAGAGGATTCCCTTAATCTGTTAATCCCTTCTCCAGTTCTGTGGTACCGTGGGGTCAATGCACACTCTACATGATAAAAGTACTGCAGGAACGAAACACCAATAAATAACTTTTATATTCTTCATTTCTTCAGTTGTGACATATATAAAAGAGATAAAACGGGCCCTCTGAGAATCCAGCCTTAGCTCTTATCTTCTGTTTGAACCGTTAAGTGCCAGCTTGGTTATTACTCATGCTCTTGACATTGAAGTTTTTCCTTCAGCAGTAACTCTTGTGCTGAGGTTGCTGTGAGTAATCTCAGGGATTTAGGCAGCTGCATGCTCAGGCAGACACTCACCAACACAGCTGAGCCCCGATGCCTGCTCCCTTCTCCTCTGCTGAGCCCCAGCAGGGCTGGCTTGGACCATTCCCTCCTCCTGCACTCGGCATGGGGAGCACCAGTGAAGGTGTGCAAGGAGAGACCACCAGCCTGTCTTGCCTGCATCAATCACAGTCTCCTGAGCTGGGAGTACCCCCAGGATCACTCAGCGCAGCTCCTGGCCCTGCCCAGACCCCCTACAACCCCACCCTGGGCATCCCACCCTGTCCAAAGGCTCCTGGAGCTCTCGGGGCTGTGCCCATTCCCTGGGGAGCCTGGGCAGTGCCAGCACCTCTGGGGGAAGAACCTTTCCCAAAATCCAGCCTGACTCTCTGCTGACACAGGTCTGTCTGTTCCCTGGGTGCTGCCCCTGGCCGTGACAGGGAGGACAGCAGATCACACACAGAATGGCCTGGTTCTGCTGGCCAGGGGACAGCACCCTCCACAGCCTGTGTCCCTGTCTCCACGGACCAGCAGAGGTCACCAGCCTGGCCCAAAGGCCCAGGGGGCTGTGCTGCTGGGGACACAGCTGTCCCCTCCAGCTGGCTGGAGGCTCACTTGGCTTTCAGGTTGTCAGCAGCAGGTTCAGTGGTGGGTTGTCCTGACAGCTGGTGCCAGAGGAGTCCAACTGGTGCCATCGGTGTGGGGTTCACACCCCATCAGGATGTTACCAGAATCCACCAGGATGCAAAGAAAATATGATTGCTTTATCTCATTTCTCAAGACTTGACACAAAGTCTGGGTTGTTCAGGCTGTATGGGGGCAACAGAAGTCACTGCAAGGATCTGGCCTGTGGGTTTAGGACAGCTCCTCTGACATTGGCTTACAAGGGGGAGCAGCAGCACTGTATTCCCAGTGTAACTCAGTCCATAGGGTTTCACCTTTACCACACATTTTCCAGAGCAGTTTCCCTGAAAAATTCTCTCTTTCAGTTTTTAAAATATATCTCCTTGCTAACCAGAAAAGCAGTTTATTATACACCTGGCTACTGCTAAAAACCTTTCTGAGGATGTGGCTGTCTCTGGTCAGTCATCACGGCCTGCTCAGCCTCTGGTCACAGGAAACCTGTGGCTGTGCTGCCCCTGTCAGGTACGGATCTGCTACAGCTGTCCTGGGAAAGCGAGCCCACACTGCCTCCTGAAGGGACACCACTCTCTGTAATCATCCTCCATGATGCCAAACCTGCTGCCTAGGGTGTGGGGCAAGTGTGTCCCCACCCCAGGTGTGCAGCTGAAGGCCTTAGCTCACCAGAGGGGAAGATTTTGGGCAGATTTTAATGGAGCTCAGTGATGGCTGCCAGATCTGACCCAGCTCAAGGAGATGATGTGCTCAGCTTGAGGTGGGAGCCTGCCTTGTGCAGAGGGGCAGTGCTGCTGCTCAGGGTACAGAGCACCTGGGTGTGTTGGGGGTGAGGTCTGACCTATTGCTGTAAGGACAGTGATACCCATGAACGTTTGGGAATGTGCATGGTATCCACACCTGAGGTCTCTGCCTGCAGTTACCAGCTAAGGTTATGAATACCCAGAGCCACTCCGACCCAAAAACCTTAGAGGAGAAATTCACCTGTCCCTTCTGAAGCCCACCTGAGCACACAGCTCTCCTCCAGCCCCAGCCATTGTCCAGCCTGATCAGAGCAAACCAATAAACCAGACCAATGATCTCTCCCACCTCCAGACTCTGCCTGGTTTCCTCTGCCAGCTCTCTGTGTCTCCTGTCCCACCCAGTGCTGCTGCAACCACAAATGGAGCTGCTATGGAGAGGGCTTCATGCCCTCCAACCGAGACCCTGAGCAACTCTCTGTGGTGAGGAGGGGACAGCAGGGCACAGCATTCCAGCAGAGCAGGGGTACTCAGGACCTGTTGTGGTGGGAAGCACAGCAGAACACAGACCTGCCTGTCCTGGCAGCTGTGCTTGCCTCCAGAGTGAAGCCTCATTCAGGAATGCATGAGAGTTTCATACAGAATATTAGAAATTAATATGCAGCTGCTTCCTCCCCCCCAGGGAGCGGGGCCAGGTGTTTCTTTCTGAAAATGGTTCTGAATCAGACACGTGCTTTTCCAGCCAGAAAATTCCAGCATGAAAAATCTTATGCTAAAGAGCTGCAATAAAATTGATCTTTCATCCAGCATAGACAAAGCCTGTCTTACTCTGCTGCCTTCCCCCTCTTATCAGCCCTGGCAGGAGGCGGTGGGTCCTGCTGACCTCATGTTTCATGGACAGAACAAATGGCTTCTCCAGCAGCTCTCTGCTGGCAGGTCTCCTCCTGGCCCCTGCTGCGCTGTGAGATTGGTCCTTGCAGACCCTGTAAGCACTGTCCACAGCAAAACAAACTGCCTTCCCTGCAGACTTTTCACCCAGCCATTGTAAATCCTGCTGGCCTGGTGCCAAGCGCTACGCTAGACACAACCATAATACAGTCATTTTTCTTCTGCATGTTGGAGAAGGAAACAGCAGAGATGCTGTTCTTTCAAATAATTTAACAAAATGCAGATCCCAGCTCAAGGTAACTCTTTAACCTCTTCAGTGAGAGTCCTCACTGCTGCCAGGGCTGTGCTGTCCTGCAGTCTGTCTGACCAGAGCCGCGTGCGGGGGATTTGCAGGGCCAGGGGCTCTGTGCTGGTCTCAGATCCACTCCCAAGTGGGCTGGGAGGGAGCAGCCTGGATAAATGGAGCCTTAGCAGCTGACCCTCCAGGGGATTTGATGCAGAGATAGCTGAGATGAATGATTTGCTTCTGGGAAGAGTCATGCCTGGTGACTGCAGGGAATCAATAAGAGGAAATGCTGTTTCAGAAAATGTTTGTGTCTCTCAGACCTTCTGCTCTGCAGCAGCACCCACAGTGTCCCAGGCAGGCTCTGCTCCCTGTGCATGCTCTGATTTGCTCCAGAACTTTGAATTGCTGGCCCCTCCTGCTCCTGCCCATGGGTGCTGAGCCCGCTGATGCCACGGAGCTGAGCCAGTGGAGCTCCAGACACACAGTCAGATCAGGGCACCACGGAAACATCTCTTACTGCCAGATAAGAAGGCAGGTTCTGTGCTCCTGCTGCTTGCATTAGAAAAGAAATTCTCTAGAAGATGAGTTAAACATTAAGCCTAAAGCCACTGTATGGTGGCCAAGCTCTGAATTTCCTGGCCATCCCTCTGCAGCATGCCAGGAGTACATCCCCAGCTGTATTTCAATAAATACACGCAAGGTGGGGACACCCCACGATGAGCAGTGCCCAGCCCAATCACCAAGCCAAGCAGCTTTAGGCACAGGGCTCCTGGAGGAGGGGAGCTGTGGTGGGCACACACCTGCCCAGCTCTGCGGGAGCCAAGGGCCACCTCTTGGGCTCAAAGAGGAGCTCAGCGCATGGTGACAGCTTCCCTGTGCTTTCCTGTCCCAAATCTGAGTGCCAGGTGCTGCTCTGTGGTCAGTCAGGGCAAGCTGCCCTCCTGGGCAGGTGACACACCGTGGGCAGGTGGCTTTGCCAGCAGCAGCAGCCCCTGGACCCCTCTGCAGGGCCAAGGTGCTCATCGCCTCTGCAAGGCCAAGGTGCTCATCCCCTCTGCAGGGCTGAGGTGCTCGTTCCCTCTGCAAGGCCAAGGTGCTCATCCCCTCTGCAGGGCTGAGGTGCTCGTTCCCTCTGCAAGGCCAAGGTGCTCATCCCTTGTGCAAGGCCAAGGTGCTCAACACCTCTGCAGGGCCAAGGTCTTGTCCCCTCTGCAGGGCCGAGGTTGTCCCCTCTGCCACCACAGAAATGCAGGCAGCAGGACAGAGCTTTACACAGTGGCACAGAGCTTTACACAGCCCAGAGATCCTGCCTGGCCCTGCAGACAGAAAGGGCTTTTCCAAGGGAAAAAACAGGACAGGAAAGACCAAGTAATCCCCCGAAAGAAAGAGCAGCACATTCCTGCAGGCGAGCAGTTACGTGACGGGCGGCAGAGACGCTCCCCAAGGCCGACGAGCACCATGTGTGGAAATTTCAGCTCCAGCTCTGCAGCAGGGCTATGAGCATGGAGGAGCTGGAAGCCAGCCCTGCCAAGAATTTGGGGCTCTGCTCCACGGCGCTGTCTGCACGTGCTGTGCCCTCTGCCAGACCTGCCCCACGCTCAGGGTGCACCCCGAGGGTGCCCACGAGCCAGGGAGCTCCTGGATCTGTTGTGGAGCACGGATGGGCTTCTTGCATGTCCTGGATGAGATGGAGCTGGAGGGGGACATGGGGTGGCTGCTGGGGTTGCACCTCTCCATCCTGCTGGAACTGGGGAGGAGCAGCCACCCAGCACTCCCGTCCCTCCTGCAGCCTCCATGCAGCAGCACAGAGGAGAAACACAGATTATTGTGGGGTCCAGCAGCAGTTCAGGAGATGAGGGGGTCACTGTGGAACACTGGTTCCATCCAATGCCTGTGGCCACACAGCCTGGGAACAGCCTGGTGGCACATTGGGACAGGCAGTGTGTTGGCACTGGGGCTGGCACGGGAAGGGTTTAGAGCTTGGAGATGTCCCAGCCCAGGTCCTGCACATGCAGGGAGCCCCAAAACACACACCCCAGCCTGGGGCAGCTCTGAGAGCACAGAGAACAGGACAGAAGGTGACCAGAACCCATGAAATGTTCTCCTTAGGACATAATCAAGTCAGAGAAGGCTGGAGAGCAGTTATGGAAATGCAGAAGGGCTGCAGCTCTGCTGTGTGAGCAGGTGTCTGCCCTGGAGAGCTGCAGGAGGGGGCAGGAGCCAGCAGGATTGACAGGCTCTTGGGGTGATGGGAACACTAAATGCTGTTTTTCCCCAGCCCTGCTGTGCTAGAAACAGGACAAGGGATGATCCTGTCAGGGAACAAATTAGCAGCGTATGAAATCACTTTGTACAACCACTAATGAATATCTGAGCATGGGCTGCCATGAGAGGCTTTAAAAACAGGTGCTATTAAACAAAATTAGACAGGTGTATCAAATATATTCATAGGGTAAATTAGTTAATTAGAATGTTAAGATGTTGATACAGCAACAGAGGGGTTTCAGTGTCAGAGGGGTTTCAGGACATGTCAGAGCCCTGAGCAGGGCTGAGGCTTCCCTGCAGGAGGGACAGAGGAAAGGCCCAAGGTGCAGCTCATGCTCACCTACACTACAAGGCTGCAGCCTGTGCCCTGCTGGCAAACCTGCCCTGTGAAGGGCCCTTTTAATGAGCTGGGCAAATAAATCTGTGTGCAGCAGGGAGAGGTGCCAGGTGTGACATGGCACAGGCATGAACATTGCGTGCAGTAAAAATCTGGATGAGCGTTTTGGGGATCCTGTACACACCCCACTCATGTGTCACAGCCTCTCTTCCCAAACCCCAGGGAGATCCAAAATACTGAAGGGACATCTCCAAATCAAAGCTGTGGCTCCAGCAAGGAGAAGGCTCAGCAGGGAGAGGGGGGATATACACAACATGAGGAATGGGGCTGGCACAAGAATGTGGCTGTCAGTGTGTCCTTCAGAGCTCCTGAAGAGTGTGATGGATCTCTGGACTGCTCCAGAGGGCAAGAACTGTGCTGCACCACAGGTGTCCATGGAAGCCATTCCTGGTCTCAGGATCCTCCCCCAGAAATGTGCTGTGAGATGCCTTCCACACCCTGGGAAGGTCTCTAGTTCTTTTTGAAAATGTGAATCCAGCATCCCAATTGCCCTGAGCTGGTTCTCAACACCAGGATCCCGGTTCTCCACCTCCAGCAGCAGAGATGGAAACGTGACCAGGAGCTGGGGCTGGAGCACAACCATCTAAAGAAAAGAACCACTGCTTTATTTTTTATTCTGGGAAGAAAACCTGGCACTAGATTTGTCCCACTCTCTTTCTCCCCTACGTGCCCCACTTCCCTGCCAGCCACCCTGGTACACTCTGGGGAAAAATGTGGAAATCTGAAGCAACCTCCTGCTCGGATATGTTCTCTGCAGATGGAAAAACAGTGGAAAGACCTGAGTGTGACAGCAGCTGAGTTGAGCTTCTAGAAAAATGCCACCAGCTGTACTGCTTTCCTCAGTGCATTCACCACTTTCTGTGTCCCATGACTTGCCTTCTGCAGAGGTGCCACCAGGAAATTTGTCACCACTTAATGTCCAAGAAGGAAAAAGAGGGGAAGGAGGTCCCTGGGGCTGGGTGTGATGGGACAGTGACAGGGCTGAGTGTCATGGGCTGAGCCCAGCTGCTGCAGGAGCATTTCTGGGCTGCTGCAGGAGCATTTCTGGGCTTCTGGAAGAGCATTTCTGTGCATTTCTCTGCTGGGACATCTCGTGTGGGAGTCCTGGGGTAACGGTGCTGACGGGAAGCAGCACCAAAGGCAGGCAAGCAGACAGACAATAAAGAGGCTCCTTTTCCTTTCATGAGCTCTCATCCCCCGTGGCAGGTTTACAACAGTTGACTCCAGCAGAGCTGGGCCTGCAGAGCTGGGAAGTCATTACCCGTCTGGGAGCTGGCAGGGAATGGGAACATTCACCTGGGACGGGGCCCAGAGCGTCACCTCTCCAGAGCCTTGAACTTTCTGGGTGAATGACTTAGTTTAGATTAAAGGAATCAACAAAACCAAGTGTAAGGCATTCTCTGCTGGTAAAACGGGATCAGCACTGCCAGAAGGCTCCTGGGAATTTAAAGGAGAAGCAGACAGAAAGCAAATACTTGGAAAAGCAGAAATCTCAATTACTGGGTGATGTGCTGGGGCCAGGAGGATGCACAATCAGAGAGGAGCTTTTTTGGTTTCAAAGACACACTCGTGTTTTGATAGCTCAGTTACTTTTTTCCCCCAATAACTTCCAAGGAAAAAAGAAACTGTCTGCTCAGAGATTATCTCTGCAGTGATATGTGGAAAGCAAAGCAGAGCTGTAAAATATCTCCAGTTAGGGATCACAATCTGGAAGGAGAAAACAGGAAACATGAACCCAGTGGAAACCAAAGATAAATGATCATCCAGCTAAGGAGATTTTGAGACAGGGAGATATTTCCTGCTGAAGAAAGGAGGGTTTGTGGAAGTTACACCTCATCTTATACATCAGGAGAAGACTTTCCAACCAGGAATGAGGCAAAGAAATTATTGCCTACCTTGGGGAAAAGGATAAAAAGGATAGGGGGAGCATTTCAGCTGTGCAGACAGCACTGTAATGCGTGTGACACGGAGAGCTGTGACACAGGGAGCAGACCCGTGACAGAGCTGGCAGGGAGCAGGGGCCTGGGCAGAGCTTTTTTTTTTATTGGAGTGGGCTGAGGTCAGTGAGGGGACACCACTGCCCATCCCCTCGTGAGAGTTGAGCTGTGCTCTGCGCTGGGCTCAGCTGCTGCAGGGAGCCAAGGAGGGGCCAGCATGGGCACACAGCACAGCCACCCACCCCTGCTATGGCCACAGCACCCCCAGCACCTGGAGCACATGGATGTGTCTGCAGGAGTACGCAGCACAGGGAATTGCAGCTGCTGGCCAGCCTGAGAGGCAGTGATTTCCCATCCTGATGCCCCCAGGCCTTCTGGGCTGGCTTCTCCAGTGGCCATGGGAACTTTCCCTCCACCGGTGCCTTTCTGCACCCTGGCATTTCCCAGCTCTGCCATGGTGCCATTGCCTCTTGGTTCTGGAAGGGAGCATTTGGAGAATGGCTGCTTGCAGTTTCTCCATCCAACCTCGTGTCTGTGGGGCCTGCATGCACCCCAAATTACTGTGCACACACCGTGCTGACACCTCAGCAAGGGGGAGATGGGGGAGGCTGGAGAGACCCTCACCCCATGGCACTGGGAGGCAGAAACCCCACTGGCCTCAAGGGAAAAAAGGTTGTTCTTGCTCTTTTGGGTTGCACTTTGTCATAGATCTCCTTTTCAAAACAACATCCAAGGGAGCTGCCGTGACCCAGGAGACTGGAATGTGTCCCTGGGAAAGCCTCCCTGGCACTGCCAGGCACAGGGCACATCCCTGCTGAGGGATGAACCTGCCACCGTGTCCTGCCTGAGGGAACGTGACCGTGGTCCCCACGTGGGCTGCCCACTGTTGCAGTCATGCCCAGCGTGTTTGCTGCCCTGCTCTGCCCTCTGCCTCTGCATGAAAATGTGCTGGCCCTGTATTGGTTTTTTGGGTCTGGATTGAAGTTCCTTGAGACAATAGCTCATTTGGACTCAGGTGTTTATTATTTCTTATCAGTGAAACAGTCTCACTACTGTGAGCTTGGCAGCTTTTCATTAGAAGGCACAAAATGGCAACAATCTCTTGGTACAAGGTCTTTTAAGGCTAAACTATCCAATTAAGAACTGACGCCTGGATTATTTCCCCTTTTAACCCAATAACTGATCCTACAGAGCCCCAATGGGGGGGACTTTCCTGCCCAATTACAAAACATCACCCAAACCCATGCAGAAGAAGGAAGAAAAAGGTAAAGAAGAACTACCTGTCTCCACCCTAAAACCTCCATCTTGCTTCATATTTATTTCTGTATTCTAAAATCCCAAACTCTAAGTTTTCCACCCAGTGATATTACACACTTCTAACCAACCCCACACCCGTAATCCCAGTGCTATCAATCAATTTTAGAAGCCTTCCCCACAACCTCAAGTCAAATGCAGTGCTCTCTTGTTCTCAGCATTCCAAGATTCCAAGGGTGTGGATCACACCCCCAAGGGCTGGATCCAGCTGCACTGGGTTGGGGAGACAGCCCAGATTTATGGCACAAGCTGAGTGGCCCATGCCTTGCAGTGCCAAGGGTGGGGGGCTGTTGATGCCTCAGACATCCCATAAATCCTCCCCAGAAGGAGCTGCCTGTCCCAGCAGCGCTGCCCCCAGGGCCGTGGGTCTCTGGCTCCCAGCATCTGAGCACTCTCAGAGCAAAGAACAGCCCTGTCCTGGGATGTCTCAGAGCCCTGGCAAGACGCAAGGAGTGGGATGACTGACTGTGCAGGGCACCAAAAAAGCTCTAGCTGAAATGTCTCCTTCCTCAGTGTTTGGGTCTGTGCTTGGTCCCCTGCTCTCCTCCAAGCCCAGCTGCCTGCCTGCATTCCTCCCCACACCTGGAAAACTTGCATGGTTTTACTCCTGCATGTGGCTTTGCACGTGTTAAAGGCAGAGCAGGACTGCATGAAACCCCAGGGGAGATGCAGCTGAGGAGGGTTCCCCCATCAAGCTTCTTTTGGATGATTTAGAGCCAAAGATGCTTGTTCTCTCTATGTGTTTTGCTTTGGTATCTCGTCGGTCATTTTTTTCTTTACTTGAGTGTGTTATTTTAACCTCATGCCACTAAATAATACCAGAAACATCATGAATAATAGTGCCAGGCTCTTCAGCTATTTGCTCAGTGTTTCCCTGGGGTTTGGCACATGCCTGCCTTCCTATCCTCATTCCCTGTCAGTCTTTTGCAGCCAGGCAGAGCTCTGTGCCTGGGCAGGAAGGACATCCCCACTGCAGCACAGTGCTCACATTCACCCGGCATGGCCCTGCCGAGGTCAGAGGTGCCAAACACAGAGACGAGGCCAGAGGACACAGGGGTGCCTCTCTCGGGTTTGCTCTGCTGTGAAAGCCAAGGAAGAACCAGGAGGAGTCTCCCACATCCAAACCAAGTCCTTCTCCTGGGTCTCTACCAGGTGGCCATGCTCCCCCAGGCTCCCTGCTCTCTTGTGCCCAGGGTTTGTGCCTGGCAGGGGGTGGCCAGTGAGCACCTTGACCCCACAAGCCGCAGCAAGCCCTCTGCAGGGAGGCACTGACCTGCACCAGCTCTCAGCCTCAGCTGGGATTGCTCTCCTGGTGTCCAGGGAGAGGAGGACTCTCACAGAACTGCATTCCATTTCCTTTCTGCATCCTTGGGCTGCTCGAACAGATTTGGAGCGAGCTTGACTGTTTGGGAGATTGCAGTGCCCATGAACAAGCAGCGGGGGAGAGGGGGATATGAACTCCCACATTCTTCTGGTTAGTGCGGCAAACTCAGCTCTTAGTCTTGAGGACGACAGAGGGAATGCTGCCTTAGCTTCTCAGGCTCACTCAGCCTTTGTGCAGAACTGGAGTGCTGCATTTTGGCATGAAATCCTAACCAGCGATGACAAAGCTGGGAAAAGCTCAGCCCTGAATTCTGACAGCTTTAGAGCCCAGGTTTTCCCTCTGCCTGCATATTTGACACCCCAGAGCTCTCACATCCTCAGCCCCATCCCTGGTGATGTTCCTCCTACCCTGCCTGTGTTCTGGCCACCCTTCAGGAGTTCCCACCTATCCTCTCCCCTGTCTGATGCTGACCCAGGCTGCAGCTCTCAGCTCCTGGCAGTCTCTTTGTGGAAGCTGACACTTGAAAAGCAACCTGGGAGTGTGAAGAGGTCTCTTGGGTCAGGATTCTCAGCTGAAGCAGGGGTTCATGTCCTTCCTACTGCCCCCACCCCGAGGTGGCATCTGCATGCTGGGAACAGCAGCCACTCATGCAGCTACTGTCCCACGTCACAGGCTGGGAAGCTGGGATGTGGAAAACAGATTTTCATGTCCCTTACAAATGGCTGGGACCTGAAAATCAGCACACAAGAGTTTATAAAGAATTGCTCCTTGAGCTCCGCCCCATTCGTGTTTATTTTTAATAAAAGTTGGAATATTGTTCCAAAGGACTGGAAGAGGCCAACAGTGTACAAATATTTACAGAGCATAGAATAAACTGTCAGCCTCTTAACTTGACATCAGTCCCAGATGAAATTGTGGCAAGATGATACAAGACTACTCAGAGACAATCAAAAGCTGTTTCTGCTCTTAAAGTATGAATTCAATAGATCATTTTATGGAGTTTGGCCTGTAAACACCCTGGCCTTCTCTAAAGGCTGAAACTTGGTGATATTTTGTTCTTGAAAGTCTCACTGACCAAAAATGACATTTGCACAGTCAGACTCTGAAATGTGCCTGCTAATAGTCATCCTCAGATGCTGCTGCAGGAGGTTCTGGGGAGAGGAACATTGCTGCCCTGCTCTAAACCCCACACAACACCAGCTCTTTAATGCTGAGCAGGAGAAAATTATTCTTGCTGTGGAAAAATATTTGCTGCTGTGACTTTTCAAATCTGAAATGCTCCCCCTATCACTTTTATGCTTTTTCAATGTGTTGTAGTAGAAAAGCATCAGTATTTAGTGCTGGCAGCATTTGAAAGGTGGAGGTAACTGAGGGTTTGGCTAGCTGGGCATTACAGAAAATGCATTTTGATACAGAATCACAAAATCATTGAGGTTGGAAAAGCCCTCCAAGACCACGGAGGGCAACATCTCTACCCTGTCCCCAGCCCAGAGCTCTGAGTGTCACCTCCAGCCCTTCCTGGGACACCCCCAGGGATGGGCACTCCAAACCTCCCTGGGCAGTGCCAAGGCCTGAGCCCCCTTTCCATGGGGAAATTCCTGCTGTGCCCACCCTGAGCTGCCCTGGCCCAGCCTGAGGCCGTTCCCTCTGCTCCTGTCCCCGTTCCCTGGAGCAGAGCCCTGACAGGGGCTGTCCCCTCCTGGCAGGAGCTGTGCAGAGCCACAAGGTCCCCCCTGAGCTCCTTTGCTCCAGGCTGAGCCCCTTCCCAGCTCCCTCAGCTGCTCCTCCCATGACTGACTCTCCAGCCCCTTCCCCTGCTCTCTTCCCTCCCTGGACTGAGGCCAGATCAATTTTATACTTTGAAGAAGGATGATGATGATGATGATGATGATGTTGTGGGCATTGTACCCTGGAAAGCCGTGACCTTAAAAGTGACTTTGGGGTCACTGCTGACAACATCAGCAAATGCTGCCCGAGCGAGGCTCTGTCCCCATGTGGGAATGCAGTCCTGCCTGCAGACACTGGGTAACTCTGACTCTGAGAATGGTGTCAAAGTTGTCTGTTTATGACATTGATAAGACTGCACTGGAAGAGCCTTCCCATTTTTAGCCTTATGAGTTTCTTTTAAGATCCTGAAAAATGAAGAAATGAAAGGGTTCTGAAACGAGCTACAGAAAAACATCGTGTCTAAAGGGCATGTTTTAGTGAGAGATTAAAGTAGGTCAATTAATTTAACTTATCCAAGAAAATATGATGAAGTGACTGAACAGTGTTTATAAGGCCACATTTCTACAAGCAGAATCTTTGATTTAGGGGAAAAATAAGGAGCAGGGCTTATGGCTGCTGCTGGAAGTGAGAGGATGCCAGCTGTAACAAAGGTGTCCAGCTCACAAAACCAGCCCCTCAGCCCAGGGATGTGGTGGCTGCTCTTTTTGCACCTGGAGAGCAGCACAGGGACATCCCTGGGCGTGATCCCTGCCCCTGGCTGTCCCTGCCTCGCAGGGATTGCTGAACCTGGCCTGAAAAGCAAAGGCTTGTCGTGCTGCCTGTTCCCTGGAACTGTGCTGTGAAGCTGGAAAGCATCTGGAGGAGTCACAACCCTGATGCATCAGACCCCAGCAGGGATGGCTGGGT